>NC_134403.1:333583671-333916430 GCF_038048845.1 Mixophyes fleayi
TTAAAAATAGTTCCATACATTGGTGTGAGTGTTTTTTTTAATACAAAGAAATGAAAATGTGTATTCATGTGAATTTGAGCCAGAGTGAAGGTACATTTTGAACATAAATGAAAATGTAATATACATTTGTTTCTGTCTACCAGATATTAACTCCCAAACGTTTTTAGTAGCACTAATACTATAAGCACAAGCATATTCCTGTAATGTCCCAAAGACACATTTAAATACAACACAGACACAAGTGTCAACATAATTTTTAAGGCCAAAAATGACATACACATTATTGGTCACCTACATGAAGGTTCTGTCATGTGTAATACAAAGTATGTGATTCAAATAAAGCAAAAACCCTGGTAGATGATACTAAATCAGCTCCCTTGGAAAGTAAGCTTCTTGTAAATACATTTTATATATTATTTGAAATGTATATGATTATACATTGAACATTATAATAAATAGTTCAGTTGATCTTAGTTGCATTGTGTTCTGATGAATTGAGTTAAGGTAACTCCTTATTGATCAACCTTGAGTTTACTGTGCAGGACAGATATATATATAAAAATATATATATATATATATATATATATATATATATATATATATATATATATATATATATATTTAAAAGCCTAGCGGCGTGTGTTAGTGTGTGTGTGTGGAAAAAACTACCGGGTGACAGAGTGCTCAAGCTGCAGCACCACCTGCTGGGTGGAGTTATATACTACACTGACCTACTAAATTCTTAGCATTATCTAATATATAAAAGCCTAGCGGCGTGTGTTAGTGTGTGTGTGTGTGTGTGTGTGTGTGTGTGTAAAAAACTATTTTCTCAGAAAGGGCTCATCCAATTGACCTGAAAATTGGTATACTGACATTATTTGACAAAAAAATTATAATAGTGAAGTCAGTTAACTTCCATCATCCTCCCTTCCCCCCATGGGAGGGGTAGTAAAGGCTAAATTTACGAGTTGAGGGCTCAAACTCATTTTCGTGAGGTAATTTTACCTCATGAACACACATGCTGTGTTAGTGTGTGTGTGTGTGTGTGTGTGTGTGTGTGTGTGTGTGTGTGTGTGTAAAAAACTACCGGGTGACAGATTGCTCAAGCTGCAGCGCCATCTGCTTGGCGGAGTTATATACTACACTGACCTACTAAATTCTTAGCATTATCTAATATATAAAAGCCTAGCGGAGTGTGTGTGTGGCGATGAAGATGACAAGAACCTTTTATATATATATTACTATATATTATATAATGTAAAGCAAAATAATGTGATATGTACCTAAGAACAGCTTTGCACAGTACTCATAATAATTGTTACAAAATTAACTCAAATCATCTCAGCACAAAGCAAGTCAACGGAACTGATCTTTTGTGTACAGACATTTCATATAATACTCTAAAGTTCGTAGTTTATGCTGTCCACAGCGGCTGGTTTCTGTGATCGGACGCAGATTTATGCTACATCACTTGGTATGTCATATATGCAACTTGCGACAGTATTCATCATTATATGTATCTTGAGTTCCATTGCTTGATGAATTTGGCCGTACGATGTGCTCGCTCATGTGCATAGAATACGTTACACAAGTTGCGCTCAGCATGTGTGGCCTAATAAATCAGGCCCAGAATATTCAATGCTGTCACTAAAGGTGATACCGAGGACCTGGCTGGGCTACAGAGCTATTTGCGCAACAGCGTAAAGCTTCTAAATAACACTGAACTCAAAAGGTAAGTGCTGTGTGTTCTAGTTCTTTTATGTAAAACAATCATTTCTACAGAACATTTTAGCTGCTGACATGAAGGAACAGCAGATAAAACTTCACATCTAAGAACCCGTTGGCTGCTGCTCCTTAGTGTTAGGCTGGGAGTGTGACACATGGCTGTGATGTCAGGGCTAAGCACCACACGTCCAATCCCAGGAAAGGAGGATGCCTTCCCCACCTCTCACCCATCTGATAAAGTAAGCAGCCACCTAAGGCTCCATCAGACCTGGCGCCAGTCCTGATTGTAATAGATACATAAAGGTTTGCTAATGACTGTCATATTAAGTTAAATCATTAAACTATGTACACTTGATAAACCCCTTAAACATGCCCCACACCCCTGCTACTTGAGAGATATTCTGCCCCTCCAACTGAACTATCACTTCTCTAAAATCTACTTCTCCAGTAAATGTTCTTTACTTCAATGCTTCTGACTAGAGATGGTCACTGACCCCCGTGTTTTGGTTTTGGATTCGGTTTTGGATCTGGATTACCGTCGTGTTTTGGTTTTGCAAAACCGACATTGCGTGTTTTGGTTGGTTTTGTTTTGCTATTTTGTTGGAAAATCAATGTTTTTGGGCCTAAAATAACCCAATTTAGTGCTCCAACTGTTTCATAGATAAGTAATCTAATTGTAGAGGTAATAAATCATCCAAAAAACAGTTTAATTCCTGGTAGGTAGGCCTTCATTTATTCTACACATTAAAACAGATTGTCTTCCTCTCCATCTATGCATATTGGCAATGCAGCCATCGTCTTTGGATTTATATTACACTCTACACTTATAGTTAAATATGTAAAGAAATGGAAAAAGGCAGTTTGCTTTCTGTCTCTATAGGCGCCCCTCCACTTGTTCAATATACAAAAAAATTCAGCCATTATAGACTGTACAATATTAAGAGAAATGGACAAAGCCAGTTTGGGGTCACTCTGTCTATGACACCCTACCCTTAAGGAGAAATTGCCCAAACAGTAGCCTTTCAAGATGGTACGTGATATGGAAATGCCACAAGTCCCTTTCCTCTTTGGGGGTAGATTGCACCCCACACTTACATAGAAAGTTTTAAAAAGATGTTATCGTCATCATCTTCAGCTTCATCCTCACCCTCATCAGTGTGTACGTCATCATCACAGACTATCAATTCATCGCTGCTTGAATCCGCCATTAGAGAACAGTCAGTGCTTGGATGTCTTTGAGGGTGAAGGACTTCCTCGTGGAAGATATAGTTCATTTTTATAAACATCATTTTCTCCACATTTTTGGGAAGTAACCTTCGACGGCGATCACTGACTAAGTTCCCGGCTGTACTGAATACTCGTTCAGAGTACACACTGGAGGGTGGGCAGCTTAGGTATTGCAAAGCAAGTTTGTACATGGGTTTCCAAATGGCCTGCTTTTCCTCCCAGTAAGGAAAGGGACTGTCTGACATTTCCATATCAATTACCTCTTGAAAATAATCCTCCACCACCTTTGCATGTTTATACTCGTATTGGATGGAGTTATTGGCAAGTTGACACATTTTTTTGAAAAATCCTTCAAACCAGCCCATATGTTAAATTGTTCTGGTCTGCCCCCTGCGTCTTCCCTGCTTCTTTTTGGGAAATTAAATTTTTTACGAGCAGCAGCAGCTTGAGAAAGTGAAGGAGGACACGTCGTCAAGCCGAGGCCCAGTTCAGCGGCCAACTTGCTGAGCAATAGCTCCTTGCAAAAGTTCACATCTCGCTCATTTACAAGTAAAGACTCAATGTAGGTCTTAAACCTTGGATCAAGCACAGTGGCCAAAACGTACTGATCCGAGTTCAAGATCTTAATAACTCGAGGATCATTGTAAAGCAAATGAAGTACTTGATCGACAAGGCCAACATACTTTGCTGAATTGCTTGCTTTCAGCTCCTCCTTCAGTTTCTCAAGCGGCTTTTCCAATAGTCTAATTAAAGGAATGACTTGGTTCAAACTAGCAGAGTCTGCACTCACCTCACATGTCACAACTTCAAATGGTTTCAGCACCTTGCACAGCACTGAAAGGATTCCCTACTGTGCAAGACTGAAATACATCCCCCCTCCTTTCCCAATGTCATGACTTGTGCAATATGCTTGGATGGCTTTGCGCTGTTCCTCCATCCTCTGAAGCATGTACAGGGTGGAATTCCACCTAGTTACCACCTCTTGCTTAAGTTGGTGGCAGGGCAAGTTAAACTGCTCTTGGAGCTGCTGTAATCTCCTACATGCTGTGGCTGAAAGCCTGAAATTTTACGTGCCACCGAAAGCATCTCCTGCACCTCACAGTTATTTTGTAGGAAGCTCTGCACCACCAAGTTGATAGTGTGAGCAAAACAAGGAATGTGTTGGAAATCACCCAGCTGTAATGCTCGCACTATATTGTTGGCGTTATCAGAAATTACATATCCTGGGGAGAGTCCAAGTGGTATAAGCCATGTATCAATCACATCTCTTAGTTTGCGTAATAAATTGTCAGCTGTATGCCTGTTAGTGAAGCCGGTGATACAAAGAGTGGCCTGCCTGTGACAAATGTTACGTAGTGGTGTAAATGCTGCTGCTGTTCCTGCTGGTGAAGGTGAATGACCAACCCAGTGGGCTGTCACAGTCATATAGTCTTTGGTTTGCCCACTTCCACTTGTCCACATATCTGTGGTTAAGTGGACAGTGGGCAGAATGGCATTTTTCAGCGCAATCTCTGGATGGCTGAGGTGTATTCCTGTAGTGTGAAGGGCTGAGGTGTATTGCTGTAATGTGCCAGCTGGTCTTACTGTAATTTGGAGGGTGACAGGAGTATTGCTGTAATGTGTGGAGGGGATTGCTGCAATGTGGGGGATATTGCTGATTGCTGTAATGTGTGGTGGGAGTTGCTTGTTGTAGTGTGTGTGGGTATTTATTGACCGAATGGGGACGCTACTTATATAATGTTGTCGTCATTAGGGGAAATTGACCTGTTTGTTAAAAGTGAATGCTATTAATGTAATGTTCGAGCTGATTGTGGGGCGTAGACTGTTGATTAGGGGCCCGGTTTTCCCGGTGGTCTGCTCTGCATGCACAATATGGTAATAATTTATTTACACCACAAAAACTGACATATGTCCAACTGTAAATGAGACCCTTGATGCACAGATGGGCCATGCACTTGCTCATATGTATATGTGTAAACCTGTACATGTATGAGCAATTGTGCATAATAAAAGATGCAGTATAAGGCTCGCAATTTGTAAACAGCCCTCACATAGCCACCGATCAGAGAGAATCACATCCATATATAGCAAATTATTATTTCAGCTTTGAAATAAGTGCATGCATGAGTGTGCGCTGCCCATCGACGCTAGGGGTGGCTTTTGCCCCGAGTGTACGCCCTAGCAGTGCCGTATCACTGCTAGGGCCGTCACTGCTAGGAAGAGCTATTTATGTATGGAAACTCATAGAACTATATCAATTAAATCAATTTAACTATTTCTGTTAATCACTTAAAACGAGAATTATCTTAAAAATACATTTTTTTATATGCTGGGCAAAATGAAATTCTTTTTGTAATGCATTGCATACTGTTCATTATTTCTACCAGCAGATGTCATTCTTGCCTTTGCAGTCTATGGCAATTATTGTTATGTTATACTTCAATATTAGAGAAAGCATCATTTAAGGTTTCACCTGCAGCTGTTCTTACATATCTATCTATCTTTCTCTCTCTCTCATACTTGCCTACTTTTAAAGGCAACAGTCCGGGAGGGGGTCCGTCGAGGGGGCGTGGCCATGTGTGGCCTGCAGTTCGGCTCCGCCCCTGTCAATCTTAGACAAATTCGGCCAATCGCAGAAGGAGTTGGGGCCACAATGCCATGTATAGCCGCACCCACCCTCTTCAACCACAGAGATGGCTGGATCCGGGATGTTTGCCTGCTTTCTCGGGAGTCCCAAAAATTTGAGAGTCTTCCGGACATTCCGGGAAAGTAGGCAAATGTTAGAGTGAAATTGAATGACTATTGATTTAATATCTATTATGTGCTAAGCTTTAGAAAATAATGTGCTATAGCTTTAAAAGAAATTAGCAGATATTTTACTCAGAATGAGAAGACAAAGATTGAAGTTTTAAAAATGTTGCAAAAGATGTTCTCAGAGAATATGGACAATTCAAGGGCGCACAAATTGAACGTACCGTTCAGTGTAAAAGTAACAAGAATGATGGCAAAATGCCTGAGAAGATAAAAACATAAATGAGAAAGATGCAGAGTGCGCATAATTAACTTGTTGTTTTTAATAATTTTACTGCTTTGTGATTGGTTCTTACACTTCTATACCTCTCATAATTATGATTGGTTGTTACGCTTCTATACCTCTAATTATTTACTGCCTTATAGTTGGTAGTTGAACTCCTATACCCCTATTTTACTGTATAAATAAAGAGTCTGAGTGAACCTCTGATTGGAACAGAATCAGAACTACTCAGCATTATATCATACAGGTGTTGTGTGTTTTTCTGTTCACCAGTCGACTGAAAATAAAGAGAGATCTGACTGACATTGAAGGGAATTGATAGAAGTATCGGTGAACCAGATACCCCAACACAACTATGATCTATATCCTATCTATCTATCTATCTATCTATCCACAGAAAATACACTTTGCAATGACCTTTCTTAACGGCCAAGCTTCAGGGCATCCAGATGTGGTCCCCTGTAAAGATATTCATAGTGCTCCCCCCTGTAGTTCAGTTATTTGTACCCCGTATACTTCACAGTCTAATGTGTGATCATTATATATACCAGCAGATGGCAGCAGGACCATGTGGCAATGACCATTTCAATGCTTATTTCATCCAAGGCTACAGACTGTATAATAATATGTTCTGGTCCAGTAATATACCAACTGTAATCATTATTATGTCTTACAATGCAACACAATATTCATAAACCTTCCTCTGAAATTCAGGACTCTGACAAGGTTAAAGGAGAAAGAACACAATAAATAATGACGGAATACGACGAGTGGATATATATACATATATATATATACACACATATATATATACACACACACACACACACATATACATACACATACACTTTCATTATATTAATGCATGTATCTATCCAGTTAGACCAAATTTAGTAACTTTGCACCTTGGCAAAACCATGTTACATTGGAGGGGGGGGGGGTAAATTTAAAAAGTGGGGACAGATTTATAGTTTGGATAGGGCATGTCCTAAATCAACTTTAAATTTCAGTGTAAAAATAAAGCTGTTAAGTATTTGTGTGCTACGTGAATAATCAGCCAGTATTTAACTTATGCGCAAAATATTAAACTAGATTGCACCCCTAGCATTGTAACAAAGCAGGCCCAATATGAATGGTGAAGCATTGGAAAAGTTACAAGAAAAGCCTTGCCTTATATATGTCTGTTTAGTAAAATAAATAGATAAATACAATAGACATTGTGAATCACAAACCATCCCTGTCACGCTTGCTCATCGCCTTGATGAGTGACACTATCACCAAGTGATTGTAAGTTGTATGGAAGCTCCAGATGGGTAGGCGGTTTGCACTACATCATTTCCTTCAGTCTGACACAACCACATTTATCTTACACAGTATTTCCACCAGTGTGGGTGTGGAGGTTTCCATAAAACCCCATTCCTCTACACTAGTATATAAAGACATCTCCATAGATTGCATTATGCCATGCCTGGCCAACCTGTGGCTCTCCATGTGTTGTGAAACTACAAGTCCCAGCATACCCTGCCAGCTATTGGCTGGCTATCTATGGGCAAAGCATCCTGAGTTTGTAGTTTTACAACGCTTGGTAAGCCACAGGTTAGCCGGCCTGCTATGTACTTTAGTTCTCAGTTCCTGTTTGGGCTGCAGTGTCAGTTGCCCATTCATGAGTAGGCTGTCACAGTGGAGATACCCTCCAGAGTAGGGCATGGGGCTGTGTAACATGCCCTAAAAAAGGTGAATCCCTTTCATTTTAAACATTCATAGAACTATATTTACTAAACTGCGGGTTTGAAAAGTAGAGATGTTGCCTATAGCAACCCATCCGATTCTAGATGTCATTTTGTTGAATGTACTAAATATAACTAGTAACGGATTGGTTGCTATAGGCAACATCTCCACTTTTTCAAACCCGCAGCTTAGTAAATATACCCCATAGTCTCTTAAGCTTTGTGTCTATGAATCTTCCACCCCAAATGGAATGTGCAGTGTTAGCAAAACAATAAAACAAAGTTTAAAATATGGAACGCTTTAAAGATTTCTTCTAAGCTATAAAACAATGTCACAGGTGTGGAAACTTGATAAGCACCTAAGCTGTGCGTTGTATAAGAACCACACAGCAGTACTGAGTGGGAGAGTATAACACAGAGAGGAAGGAAGCTACTACATGCAGACAGGCTTTGTTAGACTGTTACAAAGAAAAGCCACAGGGACGAAGACACAATGTACATATAATATATATATATATATATATATATATATATATATATATATATATATATATATATATATATATATATATATATATATATACACATATACACACACACACACACACACATATACTCACTCTTGTAAAGCCATAGAGAACATGATTTCTTATTTTCTCACAGTCACACGAACTACTATATTCATCCTTGTTGGTCACTGGTATGTGTGCATGAAAAGTGGAAGTCATGTCATTAAATTCAACAGACGTGGTCAATGTGTAAGTCGCCTGTGGTTTGTAGAGAAAGAAGTGTCACAGTCACAGATAGTTTCCATCTACGATGCATATTGTGCACATTAATGTCTGTGCAGACACAGTATTATCAGATGTATAAAGGCTATAGTGTTGGTATTAAAAGTAAAGTAATGTAGCTTTCTTGTGGGAGGGTGAGGGGTTGCTAAAACCATCAATACGCTTGGTTAAAAGGTCAAGTTTTACAGTCAAAAACAATATATTTTATTGGGAATGTGAACCATGGACCCCAGGCTGGTTGTTTCTCTGTAGTCTTCCACATTGTGTAAGAATGTTCTCCTCCGTTCATGGTATAGTGTGATGTCAATTGGTAGACACTGACGCCACATCTGTCTGTATTCTGTCCTTCTAAGGAGTACATTTACTAAACTGCAGGTTTGAAAAATGGAAATGTTGCCTATAGCAACCAATCAGATTGTAGTTATCATTTATTAAGTACATTCTACAACATGACAGCTAGAATCTTTACATTCAGTCACTTGCTGGCAACAATATATGTCCTCACCCTTTATCTTAATGTAACCTTCGTCTTCTGGTTCTACAGTATGGTGTTGCTTTCATGCTGCACGGCCTGTCTTGGTGTTATCCACCACCTTGCCATAAATGTGTGTAGTCTGTTGTCTTTTTTAACTTCAAGACACTTGTTCTCAAGGTCCGACTGGCCCACCGGGAGGGCCGGGGTATCCCACGATAGGCCCCGACCCTGATCGCTCCCTCTTTGTTGGTGGGGGGAGCGGGTAACTTAAAAAAGAAATTAAAAAAAAAAAAAAAACACTGAAAAAAAAATCTCACGTGACCGCAGCGCCGGCGCCCCTCCTCTCTGCTCTGTTCGCACTGAATGCCGGGCGTGACGTCATGACGCCCGACATTCAGTGAGGAGCTGTGCAGAGAGGAGTCGGCAAGAAGACGGAAGACAGAAGAGAAGAAGAGAAGAAAGAAGCCAATAGAAAAGGTTAGTGAAGGAACGGAAGCAAGGGGGGAGGAGTAAAGGATCCAGGATCCAGACAAGCCGCAACTAAAGAAATCAGCAGCCACAGGTGGTGAAAGTGACAAGAACAGGTAGGACAGTCTGTCAAATGTTCTAGTGGGACAATCCTGTGACTGTTCTGCCCAATCTAAAGGGTAGGTCAAGACTGTGTAATCTTTATATACACACTGTATTCTTTATATACTACACTATTGTACTAGCTGCCCTTCATGGGCTGACCACTCCCCCTCTAGGGTCTGGTCTCGTCACTTCGATGGGTGGCCATACCCACTCTGGTGGGACCCTAGCATTGCAGTTCCCCGGTGGGCCCTTCATGCCCCAGTCCGACACTGCCTGTTCTCCGTGTTTGGTGGCAGCTACTACTACCAAGGAGGCAGAGAAGATCACCAATGGATGAACAGAGATGACAAAACAAACAGTTGAACTGACAGGATCCAGCAGCTGAACTGAGATAATATTCAATAACTCTTCTAAATAACCCTCTACTTGGTGTGATGACAGTCCTTGGCATTACCATATAATAATTCACTGTCTTCAAAAATGTTTAACTCTATTATTTTTGTGAAAATATGCTGATCTAAAGTGCAGTCACCACTAACGACCATATTGGTTTGCATTATAGGCTTTGAACTACAATAAGTTGGTAGGGATGAATAACCAGGAATATCTCTTCATTTATGGAATAATGAGATGGACAACCTTCTATTGGCACTGGAAACATAAAAAATACAAACACCTATCAAATTGTTTTAATCTCTCAGAGGTCCGCTATAGCACAGGAACCTCTGTCAGTGTTTAACAGTAGATGTCAGTCCCCATTGTTGTTTTATTGTTGCCAATCTCAGATCAGCATCTACTTCTTTCAAATCTTGTTTTCTTTGCAAATTCTCAGTGGTTAGACAACATCTTGCATAGGAGTTATTGTGTCAGGTAGGCATACCATAGGCTACAAGTAATACATGCCTCAAACTATAATATGTCATGTTTTACATGCTATATGTAAATCTAGGTGGGTTCCCATGTATCTGCATAAATTCTTAATTATTGTATATAAGCTTTAAATTGAAATGCAGAAAAGAGCAGTCTGACTTATTGGGCCTGATTCATCAGGGGACACATAATAAGCACAATGTGCTTTTGTTTTAAAAACACACGTACGTCGGGTATAGGTACGACCGAATTTAACAAGAAGCGAATGTAAAGATACGTGCGCTGATTAATACGGGTGTAGGTCTGCTCTACTCTACTAGACAAGACGCTGCAGGATACATCCAAAATATATGTAGATTATAAAATCATAAAAAAAATGCACAGAAAAAAAATGCAATTAATGTTTTAATATGTTATTAATGTTAATAATACAGGCATTAATGATAATATATATATATAAAAAAAAATTCTCTCTTTTTCCTTCCCATGAGATCCATTTATTAGTAAGTTATGAATATCTATTGTACATACAATAAATGTTTACTGTTGCTCCTGATTGCAAACACATGTTATAGCATGCATACACAGCCATCATCACTTGTATTCAGCACGTAGACTAGACCTGCAGCTGGAGCAAGAGATACGAATGAAAAGCAAGTACTTTTGAAATGGACCCTGCTGCGTGTGCTCTAGATTGGCAAGCCCTTACTTTAAATGTATGCACTATGCTTCATTGAAATGGATTTCACTGGATAATTACTTTAGGAGACAACCGTTGCTACAAGTTAATTAGACCATTACACTAAATGCTGCTGCAACAGATAATAGAGACCGATCAATTACAATACTTTTAGTGCAATTTTGTAGATCATACTTATCACCCAAAAATCAATAGAGATGAAACTAGGAGTAATCCAGCTGGTTCAGGTTAGATGTTTTCAAAGAAATGACTGTAGACTAGGGTCACTTTACGATATACAAAACCCAAGGGAGTAAATTATAATCCACAGGTTTAAGCAAAGTTTCAGTTGACACATGAAGCTTATTTACTTGTACAAGGTGAAATCTATAATCAACTTGACGCATGCGTGACTCCTGAGCTTCGTAAACAAAATAGAAATTCTGCATAATAAATTATTTCCATAGTTGCATGCAATAAATTATTTACATAGTTGCATGTGTTGATTCCAACACTCCCAAAACATACTACTGCGTAGTTAATTTTGAGATTTTAAAAATTGCCAGTAGTCTGTGTGTATATGTTTGGGAATTTAAGTATTCAAGCTCCAATGGGGCTGGTACTGATGTGAATGAGTTCTCTCTGTACAGCTCCACTGAATTAGTGGAGGGATATCAAATACTGTGGATGATGAGAATACTATTGAAATAATTCTTTGTTGGGACTCCCTCACATTGCAAATAGCCAGTTAATGAATGACTGATTAGGTATATATAGTACAGTAGGTAATATGTTAGCTCATTTTCAGAGATGTTGCAGGTCCCATAAGGAGCAAAGGACTTGGTTTTCCAAGCTGGCGTTCAAATGTTTTGACAATAATAAAAACACATCTGCCACTATAATCTGCAAATGGTTTTTAAGCAAAGGTCAGAAAGTTACAGCACTGGGGTCAAGAGTTGGAGAGCTTGAATCAAAAACCGGCATTAATTTTCAGAACTTTCTCAATAAATCATTTAGGAAAGTAAATGTTCAGCAGGCAAATTTAGGAGACAGGAGCCAAAGCAGGTTGGGTGCATTGGAAGGGGAATGACCTTTCTAGTGTGGAGGTAGCTTGATATGTAGTGTTAGGCCATGTCAGGTGATTTGGATGAACATATTTTGAAACATATACCAAAAATATATGTGTAGACGCGTATTTGGCTATTAATAGCGAACTCACTTCTTATAATCTCCTGGCGGAGTTCATGAAGCAGCTGGGGCTGACGGCGCCAGAGGTCGCTCCAGCACCTCTGGAGCTGGACAACGGTCCTGTTGCGATGATACCGCAGGTGGAGGTGTCTGTGGACCCTCTGGTATGCCTGCAGCTTGACCTCGTTCGGGATGTATGGCCCAGAGGGCACGTAATCCATGCTCTCGGTCAGCGCTCTCAACTCCCGACGGCTGAAGATTGCGGCCCTCATTTTCAACACCACTCTTCCTCCCACAAAATGGAAGTATTCTGCGCTCTGATTGGTTCTCTGAGCACGTATGGGCGTGCTCATATCTCACACGGATCTTTCAGACACCTGTGTGTGTAATGGTTGGCTCTCCATGCAAAAACATGGCGCACGTCGCAGGTGAGTCGGGTACTCTGTGCTATGCAATTATAAAGTCAGTGAACACCTGGTCTATTAATGAAATCATGCATTTAAACTCACCTGGACTCTTCTTTCATTCCTGTTCATTTGCATTTTTGCAGGGCAGGCTTTGGACAATTGAGTGTTTTTGGAGTATTTACCTTGTTTTTATCAAACAGTATTACAGTAAGTGCTATTTGATGTGATATGTTTCAATAGATACAACATGTTTGCTTTTGATTAGGGACCAACCTTGTTAGGGCAAAACCAATGTTACTTTGCTTACAAAATTCAAAGAGTGGCCTTGCCCTCAAAATGTACAGGCAAAGTATACAATTTACTGCTACACTCTGCTAATGGGTTTCCCCCTACAAAACCCACTATTATAGCATTTATGGTCAGATTAATGCAAATGTATCTATGCACTTATTTGGGTGAATCCAAAAAAAAAAAAAGGAACTATATAGTCTACACTCTTAATCCTGTTTATGGCTTTCTTTTGCATTCACCTTACATTTCTACTGACATTGTTTGGTTCCTGCTCAGGAATTAGAATGGGAGATAGGCGAGTTAACTGTGTTGCCAACGTCATTCACAATGTAATAAATTCAACAGTGGCGAGTGGTAGTATTTGCAAAATGATAAATCAGTGATTTTAGTCATCTAATTTTTAAGTACAGTTTGAAAAGTGACTGTTGTGTATATATAGAAAGAACAAGACTTTTTATATTAAAGTGCATGTGCTTGATAACTAGGTTGGAGTCTGACGAATGCATTCTTTAAGGGGGTGGGTTGGCCTACAATGTTTCATTGCACTTGACTGTTAGCTTTGCCAATAAACACCCTCCATTTCTTTTATAAAGCAAAATGTCAGAGGAGACTGGACCCAGCACCAAGTTCTGGGCAGGGGTGCCCACACGGCGGCGCCTGAACTTCTCGAATTCAGAATTAGAAATACTGGTGGATGAAGTTATATCTGAATTCCATTCGGGCCAAGATTCAATTTCCGATATGAGAGAGCCCAGAAATGGGCACAAATTACATTTAAAATAAATCAAATACAACGATGCCAGCATCAAACTGGAGAAGTTCAGAAACGGTACAGATCAAATGTTTGTTCTAAAGCACTCTTTTGTTTGGATGACTGTAAATATATTACTATTTAGACACCTGTGAGCTTAACACATCCTCATGTCTGTGCAAGTCATTTCTCTATCAAGGCCTTAGTTACACAACGAAATCCCCATTGTACTTTGACAAATAAACATGTTCAGTTTTCTACATTATCCACACTTGAAAAGCCACACACAGTTCCATGTGTATTGGTTTTGTTATTTTGTGTGTTAATTGCAAAAGGACACTGCATGTTTTATACTGTTCTGCCATTTAACGGCATATTCTTTCTCATTTCCACACATGGTCGGACTATAAACTATGCCTCAAGTGCAAAATCACCAAAGCACGGGAACATGCCCCCCCCCCCCCTCCCCTGGACACGGGATTTACACCTATTGAGGAGCGTGCAAGCGTTGCCATTTCAATGACCGAAATTGTTGGGGTGGGCGACATTGATACCGGATCAACCTCACCCCAAGTAGGACAGCACTTCCCTCTAGGTACATGATGATTCTCATTATTTAATGTCCGTTAATGTTTGTGTTCTGTATCTGCACATGTGACAACTCTCAGGATGTGTCTTCTGTCAAACTTTAATGTCAAAATGTGTTTGCTTATCACATACTAGGAAATTAAATGTACATACTGAATAGAAATTGTATTAATATGTTGGCCCATTTGAAAAAGCTACCAACATACGTGCCTGTGCATATGCCTGTTTTTCAGGACTGGCAGGAGCTGTTTGTTAGCAAATTCCCTGGAATCTTACACTTTACAAATGCTATATCACGCGTGTGTCCGAATG
Organism: Mixophyes fleayi; assembly: GCF_038048845.1. NCBI lineage: Eukaryota > Metazoa > Chordata > Amphibia > Anura > Limnodynastidae > Mixophyes > Mixophyes fleayi. The sequence continues at coordinate 333,598,310 of NC_134403.1, forward strand.
TTTAAAAAGATAACCTTTAGCGTAACAATTTGATTTTAATATCTTCTCTTTTTCTCTATATACAGAACATGAAGACCAGGCTGCTGGGGGGGTGGAGGAAGCTGCCCATGATGTGGAGGAGCCTCAGAGGGAGCAGGCTGAACTCTAGAGGGTACAGTCACTCTCACCTCAAAAATTTGAAGCCGTCACTGCATCACTGGACACTCATGTTGCACAAATAGAAAGCACTCTACCCCGCATGGAGCACCAACTCACCACTTTCATTAGCACATTCACCACCCAAATGGCTACTCTAAATTCCACCATGACTAATATAGCAACACTCCTGGGTGATCTCTTGCATGCCCACTCCCAACGCACCTCCAGCACATTACCTTCACCCATTTCAGATGATCTATTCCCCACCCCCCAACACCAGTCGTCTGTTGCCTCCCCCTCCTTGTCCCATCTCTTGCCCCCCCTCCTTGCCCCGTCTCTTGCCTCCACCCTCCCTGCCCAGACCCTAGCCCATCTACTTTCTATGACCCTTGTCCATCTCCCTGCCTATGCTCTTGCCCTCCCCTTGCCATGACCCTGCACCTTCACAGCGTCGGACACAATCTGCTCCCCTGGTGAGTTCGGATGCTTTCTCTGAGCCCTCCACATCATGGGTAACAAGAAGCCAGGTCCGCCCTGTTCTGGACCCGATTCCATAACAAAAAAAAGAAATGTATTTATTTATTTATTTTTAAATTTGATTTACTCTTTGGCTAAAACTTTATTAAGAATATATAAATAAAAACTGTAAATAGTAATGAGACTATGTGGGTATTACTTATCGTAGGCATATTTAAGTATTGATGACAAAAATCAGACTTTTTACCCAGTTTAAGGACATTGGTATCTCAGAACACCAAGCCTACATTCCTTAATTTAATTTTTGCAAAGTGTATTACAAGACATTTATGTGTAAGATGGTCTGCAAAAATCGTGCCAAACTGTCATCCTATGTCTATTTGTGCCAAAGATTTTGAGGAGGTAAATACACATACCCAAGCATTCACCCACAACAAGGCAATAACCCAAACCTCCAAGGTACACACGTGAGTACTTAAGATCCAGGAGGACACTCCAATAGTTTGATTCACAGGGACTAGTGTATAATGTCACAGTAGTCTACAATCTTTCTAAGTGAGTATCATGTATGCTTAATGTACACATTTCAGACAAATAGCAAGATATTGATACCTGTCTGCCCCTTATGGTGTCTTCCTAAAATGGGTGTTCAACTTAACTGTAGTGGAAGGCAAGGTTCCATTGTTCTGGGTTCTGTGTTGTATGTACATGTTTAGTTTCAACCCTTACGGACCTAAGATAGGACTTTTAAACTGAATCCATGTGGCAATTGTCCCTACAAAGTTTGCCTGGTAGGGCCTGATTCCTTGAACAACCTAGTCCCGACATTTATTGCTGAAGTGTCCTGGACTAAACCATGTGAAAATGCCAAAGGGCCAAAATATTTGTACATTTTGCACCTAGGTTCAATACGGTTTGGTTTTCAGGTAGCACACAAATGTCAACTCTAAATATCAGCCTTTGGCCAAAAACTATTTAGTGGTGTCGTACATGACAAAGCAGCCATGCATTACATTAATTTCTCCATAGTCATCACATCGGTAAGTATTGTATTTAAACATGGTTTGGATCAGGAAACTAAAGTTCTAAATGTCTGCACAAATGTACTTAATTATTCAGGTTTGTAATTTGTTATAATGTAATATTGTGTCATGTGAATGGCAGACACATTAGGTGCATTTTTGAAAAATGTCATACTGGGTCATGGCTTCAAAATGCAGATATATTACACCAGTTGCAGTGTCTCCCGGTTTGTGTGAGTAAATGGTGCCTACCAAAGGATGTTAAAACTACAGTGTTCCTTGCTATGTATGGAAATACTTCGAGCCAAGGTGATTTCATGAATTTAATATGTTAGCTCTCAATAATCTAACACCAATCACAGGTTCTAAAGCAACTAATGGACTAGTTTAATCCATTCAAGGTATGCACCAAGGTCATGAATCGTAACTTCAAATCAGTACTGGTCTGATTATGGGCAACTTAAAAAAATATACGAAAGCCTTACCCTTTTCTGATAGTGCGAAGGCACAGTGGCTGGCAACCGCCCAGTGCTTCACAGAACAACTAAGATCAATGGTCATTTAAGTCCTTATTCCAATAGGCAGATATTTCTGCAAAGAGCCTAAGGCTGTAGTGGTGTATGCACTGTCTGCTGTGTGTCTGTATATTAATGTTTAGTAATACAAGACACAGCGAATATTGCTGACTATTACCTCTGTCACAGAACACCCTGTTATCCTTGTAAATACACGACAAAACATTATCTAGTTCGACTAGTGATGGATGTCCAAGCGCTCATTTGTCTCAATAACTGAACTACCCAGTAATGTTTGAATAATTCACAATGGTCTGAACCTGGCCAAACAGTCAAAATCTATACAAAACGTCAATCAGTATGGGATTTTGTACGAATCTGCCCATTGTGTTTGTTTGCTACTGAACATTTGCATGTCTACACTTTTACAGAGGCCAGGTCAGTAGGCAGACGCTCCCCTACAGTAGTTAATTTAAACTAAGCTAGTTCATGGTAATATAAGTTATGCCAAACACAAAAAAACATTTAATTATGTCTGATAATACACAGACAGTTACCCATTTAGCAGAAGTGACAACTATGAAGCCTCAGAATAGCATTAACACATTATCTACAGTGTATTTGTTGATGTTACAGTGACTCATATCCAAACACAGTATGGTGGTGAGCACAGATCAGAGATTTAATTGAACCCAGACATTAAACATTCACAGGTCTAATGTGTGCTAGGGCAGACACTCTAGGATGAGATTGGTAACCAAAGTACATCTTAAATGGTGTAGAGTCAGTTTAGGCCAAAAATAAATGTTGATTTCAATAGATTAGGCCAATCCTTAGGGATTAATGTGAAGGTTGGTATTAAGGTTAGGCCTTTTTAAACTATCATTGTCAACAATTGGGTGGAATGCTTAGGCTGACCAATGTGATTGTTTAAATCATTAGTTATGTGCACTCATTCGCATTGTGACTTGGTTGTGCACAGTTCACATTTGAAATATAGGTAGTAATTTCAATTCGAACACAGTCCCTCTAGGTTCCAGGATGACTATGCAGCCATGGTATCTTCCACAGCAAGTAGCTTCTTAATTCCCAAAAACTAAGCTTAGTGTATGCTGCAAATTTAAAATGCACTTTGGTGTAAAGCCCTATGCTTGGGATGTGCTTGGACATCTAGTAACGGCTTGTGTGCCAGTGGTCATTACTTACTGCTTGCTTGACATTCTGGATGAGGGGCACTCTGCTGTGTGAGGAGACTGAAATTGTTGCCTCATAGTACTATGATGTCTAACACTTGAAAAGTACTTGTAAATACCTTACATTTACACACATGTAGAAACAGGCATTGTTGTTACTATGCCACAAAGTATCCCTAAAGATTCTTTACATACAGACACACTGACAGATCCTACTTGAAGATATTCCCATCCTAATTGTGGCTTAATTTGGAGGCTTGGCCCTTTCAGAGGCCATTAGCAATGTGAACGCAATTGTCAATCAATGATACATTCTGACACCAAGATCCAATCTGAAATTTGGATCCTAACTACTTGGAGCACAGATTGTGAAGGTCACAAAACATGTCCAGTGTGTGCAGGCTAACAATGTGTGTCTTCAGACACATTTTAGTTGGCTAAAAAGTGTGTATCTCTGTGGGGCTGGAATGGACCATTGCATGACTGGACCAATAAACAATATAGGTGATGTGTAACATATCACAAATAGCTTACAAAGAAAATCCACACTGAAAAGGGAGGATAGTGTCATTGTTTATCTGGTGTCCCAAAGTTGATTTAAAGGTAATGTGGAGACAGTCTCCAAAAGATGGATTGATTGTGTGGGCTTTGTGGTTGCCATTTTACTGTGGGCCCACTTTTAAAAAAAGTGGCAATTGGGGCAGAAGTCTTTTTTGGCCCTGTTTGGCAAAGGGCCAAGGCTAGGAAGTGTTGTGGGCAACTCTTCTAACATTTAAAGGGACAATTTTTAACAGAGGAGAAATCAAAATGTAGAGGTTTGTGTTCACATGCCATGTTGAACTTGCAGCATACAAAATCCAAACACTTGGCCAGAAAACAAGCAACCAGGCATACAAACCTCAAAAAACAATGGGAAATAGTTAAAAACCACTACAGAGAGGTTTTTAGGCTACGGTCTGTCTGTGGCAAAGGACAAAATGACCACACATGTTCCAGCTAAGGCCTGTTAGTACATAAAGAAAAGCCTTTAGTTATGGCAATTTCAAACCAAACAATCCTCATCATTATTGTTCAAATTGCTATGGCTATAAAAGGCACATCTTATAAGCTCACCAGGCACAGAGACAGCCCTTCCAGCAGCATTTCAATTAAGCAGAAATCAAAGGTACACTTTTGATTCCGTCCAAAGTATCTGGTCCCAACATTTGTATATGTTTATAAAAATGAATCAGGCCTTTACATTCATCACAATACAATAGTTTGTAGGGACTAACAGATATTACCCAAAGTGTGACAAACCATATTTGAATTAATTTTTACCTTGCAAATCCATGTTGAATCTGAGGTGTCTTGGCTTCACAATTTCCAGAGGGCTGGGGGTCTGTTGGATAAATATGCACCATGTCAATTGCACAAAACCACATAAGATTTTAAATAATAGGTATAACATTGAAAAGCTTCACAACACCACAAAAAAAGGGTGTCAATTCAATAGACGAATAACACACATTAAAATGCACATTACATCTGAAAAGAGAGATGCACTGTTATTGTGTAGCATTAAACATCTTACAAACATTTAAAGTGCCTATAAAAGAGTCTACTTAAAATACAACTCAATACAAATAAAAGGCCACTAATTAACTCAACAGCAGTAAAACACAATAACCATAGAATCCTAAGCAACTTCAAGTGTGCAAGAGGGAGTATTTTATAGTGGATTGTAATGAGAGAAGTATAAGCAGGTGTATAGGACAGGTATCAGCTGACGAGATCTGATGCTGGGTCTATGCAACGCTGGTTAAGAATAACTCTCTTTTCATTTTATACTGATTAAACCAAGTTTGTGTTTATTTCTTATTGTAAAATCATCTGATATGTATTAGTCTAGACGTTGCTATTTTGATTTTGAAGCCACAAAACATGATCCTTTCTGTCTGTTACTAAGAAGGTGTGTTCAAGTGTTCAATTAATTATGGTTAGGAACACTTTTTTGGCAAAATAGTTCATGTGCTGTTTGGTATGGGTGTTTCAATCTGAAATATACCTTAGTGGTTAAAGAAATGAGCTGCCAAGAGCAAGGTAATGAGTTTGAAACCTGAATGATGCATGTATCTGTCTTGACTTTGTGTATCTCCATGTTTCAGTGGGTGTATTCCACTTTGTCACTTGTATAAGAGTACTTAATATATGTTTTGGTGTGTAATATGGCTATATGGCATGTTGAACAGTGTGGTCAGCTACAACACAGAAAAGCAGTTGTTCCAAATGACTTGATTGAAAAGACATAGGAAATATCCACTGAAGAAAGTTAAAAAACCTAAGTGGGCAAAATAGCCAAAGAAAAAAAACAATAATTTGAAGTGCTAGTAATATTATTATACTTTTGGTTAGTATTAATGTACATGAATGCATTTTCATATGCTGACATTTTCACTCTGCATGTACCAATGCTTTCTGTGTATTATATTTCTACGTATTGACATTTTTAAAAATGTTTTAAGGAAACAAACTTATGATAGAAGTTGCTGCTCAGCATTTATTTGTATTCTATTTCATTGACATCTTCTTTTCACCACTTGCACATTGGTGTAGCAGTTAGCCAATCCACCTTGCAACCGTGCAAGCCTAAGTTCGACTTCTCACCAATGCTCTTGTCTCTGTGGGATCATTAATATCCTTGCCATATTCATGTTGATGTTAAAAGTGTCCCTGGTGTAATAGTACGCTTGGTTTAAAATAGCATAAATCATGCGTGTAATTTGCATAAATTTAATGGCGAATTATTATATGTATATTATTAGTGTTTTTTATTGCAAAAGCACCATCAACAACTGTCAAATCAGCCATTTTACATTGAGAGTAATTATAACGGTGGTTGTGATTCGAAAGAGTTTTAAAATAAATCTTTACGCCAAAGTTGAATGTTTGTGCTAGATTAAAAATATCTAATACTTTTAACCATGCACTCAGCCATCCATTCCGGCAGCCGGAATATATGGGGAATGCACTCAGCCATCCATTCCGGCATACATTAAGTCAGTTATAACAGATAACTGTAATCTATAGGTGGGATATCCAATATATATATCTATGGAAGTATGTTGCAAAGTTGTTCAACATAATCCAGAGAAGATATCTGTGTAGCATTCCAAAATGCAGTATACAGGCCTAGAAAAGACAGGCATCTTTACTACAGACACAGCAAGCAGCAGAGGGTGCTATATTAAGCTGACTCATTCCGGCTTTCCGTCATTCCGGCAGTTCCAGATTTAACCCAAAGGGCCAAAATATCAGTAAACATCATACTGTCACTCACCGGACCGTGAGTGCCTCTTCCCGGACATTTAGGAACCGTGGCCGTCCTCCATCCTGAGGGTCTGCGCATGCGCAGCCCTTTCCCATACTTCAGTGTATGTCCCTTTAACTCAATTGGCAGATCAGGCAACACTCCCTATATTAAGCACCTGTGGTCAACACCACGTTGCCTGATCTTGGAGTCTCATTTCCTATGAGTCTCTGAAGGTGTTCCTGTATTCCTCGTGTTTTCAGCGCTGCTGATTCCTGTGGTTCCCAAACCACTTCTACCTCTGTGGTTTCCACACCACTTCTACCATCATCTGTATCATCGTGACTGTTAGCTGATTCCTATCCGCTGCCTCCGTGCACTACAGTCTTCCAAACCACTTCAACGCTATTACTTATCATTGTGACTGTTTGCTGATTCCTATCCGCTGCCTCCGTGCACTACAGTCCTCTAATCCACATCACGCTATTATATTTCACTGTGACTGTTTGCTGGTTCCTACCCGCTGCCTCTGTGCACTCCAACCGTTACTTTACATCCACTCACCTGTTCCTCATCAAGTCCGTGAGCTGATTCCTATCCGCTGCTTCCGTGCACTACAGCCTCCAGCCTACAACTCGCCTGTGTTCATCATCGTGACTGTTAGCTGATGTCTATCCGCTGCTTCCGTGCACTACAGCCTCCAGCTTACAACTCGCCTGTGTTCATCATCGTGACAAGTTAGCTGTTTCCTATCCGCTGCCCCTGTGCACTGCAGGCTCTTCTCAGCTCTCCTGTGTTTCCTCGAGTCTGCTGCTCTCATTGCCATTTGCTACTCTCCGTGATCAACAGCTCCTGGTCTACTCTGCTCTCCCGTGTTCCATCGCTACTGACAACTATTGGTTGCTACTGGTTACCTCCGTGTACCGCAGAGCCCTGCTGCTGCTGACCGCGCTATCACCCATCTACTGCTGATCCGCTCTCCACGCCTTCACGTGTCCCGCAGGTCTACCCTCCTGTCAGCATTGGATTTATATCTCATCAACTACTCCTCTGCTGGATCATCTCCACGCTCCTGGGTCCTGCTTGAGTCCAGTTCCACGTGTTACTGATCCCTGTGGATTCGTGTCCCTGTTGGTCTACTTATCTGTGCGCTGCACCTACTGACCGCTGCCTCAGGTATCCTGGGACTTCTCATCCAGCCGGCCTCCTGCCGCTCAGGTATCGCTGCACTCCTATCTGACTGCCTGCTTCTGAACCACGGTATGCATACTTCTCGTTGACTGTGCTGGTGTATTGCATATCTTGCTGGACTGTGTTGGTTCTCCTCTGGAGTCTGCTATCCGCTGAGTCTATTATCATCATTGACTGTGTTAACTTGTGCTGGACTACTTCAAGAGACTTTCTATATTTGCAGACCTGTTCAGTCATTTATATATATATATTGTGCATGTTACTGTGGATCGTATATAAGGTGCCTGTGTATATCCTGTGTTGCAGTCTCTCCCCGTGCACCTCCTCACATATATATTCAGTGGTACAACTTGCTGGTAGCAGACCACTGATCCCTGTTTCCAGTATCACCTGTTCCAGTATCCTCTCACATAGCAGTGGTACAACTTGCTATCGCAGACCACTGACTCCCCGGATACCTCCACTTGGATTCCACTCCTTCACTCAGACAGCGGTACCACTTGCTATCTGCAGACCGCTGACTCTCATCACCTCCTCGTTTCTGTTGGACATTCCTCCTCACTATAGCAGTGGTACAACTTGCTACCGCAGACCACTGACTACCTTCACGTGTCCTTGTCCTACAGTTCCTCGTGTACTATTACCTCCATATTACCAGTGCTGCTAGTCATAGACTTTCCTGAGCATCTCATCATCTGCTGCTTCCTGGTCCGTGATCACCCAGCTACCAGAGTACCCTATTACCATCTATATTGCTCTGGTAAGCCTACCACCTGGTGATCCCTGGGTACAGACTCCTAGTGCCCGTGACAGTAAGATCAGGCCATGACAGACCCAGATACGGAACCTACAGCCAAAGAGATGCTGCAGCATCTGGTCAGCCGTGTAGAGCAACAGGATGCCCGCCAACAGCTGTTACTTCAGTGTTATCAATCGTTAACCTCCCAAGGAACATCTGGACAGACAGTGACAGCTACTACTGAGGCCCCTGTGCTTTCCTCCGTTTCCCCAGTGCCATCCCAGGTGTCTACAGCTTCTACGCTTCACCTGCCTACTCCGTCAAAGTACGATGGGGACCCCAAAACTTGTAGGGGTTTCCTTAATCAATGTTCAGTCCATTTTGAGCTCCAACCTCAAAATTTTTCTACCCATCGTTCCAGAGTGGCCTATCTTATCTCTTTGTTTTCTGGACAAGCCCTGGCTTGGGCCTCCCCTCTGTGGGAGAGAAACGACCCAATATTGCAAGATAGTGCCAAATTCATTGCTACATTCCGAAGTGTGTTCGATGAACCAGGTCGTGTGACCTCCGCTGCTTCCAGCATCCTCCGTCTGCGACAAGGATCTCATACAGTAGGACAGTACGTCATTCAATTTAGGATCTTAGCCTCTGAACTTCAGTGGAACACTGAAGCCCTAGTTGCCGCCTTCTGGCAGGGGCTCTCCGATAAAATTAAAGATGCACTGACTACCCAGGAGCTTCCTTCGTCACTTGAAGATCTGATCTCTCTTTGCCATCGTGTGGATATGAGATTTCGTGAAAGAGAGGCTGAGAAAACAACTTCTGCTAAAGCACCTCTTCGTTCTAACCCTCAATTTCGTCCAGTTTCACCCTCTGTGATTCCCATGGAGATAGGACGTTCCAAATTATCTTCAGAGGAGAGGAAACGAAGAGTAAAGAATAGACTCTGTATCTATTGTGCTGATTCCACTCATATGCTCAGCTCTTGCCCTAAGAGATCGGGAAATGCCAGGCCCTAACTAGTTCTGGAGAGGTGAAGTTAGGGTCCCTGGAGTCCTCTCCATCTTCCATGAAATCTAAAGTCTGCGCCTTTGATGTTACGATTTCCTGTGCTACCAAAACCTTTGAGTCACAGGCATTGATTGATTCCGGAGCAGCAGGAAATTTTATTTCCAAATCATTAGTAAATCAATGGTCTCTACCAGTGATTACCTTAAAAACACCCATTACTGTGACGGCTATAGATGGATCACGTCTCATCAACGGTCTCATCACTCAGAGTACGTCTCCAGTAACCCTTCAGATTGGTGCCCTGCATCATGAAGAAATATCGTTTTTAATCCTTCCTGTTACGACAAGTCCAATTGTCTTAGGCCTTCCATGGCTTCAGTGTCACTCTCCCCAGATTGACTGGCGTACCCCTCAAGTCACGTCTTGGGGGTCTGAATGTCACCATCGTTGCCTTTCCCAAGTCATTGCTCTCAAAGTACAGCAATCTTCCATCTCATCTACCTCACCGGGACTCCCTCCTCAATATGCTTCATTTACTGATGTTTTTGATAAAGCTCAGTCTGAACGTCTCCCTCCTCATCGTTCTTGGGATTGTCCGATCGACCTTCTACCTGGCAAGACTCCCCCCAGGGGCCGGGTCTATCCACTCTCGTTACCTGAAACTCAAGCTACATCTGAGTATATACAGGAGAACCTCCAGCGTGGGTTTATTCGACCTTCCACTTCTCCCGCTGGAGCTGGGTTCTTCTTCGTTAAAAAGAAGGATGGATCTTTACGCCCTTGCATAGATTTTCGTGGACTCAATGCCATTACTATCAAGAATCGGTATCCCATTCCGCTGATCACTGAGCTATTCGATCGCATCAAGGGAGCCCGTATCTTTACTAAGTTGGATCTTCGTGGTGCCTACAATTTAATCAGAATCCGTTCCGGTGACGAATGGAAGACAGCGTTTAACACCAGAGACGGGCATTACGAATATCTGGTAATGCCTTTCGGGCTGTGTAATGCCCCCGCTGTTTTTCAAGGTTTCATCAATGAGATTTTCCGGGACTTATTATATGTATGTGTCGTCGTCTACCTGGACGACATATTGATCTTTTCACAGGACCTGCCTTCTCACCACCAACATGTGGCAGAAGTCCTTTCCAGGCTACGGAAAAATTCATTGTTCTGTAAATTAGAAAAATGTTCATTCGAATTACCCCAGATTCCATTCTTGGGGTATATAGTTTCCGGAGTTGGCCTGAAGATGGATCCCGACAAGGTGAATGCTGTACTACATTGGCCCCAGCCAACTACTCTTCGTGCTATCCAGCGTTTTTTAGGTTTTGCCAATTACTATAGACGCTTCATTCAAGACTTTTCTTCCATTGCATCTCCTATTGTGGCCCTGACTAGGAAGGGGGCTAATCCTAAGCAATGGTCACCTGAGGCTCTTCAAGCCTTTCAAACACTAAAAGAGTCCTTCTCTTCGGCTCCAATCCTTCGACAGCCTGATGTGACACTCCCCTTCTTCCTGGAAGTAGATGCCTCTAATGTGGGCTTAGGAGCTATTCTCTCCCAACGCTCGGAACAGCAAAAATTTCATCCTTGTGCCTTCTATTCTCGGGGTCTCCTGCCCGCAGAGAAGAATTATACTATCGGGGACAAGGAGTTACTGGCTATCAAAGCTGCATTAGAGGAATGGAGATACTTATTGGAAGGAGCTCGCCATCCGGTGACGATCTTCACAGATCATAAGAACTTGTCATATCTCCAGTCTGCCCAATGCTTGAACCCTCGTCAAGCAAGATGGTCTCTTTTCTTTTCCCGTTTTGAATTAATAATAACCTTCAAACCAGCTGCCAAGAACAAAAAAGCTGACGCTTTATCTAGAGCTTTTGTGACGTCCTCTGATATAGAAGAGGTTTCCAACCATACCATTCTAGACCCCAAATGTATCTCACTGGCTGCTTCATCCACCAAAACGCTACCATTTGGGAAGACCCTCGTGCCTCCTACTCTAAGGAGGAAAATCCTTTCGTGGTTCCATGCCTCTCGTTTTTCTGGACACGCCGGTGAACACAAGACCTTTGAGATTCTCTCTCGAAGTTACTGGTGGCCCTCAATGAGGAGAGACGTCAAAGAGTTCATTGCTTCCTGTGAGCTATGTTCCCAGTTCAAATCCTCCCGCAGAACTCCAGCAGGGTTGCTGCGACCACTACCCATTCCGTCCAAACCGTGGACCCATATTAGTATGGATTTCGTTACTGACTTACCACCTAGTAAGAATCATAACACTATTTGGGTGGTGGTGGACAGATTTTCGAAGATGGCTCATTTCATTCCTCTGACTGGTTTGCCTTCCTCGTCTATTCTGGCTGAACATTTCATTAAAGAGATCTTCCGTATCCATGGATGTCCGTCTGAGATTGTGTCGGATAGAGGAGTACAATTCGTTTCCAGATTCTGGCGAGCCCTTTGTAAAACCTTGGGCATACGATTAGCACTCTCATCTTCTTACCATCCGCAATCTAACGGACAAACTGAACGGGTCAATCAAGATCTTGAGACTTTTATAAGGATGTTCTCTTCAGCCAATCAAGACAACTGGGTAGAGTTGCTCCCTTGGGCTGAATTCGCCCATAACAACATGTACCATGAGTCATCATCCAAAACTCCATTTTTTGTGGTCTACGGTCACCATCCGTCTTTTCCGGAATTTCCTGCCCTCCCGCCCACCCAAGTTCCTGCGGTGGAAACTGTTTGTCAGACCTTTAAAAATATCTGGTCTCAGGTTAAAACCTGTTTAAAGAAGACATCTATCAAATATAAATCTTTCGCAGACAAGAAGAGGCGGGCTATTCCACCACTAAAAATTGGAGATCGTGTCTGGTTATCCACCAAAAATATTCGTTTGAAGGTCCCATCTATGAAATTCGCCCCTCGTTTTATTGGTCCATATAGGATCATTCAAGTAATCAATCCAGTATGTGTGAAACTTCTTCTTCCTAAGAATCTTCGGATTTCTAATGCCTTTCATGTATCCTTGCTCAAACCTCTTATTATCAACCGTTTCTCAAATCCTCCCTCAGCTCCGCAGCCGGTTCAAGTTCATCAAGAGGAGGATTTTGAGATTACTGAGGTACTAGACGCAAAAATTTCGCGAGGAGTCCTCCGTTTCCTCGTTCATTGGAAGGGCTTTGGTCCTGAGGAGCGCTCTTGGATCAAAGCTGAAGATCTTAATGCTCCTGCCCTGTTGAAGAAGTTTTATTCCAAAAATCCGGACAAGCCCGGTTCCAGGCGTTCTGTGCCCACCTTTAAAAGGGGGGGTACTGTCACTCACCGGACCGTGAGTGCCTCTTCCCGGACATTTAGGAACCGTGGCCGTCCTCCATCCTGAGGGTCTGCGCATGCGCAGCCCTTTCCCATACTTCAGTGTATGTCCCTTTAACTCAATTGGCAGATCAGGCAACACTCCCTATATTAAGCACCTGTGGTCAACACCACGTTGCCTGATCTTGGAGTCTCATTTCCTATGAGTCTCTGAAGGTGTTCCTGTATTCCTCGTGTTTTCAGCGCTGCTGATTCCTGTGGTTCCCAAACCACTTCTACCTCTGTGGTTTCCACACCACTTCTACCATCATCTGTATCATCGTGACTGTTAGCTGATTCCTATCCGCTGCCTCCGTGCACTACAGTCTTCCAAACCACTTCAACGCTATTACTTATCATTGTGACTGTTTGCTGATTCCTATCCGCTGCCTCCGTGCACTACAGTCCTCTAATCCACATCACGCTATTATATTTCACTGTGACTGTTTGCTGGTTCCTACCCGCTGCCTCTGTGCACTCCAACCGTTACTTTACATCCACTCACCTGTTCCTCATCAAGTCCGTGAGCTGATTCCTATCCGCTGCTTCCGTGCACTACAGCCTCCAGCCTACAACTCGCCTGTGTTCATCATCGTGACTGTTAGCTGATGTCTATCCGCTGCTTCCGTGCACTACAGCCTCCAGCTTACAACTCGCCTGTGTTCATCATCGTGACAAGTTAGCTGTTTCCTATCCGCTGCCCCTGTGCACTGCAGGCTCTTCTCAGCTCTCCTGTGTTTCCTCGAGTCTGCTGCTCTCATTGCCATTTGCTACTCTCCGTGATCAACAGCTCCTGGTCTACTCTGCTCTCCCGTGTTCCATCGCTACTGACAACTATTGGTTGCTACTGGTTACCTCCGTGTACCGCAGAGCCCTGCTGCTGCTGACCGCGCTATCACCCATCTACTGCTGATCCGCTCTCCACGCCTTCACGTGTCCCGCAGGTCTACCCTCCTGTCAGCATTGGATTTATATCTCATCAACTACTCCTCTGCTGGATCATCTCCACGCTCCTGGGTCCTGCTTGAGTCCAGTTCCACGTGTTACTGATCCCTGTGGATTCGTGTCCCTGTTGGTCTACTTATCTGTGCGCTGCACCTACTGACCGCTGCCTCAGGTATCCTGGGACTTCTCATCCAGCCGGCCTCCTGCCGCTCAGGTATCGCTGCACTCCTATCTGACTGCCTGCTTCTGAACCACGGTATGCATACTTCTCGTTGACTGTGCTGGTGTATTGCATATCTTGCTGGACTGTGTTGGTTCTCCTCTGGAGTCTGCTATCCGCTGAGTCTATTATCATCATTGACTGTGTTAACTTGTGCTGGACTACTTCAAGAGACTTTCTATATTTGCAGACCTGTTCAGTCATTTATATATATATATTGTGCATGTTACTGTGGATCGTATATAAGGTGCCTGTGTATATCCTGTGTTGCAGTCTCTCCCCGTGCACCTCCTCACATATATATTCAGTGGTACAACTTGCTGGTAGCAGACCACTGATCCCTGTTTCCAGTATCACCTGTTCCAGTATCCTCTCACATAGCAGTGGTACAACTTGCTATCGCAGACCACTGACTCCCCGGATACCTCCACTTGGATTCCACTCCTTCACTCAGACAGCGGTACCACTTGCTATCTGCAGACCGCTGACTCTCATCACCTCCTCGTTTCTGTTGGACATTCCTCCTCACTATAGCAGTGGTACAACTTGCTACCGCAGACCACTGACTACCTTCACGTGTCCTTGTCCTACAGTTCCTCGTGTACTATTACCTCCATATTACCAGTGCTGCTAGTCATAGACTTTCCTGAGCATCTCATCATCTGCTGCTTCCTGGTCCGTGATCACCCAGCTACCAGAGTACCCTATTACCATCTATATTGCTCTGGTAAGCCTACCACCTGGTGATCCCTGGGTACAGACTCCTAGTGCCCGTGACACATACACTTTACAGTGGCATTTATTACAAAGAAAAATAGACTTATTTTACACAAACATACAAATGGATAATTTTACATATATATATAACATATATATATATATATATATATATATATATATCAATCTCATCATCATCATCATTTATTTATATAGAACCAGCAAATTCCGTAGCGCTTTACAATTGGGAAGAAACATTGATAAAACAATACTGGGTAATACATACAGACAGAGAGGTAAGAGAACCCTGCTCGCAAGCTTACAATCTATAGGACAATGGGAGTTAGAAACACAAAGGCATGTGCTACATCATATTGCACAATGGACCAGCCAGAACATAAAAGTAAAAGTATTGAGTGGGCTGTGTGTGTTGCAATGTTGGTCAGAGGGTTGTTGTCTTGCGTTAGCTGTGTAGAGGATGGTAATAGGGTAATCTAGGGAAATTAAGATGGTGGTTGAGAATATCATAACCTTGTCTGAAGAGGTGGGTTTTCAGTGAACGCTTGAAGGTTTGAAGACTAGAGGAAAGTCTTATTGTGCGTGGGAGGGAATTCCACAAAGTGGGTGCAGCCCGGAAAAAATCCTGTAACCGAGAATGGGAGGATGTGATGAGAGTGGAGGAGAGACGTAGATCTTGTGCAGAACGAAGCTGTCGAGTGGGGAGATATTTCGAGACCAGTGAGGAAATGTATGTCGGTGCAATTTTGTTGATGGCCTTGTATGTTAGAAGAAGAATTTTATATTGGATTTGTTGAAATACAGGCAGCCAATGTAGAGACTGACAGAGTGGCTCAGCAGAGGAAAAACGGTTTGTAAGGAAAATCAATCTAGCTGCTGCATGCAAAATAGATTGTAGGGGTTCAAGTCTGACTTTGGGAAGACCAGCAAGGAGGGAATTGCAATAGTCGATGTGGGAGATGATGCGTGCATGAATTAATGTTTTTGCGGTGTCTTGTGTCAGATATGTGCGTATTCTGGAAATGTTCTTTAGGTGTATGTAACATGATTTAGATATAGAGTTGATGTGGGGAATAAATGACAGCTGTGAATCAAGGATTACACCTAGGCAACGAGCTTGCGGGTTGGGATTTATGGTCATGTTATCAACAGAAATTGAAATGTCTGGCAGGAAGCTTCTGTTTTTGGGTGGGAATATTATTAATTCAGTTTTTGAAAGATTGAGTTTGAGTTGGCGAGAAGACATCCAAGATGAAATGGCAGAAAGACGGTCAGTAATGCGAGACAACACAGATGATGAAAGATCAGGAGAGGATAGATAAATTTGTGTATCATCCGCATAGAGATGATACTGAAATCCAAAGGAGCTTATTAGTTTTCCAAGAGAAGCGGTGTAGATAGAGAATAGCAGAAGACCTAGGACTGAGCCTTGCGGTACTCCAACTGATAAAGGAAGCGGAGTAGAGGTGGATCCAGAGAAATTAACACTGAAAGAGCGATTAGATAGGTAGGATGAGAACCAGGATAGGACAGTGCCTTCAAGACCTAGGGATTGCAGCGTTTGTATGATTAGAGAGTGGTCAACAGTGTCAAATGCAGCAGAGAGATCCAGGAGAATTAGAAGAGAGTAATGGTTATTATTTTTTGCTGTGATCAAATCATTGACAACCTTGGTCAGCGCAGTCTCTGTGGAGTGTTGAGAGCGAAAGCCTGACTGAAGAGGATCCAACAGGTTGTTTGCTGTAAGAAAGTGTGTGAGGCGAGTGTAGGCAATTCTCTCGAGAAGCTTGGAGGGGCATGGGAGCTGGGAGATGGGGCGGTAATTTACGAGAGAGTTAGGGTCAGAATTCTGTTTTTTTAAAATGGGAGTAATCACTGCATGCTTGAATAGTGATGGAAAAATACCAGTAGAAAGAGAGAGATTACAGATTTTAGTTAGAGGGGGAATGAGAACAGGAGACAGGGACATACCGATTTGTGAGGGAATGGGATCAAGAGGACAGGCGGTAGAGTAGGAAGATGAGAAGAGAGTAGAAACTTCCTCTTCATTTGTGGGATCAAATGAAGAGAGAGTGTCAGAGGGTGCTACAAAGGAATTGAGCCGATTGCCTGTCAAGGGAGATGATACCATTTCAAGCCTGATCTTATCAATTTTGTCCTTGAAATAGGAAGCAAGATCCTGCGCACTGATGTTAGTTGGAGGATTTGGGGCAGGAGGATTCAGAAGAGAGTTAAATGTGTTAAAGAGGCGTTTGGGGTTAAAAGCCTGAGCATAGATGAGAGATCGGAAGTATGCTTGTTTAGCAGTGTCCAGATCATTTCTATAGGAGTGGTAGATAGTATATGTGATGAAATCATTAGAGGCACAAGATTTACGCCAGTGACGTTCTGCTTTACGAGAAAGTTTTTGTAGCGTTCGTGTTACTGTAGTATGCCACGGTTGGCAACGAATTCTACGCAAAGTATGTAGTGTCGCTGGAGCCACTTGATCCAGGGCAGTTGCTAGGGTTTAATGAAAATGGGGTACTGCCCGATCAGGGGAGGAGAATGTAGAAATTGGGGAGAGAAGGTGTTGGAGAGAGGTGGAAAACTGTTGAAAATCAATAGAGTTGAAATTCCTGCGGTTGTAAGGAGGCTTGGAAGAGTTTGACACTAGGGAGAGTAAAGAACTGGGGGTGAGGGAGTAGCTAATAAGGTGATGATCCGAGAGGGGGAAAGGAGTGTTTAGGAAATGTGAAACTGAGCATAGTCTAGAGAAAACAAGATCAAGACAGTGGCCATCCTGATGAGTAGTGGATTCAATCCACTGGGAGAGGTCAAGTGAGGAGGTTAGAGAGAGTAGATTGGAAGCAGGATTGGAACGTGGATTAGAAATAGGGATGTTGAAATCACCCATGATGATGGTGGGGATATCAGTAGATAAGAAGTGAAGGAGCCATGCAGGGAAGTGTTCAAGAAATTGTTGGTGTGGACCAGGGGGGCGATAGATGACAGCAACACGCATAGAAAATGGGTTAAAAATCCTAACAGCATGTACTTCAAAAGATGTGAACGTGAGTGATGGGACACTTGGTAGAACTGTGAATGTGCACTGTGGGGAGAGAAGTAGTCCAACCCCCCCCCCCCCCCTCCTTGTTTGCCTCCTGGCCTGGGGGTGCGGGTGAAATGGAGACCACCATGTGAAAGGGCTGCAGGTGAGGCAGTGTCTGATTGCGTGAGCCATGTTTCTGTTATTGCTAGAAGGTTGAGGTTGTTTGAGAGGAAGATATCATGAATGGAGGTAAGTTTGTTACAAACAGAACGTGCATTCCAAAGGGCACATTTAAAGGACTTTGGAAGAGATGGGAGACAGGAGATGCGTTTAAGGTTTGCTGGATTTCTGTAGTGTTCAGATATATGCGTGTGGGAGAATTGAGGGGGACCTGGATTAGGTGATATATCACCAGCTAATAGAAGCAGGGATGAAGAAAGGTAGGTAAGATGATTGTAAGATGTGTGTTTTTTTTAGTTTCTGGTGGCATGGTGCGACTGTTAAAGTTATTGAATTTAAATAGGAAAACAGTTCATGAGTGTTCAGTAGAGGTGAGTGAAGTAATGAAGGGGCAATGTGGACAGAGGTGTGTGTTGCAGGATGGGTGAGGGATGATATAGTCCTAAAGATAATGCCCTGAAAAGAGAGAAAGAAAAATATTTTGGCAAGTATTGGGATTTATGAGTCAAATAGCAAAAATGAGGGAATTTAGGAATTACCTAATTGGAATGTCCAGTGTAATCAGATAAGTAGTGCAGAGCTATGCTGCAGCAAATGTAGTTTATCCATGGATGTCTGGATAGTATAGAGTAAGGATGTGGGAGTCGTGTGGGGGAATGGGTGGAAGTGTTGAATAGAGAGTAATAAAGAGCAGGTGATTGAATAGCTGAGTTTTTGTAGAGTCATGAGAGAGGAGAGTGGTTCAAAATCAGTATCAATTCTTCCTACTTGTGATGGCAGACAAAGCATTAAGTAGAACTGAGAGCACAGTGATAAGATAGGGAACTGAAATAACTGTAGCATGGGTAGGGAGTGGTTGAGCAAGTAGTACAGCAGGCTAATTAAACATAGTGGATTTTGCAGTAAAAACAAACTGACAGATAAAACAAATATTCATGAAATGCAAAGAAAATAAGATCAGAGTCCAAAACAGTCCTCATGCTGCATGGAGCTTGTAGCCAGGGTGAGTTGAAGACATCAGAGGTAGAATATGGAGTTTCAAGTGAATACTGACTGTAGTCCTTGTGTAGCTGAGTAAATAGGCAGAATGTTCTTCTCCTGTTTCCTCCTGTGTAACTCCGAATTATGCTGTTTAAATTTTTTGTTTTACACTTGAATCTATACACTTAGATATATACACACTAACTAAGCAGCCATCACTGGCTTTGCAGCCACTCTACTATGAATATATCTGGTTAACAGACACATGTGATCAGTATTCTTCAATCAATCCCACAATAAACTCCCCCAACCAACACTAGCCATGAAAGGTTTAAACAAACAAATAGTGAAAGGACAACTTGCAATAAGGCTGTAGTTATTGCCATTTTATATATATATATATATATATATATATATATATATATATATATATATATATATATATATATATATATATATATACACATACATATATATATATATATCCAAATAAATGATATTTTCTTTTAACAAAAAAAAAATTAAAAATCTGTATTCATATGTATGTATGTTGTGCATATTTAGTTGTGAATATTTTAAGCGCACAATGCATTTTGAGCAGTTTAATTGTTGTTTTAGCTAACTGTTTTGGACTTAAACATGACCCTGAGCTGCCTTAAGTTTGAGCGAGGAGTTGAGACACAATTAATCTCAGTTTACCATATACGGACAGAGGAAACGCCTACTCTTCTCAACTGATATCTTATCTCAGCCCACTCCATGCCCACTCTCCTCCCATTACCACCCCTTTTTTCTCAAGTGGTCAGTCAACATGGCAAATGTATTTGCGATGGAGTTTGAGACACGTATTCCTTTCCGTGACGGATATGCTCTGTTTGAGCAGCGTATTATGGTGTTTTACAAATCTTAACTCCCTGTTTCGCGCATGCGCAGAGACAATTATCCACATAAGAAGGCAGATCCGTAGCTAGATGAATCGGGCCCCATGTCATCAGAATAATAAAATTACTTTATTTCTGTGAATATTAATATTAATCATGTGATAAGTGTTATTCAGACTTGCCAACTTTTAGGATCACCCTTCCAGGAGATCTCAGGTACTTGCGCTGAGTGGAGGGTGCTTGGCCGTGCACATTTTGTCATTAGGACCTGCCCCCAGCTGCACAAATGCCTCGATCTTGGGGATAATACAGCCGGGAGAGGGATTTGAATGACGTTATTCACTGTGAATAGTGTCATTAGGCCCCACCCTTTTCACAAGGGAAGTGGACTAGATCCAGGAGGTGTTACTGCTCTCCTGGAAGTCCGGAAGGAATTCGGGAGACTCCCGGAAATTCCAGGGGAGTAGGCAAGTATGGGGCTATTTTTTTAAGTGCAATGTGATTTTGGGAAACATTTTCTTGAAACAAGATGCTATTACACGTTGTTGTTTCTGTTCAAGACCCTAGGCGCAGTAACACCTGGGGATAAATGTATCAAGCGGGTTTGAAAAGTGGAGATGTTGCCTATAGCAACCAATCAGCTTGATACATTTATTTACCCCCTAATGTTATTGTTTTGTTTATTAATAAATTAAAAAACTCAAAAGTATGCACTCTATAAAACAGTAAACCCAATCTGACCTTATTTTTAAACCACAGAAACCAAACTATAATATTTATAAAAAGGTAAACACTCATCTAATTTTTTTCAACGTCTTCCCAAACAAAGCTGTAACATACATACATATGTACATAAAAAACACAAACATGCGCACAGAGAAAAAGAAACTAAAAAATTAAGAGGTGGAGGTGAATGTTATTTGATTGAGATTTTTTTGCCAGTAACAAGGGGCTAGTTCACATATTTTACATAACAAAGCCCACTTCCCCTTTTAATAAATACGAAGATAAAAAGAAAAATGTGGTGAACATTTTACAGAAAGTGGAACAGTACTTACAGACAAAAAGAAAAAGAAAACTGGCTAGACACGCACAAGTCTGAGATTACTGTTCAGTAAGGAAGCTTACACTAATCGCTGCTCACATCCAGTACTGTGCGATGCAGAATGTGGAACTGTACAGATGCAGCTGGGCCTTTCACCAAATTTGGACTGGAACCAAAGTTGGATGCCTCCTTTTATTAAGTAAGATGTTTTAAATTATCTCTCTGTCTTTCCATCGAATTCATGAACTCTGAAGGCATTTATAATGTTCGTATTATAAGATCGTATTATAAGATGTGTATCATTACCATATTCTTTTAGCAACGTTTCTAAAACATTGTTGAACAAATTTGAGTTTTCTGTATGGTGGTTATGTTGTTTAATGGTTGGACTTTTGCAAAAATTATCACCCGTTTACATATTCAAATGTCTGCAATTGTAACTTATCTGTTTTACTTGATCGACTTTTATCTCCTGAATAATTATATTGGGTTCCTCTAGCAGGGTTAGGCAAACCGTAGCTACTTAGCTGCTATAGAACTGCAATTGCATATGTTATTTGCCAAATATTAATGGTATGCACCTAGTCTTGTTCTCAGTTCTAAAACCTGTCAATGAAACCAAGTCATGATTATTCCTAGCATGGCAGTCTGCACCAACCCGTACATAGGTTTGTATGCAAATATGTGAAACAGGCACACAATCCACTCACAATATATCTAAATGAATTTTTGTTCTCAGAATACTTCTTGAATATCAACAGGTTTATCTCAAGGTTTGTACTGCATTTTATGAGTGCTACTGTTTTACTATACAGCTGTCTTTATACTTGTATATTTGTACGTTTATACAATGTTATCATTAAGCTTTTCAATCATCCATTAATCCCTTGATTTTAATAATGATGATATTTTAGATATTAGACTGTTTAATCTGTGTCTCATTTGTGAAACCGTTAAATATTTCTGACTTCCTTTCACAGCATGTTAGCTGTAATTTTACTAGTTAAGCTTACAGAGGTCAATTTTCAGGCATACATAAACTTTTGAGAGTCCCCACTAGATCTTTAGCTAAGACTTGGCTGTAATGTAAGCAAAGGTATAAATAAATTGAGATAAACATTATCAGGGTTTCCTAAACCCAGTCCTCAGGGCTCCCCAACAGTGCAGGTTTTCCATATCTCCTTGCTGGAGCACAGGTGTATTCATTACTGACTGACACAGTGTAACAGATCCACAGGTGGTCCTAATTATGTCACATGTAATCCGGAAAACCTGCACTGTTGGGGAGCCCCGAGGACTGGGTTTGGGAAACCCTGCATTAGATCGTTTGAAAAAGGATTGTCCCTTTTCAGATGGGTAATTTGTTGGCTCTTACACGCGAGCACGCAGAACTATAAAATCCTTGATAGTTTCTCTTGGGTCTCCTCAAACGTGGCCTATATGTTATATTTTATCACCCTATCACACAAAGCATGTAACATTTTCTATTAAATGTCTTTGTTCAATACATATAAATGTACAAACTTGCCTGATGAAAGGGCGTCAGTGCCTGTTAAGCTCGCATTCAATTTTTTCCTGTTTAGCCATGAAAGGTTGCACTTTTATAATATTTTTGTGCATCTATCACACTACAGTTATCCTCTTTTGGAACTTCTATATCACTTTATACTTCTGGCTTATGTGTTTCTCTGGAATGTGTTTATATCAACAGATAGAGTTGGATATTCTTATTGCTCTTAGATACAGTGGTTGGTGAGGTCCAATCACCTCAATTAGTCTAAAAGTGAAGGAAATGGACGGGTTATAAGTAACAGACAAGGAAAAGGAATAATGGCAAGCTAGATATATGCATGGTATACTTATGTTGTGTGTTTTAGGTATCAATGTTTTCTTCTTATAACTGTATTTATGTGTGGAATATATAAAATTTATAACAGCTTTCGTGTTCCTATTTTCAAGCTAGAGTAACCATAGTATTAGTACGCACTGCATTATTTTAACTGAATATGTGGAACAAGGGGCCCACTAGCTGTGCCTATATGCCTCCAGCCTACATGCCCTGCCGTGCGACCTTGGCTGTCATTGACAGGCTGGTGGCCAACTTTTAGGGGACTAAACCATATAAATTGCTTTCTTGTAGCAAGAAGCACCAGAATATCACATCATATCACATGCTGATGTAAATAGAATAACACCTGTGACCTAAGATGGAACACAATATTGCCATAGCAAAATTTGAGGAAGGACCCAGCAATGCTGATCCACCCCCCTGAGTCCCCCACTCTGTGCATGCAAGGGATCATGCTTAGAAAATCAAAGCTTTGGCTCTGGGAGGGTGATTCAGCATTTTAGGTCTCGCTTCATCACTGTATGTAAGCAGAGAAGCCAAGGGCAAAGTAGAATGAGCAGGACAAGCTGACTTAGCTTCCACTTGTGAAGCAGCACTATCATTATATAACAGGTCATGCATAAAACAGACCAATAATGCTGGGCGCTCATTGACTCTTGAAACTACACAAGTGATAATAATTGCTGCTGACCACAGATATATAAGATGGCAATTGATAATGGAAATAAACAAATTTATTGTAGACTTAGGGAGATCCAGTCAATCAATACATAAAATAACACGTCACTTAAAATTGCTTCACATAAACCATAAATGGCATAGTGTAAGGTCACAGTAATTAATAAAATTAGAAATGTAGTAAATATACATCACATTAAAATACAACACATAAAATTACACACTGGAACTTCTAAATGCTAATGACCTCCAGCCAAGATGTGCAAATCAGGTGTTCCTTGTTTGTACCGGAACAAAGTGATAATCATCACTAGATTAGCATTTAAGGTGAATTGAAGCAGAATTAGGTGGGTGAGGGGAATACCAGAGAGGAGGAGGTTGCAGTAGTCAAGGTGGAGATGATGAGAGGGTGGATAAGAGTTATGTTAGCATCTTGTCTAAGAAAATGTTGTATTCTGGCATATTTCTAAGCTGGAGGAAATGGGACTGGGAGAGAGACTAAATGTGAGGAATAAAACAGAGAGCAGAGTGTAACACCAAGGCAGTGGGCTTGGGAGACTGAGGAAATTGTGGTGCTATTGACAGTGAAGGAGATTTAAGGGAAGGTGGCGATTCCAGGAGGTGGAAAGATGATAAGTTCTGTTTTGGCTACACAAGAGGTGGCACTTGAGACTGAATGAACAAGTTAGTTCCCCATGAGAAGAGGTGTTCAGTAAGATAAGCAGAGGGCCAAGAACAGAGTCTTGTGGGACCCCAACAGATAGTACGAGTGAAGGAATTGCCAGTGGTAAAGACAATAAATAAGCAGTTTGATAGCTAGGAAGTGAACAGTGCAGTCTCTGGATTATTGTTATTGTTGTTGTCGGAACCCTGATAACAGAAAAGCAAGAATAGAGCTAGAGGAAAAATAGTGAGATTGGTGGTTATACTCAAGTCGCTCAAGTAGTTTGTAGGCACAGGAGAGGTGAGAAATAGGGTGGTAGTTAGAGAGAGAGGCTGGGTCAAGAGATAGTTTCTTTAAGTTTGGCAAAAATGAGGGTATGTTTAACAGAGGATGTAAATCTGCCAGTGGAGACAGACAGGTTAAAAAGGTGGGTATGCAGTAGGGGAGAGGATGCAGAGAAGTTGGGAGAGAGTAGGGTGGAGGGGGACAGTAAAGTCAGATGATGGGATGAGTGCAGAGACTTCGTGTTCGGTTAATTAAGACAATAAACTGAGGGTGGATTGGGGAGTGTAGAAGAAGATGTGTGGGATTTGGAATAGTATCTTGTAAAATTATGTTTATTTTATCTTTGAAGTAGGTGGCAAAATCATAGGCTGTGAGGGAAAAGGGGGAAGAGTTGCAGGTGGGCAGAGAAGCAAGTTAAAGATGGCAAAGAGGTGGCGGTGGTTAGAAGACTGGATGGATATTAAAGTGAAGTATGTTTGCTTGACAAGCGAAAGGACAGCGTTGTAGCACTAGTAGATCCATGTGAACCGGGTATGATGGCAGCTTGATTTAATTAATATTAGATTCTGTTAGTGCTCATGAGCAGGGAATATGTAAAACACTGCTTACACAACAGTACTGGTCTATCTAGAAACAACAGTACTGGTCTATCTAATATATTCTATATATTATGTTGTTCGGACAATTAATCAAACAAAACAATATAAGCACTTTAAATGCTCCATAAGTTATTTAATCTGAACACACCAACACTATGAGAAACATTTATAAACTAGAAACATTTGCCCCGTTAACACACATCAGTATCTGCAGAAGCACCAATTTGTCCTCCGCATGCCAGCATAGTTCCACACTCACAGCTCGATTTTGATCATTGCCACCATATAATCCCTAAGTTTACTGATGCATGATGCTGGTCTGGGTGGAAGTGCCCATGATGGAAACAGTAAGAAATGTGCTTCATATTCCTGCCACTATCACCTCTTCATTCCCTCTAAAATGTGAATCAATATTGTGTCCCACAAAACAAAATCAAATTTTTACATGTGGGCGCAATATGAGATGAATGAATACTTATAAACTACATTTAGCTAGTAACGTCTCAATTCACACAGCTTCTTCCATCAGAAGATGCTGAGATTTCCACCCCCTGTACACACCACCGGCCTGATGCCCAATATACTGTATGTGTTTCACAAAATGCCATTTGTCCTAGGGGAGCACATTTTCTGCAGCTTCATAATGAGCTGTTATGACTGTAAATTACAGTCCTCTCAATTCTCCATCTTTCCACCTAATACAACCATAGGTGAGCGCAACACATTTCATTAGTGTACCCTCCCCCATCACAATAAGTCATGACCCAGCTCATAGTAATTATTTGATCCCATTATAAATATCATCTTCCACCTTCACCATAATGATTTCACCCTAACTTCTCTCCCTCATGTTCCTCAGTAGGACTTTAATACTGCAGATCACTGCCGAAACCACCACAAATGCCTCACAACCTCAAACTATCAGCCACCATTCCGTCATTCACTTTTGCCGCAACACTGCTCTGCATTTACTCAGTATAATTATGCATCAGTTCCCCTCAAATAGTGTGACTAACTACATCTATGGATAGACCTTAATTATCCAGTACCTCTGTCTTTCAATGCTTCTCAGTCTGCCACATAGATCATTTTAGATTAATGTCTCCAATGGCTTAAAATATGTAAATTCTGAAGTCATTCACTCTCTGAACTTCCCGATTATCCATTTGTTTCACCTTACATAAAAGCATGTGGCTGGACTGCTTATCTCCGTTTATGTTTCCACCTTGTTCTTATGTCATGGATTAAAGATGAAGAGGCTGCAGTAGTGGGGTTTCAGGAGAGGAACAGCAGCAGATGAGGTGTAGGTTATCGAAGTGGCAGTTCAGGAAAAGATAAATGGAGGGAACTGTAACGGAGGTAGATAGTCCAGCCAGGTGCATTTAGCTTGTGGGATAAGACTGGTTCATCATGAAATTTAGAAGTGGACTGACAGGATTGTTTCAGAAACAAAACAAAATTAAAGTGTCATTATTTTTATTTCTTTTTTTTTTAAAAACTGTAAAAAATGCAACATAAATCCTGTTTCTTCTTCATTTGTGTGTTCTATTTCAGCACATTTGCACTGGTTTGTATTATTAAGCCCATGGCTCATCATGGCAAGATGGCAAGGACTGCAGGGGTACACAATTTTGCTCTTTCTGATGGGAAGCACTGGGCAGATTGAGACATCCTTTGCTAAATGTTGCAGCTAAATTGTAGCCAAATATGATTTTGTGCTATGGAGTAATATATTTAAATGAGCTTCTAGGGGTGATGATTGTGTATTTGGGCGGGGGGCATTCTCGATCTAACTGGTAAAAATAGAGACTTTCACCACCCAAAAGTAGTCCATTTCTACACACCTTTTAAGGTGCTGGTGATGAGACATTAGACAATACTGTCAGTGGGATGTCTCTACACCACCGGGGCATGCATTTGTAGAAGCACTAAGACACAGAAATAATAAAATGTAATAATGTGGCACGTAAAAAAAGACAAACTCGATGTGCTTTGACTCTTACAACTCATTTACAAGATAAACAGGATTCACACAAGCAGTATTTTAAGAAAAGAATTGTAAAGTTGTAATTAATTAAGCGAGGGTAAAAAAGTATTATTAGGCAGGACATTGGATTGGCAAAGAAAAACCACAGATATAAATAAGGATTTCTTTATATGTTTTGTTGTTTTTTTTGGTACTTTGCAGTTTTGGTCCCTTCTGAGTGTTTCAATATTGACACAGTGAAGACCTGGAGTTACAATGGGAACAGAAAGTCCCTCTTTGGACAAAATGTAATGCAATACAAACACGGATCAGAGAAAGGGTAAGTTGTTTAAACATCATGGTGTTAAGCCATGAATACTTTGTATTTATTCCAAATGTTACTTATTCCCATATTAAGTCATATATAGCGACTGTAAAAAATATTCACCCTCTCTGGAATATAAATCACACTTTATCTATTTATCCCTCCATCAGATACTGGAAACATTTGCACCCCAAAGCACACAGCCACAAGTCCATGCCTTTTTGCATTAGAACTAGTGTATTTGCGCAGAAGTAGGTGCATAGAGTCAGAAATGGCATTTATGATGGCAATATACTGATTCACACGTATCCTAAGAACCATGCAGGTCAGCTCCAATAGCATATCTGCCCAGATTATGCCAACATACCTCTCAGACACTTACGTCCCACCTGCGCCCATTTTTTTATCCTTTTGTTTCATGTGAAACAAACATATTTGCTATTAGGCGTCAGTAAAACTTTAAAAAATATTTATTACAGTAGCAATAACTCCCGTCTTGTGTCTTGTTTTTTACTTAAATATGCACACAAAAGCATATGGCTGAGCACTAGAGAAAGCACCAATCAGCTTCAGTGGTGTAATCGCAAGTTGCCAATCACAAGCGGTTCATGGTGTGCCATAGACCATCATCATCAACGTCAGCTATTCACACCTGCCCCTGACCAACCGCAAACCTGCAAATAAGTATATACTTCTTTTTACTGGTCTGCAGCCATTCACATTAGTACATACACGCCCTTGCAGACTACTTAGCCTACGTTAGAACGCCCCATCCCAGGCAATCCTACTTCCCCGTAAGTGGCAGTATCACGCAATCTGCATGGGTGCAGTTTCTGGGTATATGTACAGCAATTTCACGCAAAATATGCTATGCCAACTGACGTAGAGCTCACTCTGCATTAACTCCTAATTGTTTACATACTTACATACATACATACATATATACAGTATATATTGATGCAGGCATGTCTAATATTTACTGCCATAATTCTCCTTTTTTATTTTTTTTATAAATCATTGAATCTACTTTGCTTCAGGAGAAGACCACCTCTGTTAGTGCCTTAACTCCCATGAGTCTCCATATACATATTAATAATGTTCTGTACACTTCAAATCTGGGTCTTACAAGAGTGACATTTAATCAGAGCCAGATTAAGGTGTGTGGGGGGAACACATGTCACATGTGCCAATGATGCCCCAGGTCCCCCAAAGCCTTAATCCAGCTCTCCATTTAATATCATCAAATCCCCTGTGTATTATTGTGAGCTTTGGTGCTTTGTATAGTAGATAGTCACAGTATACACTTTTTTTTTTTTTTTTTAATAAACAAATGTTCAATGTTTTCAATACCATATGTACCGTGTAATCTACTTGACTATACAATGCATTGTGTAGTGCTCATCTCTGCAGGTCATGTTAACTTGCATGGAATGATTATTTCAGTGCAATCATCTCACAATGTGTAAGACATAATGCTGTGGTTTTCTGTATTTCACGTCCTGTTATGACTCATAATTACCACAGTAGTTCTGTCTCACATATCTCTATATTGATGAGAGCTACGGAGATCACATGAAGTAATTTCCAAGTGAAGTGCAGTACTTAAAGTTATACTACAACAACATGTCAAAATAACCTTAAGTTGTTAAAACTTTAATATAAGTTGCTTTAACTACCAATAACTAGAGATGCCCAGGCTCGGTTCCACGGGAACCAAACACACCCGAACTTAGGGGATCCAAGTACCGAGCCAAGTCAGCTTTTACTTTTTGCGCTTTTTTGGAATTGAAAAGGAGACAAAACGTCATTGCTACGTCATCAGATCTCGGATCTCGTGAGTTTTGGAATCTATAAATACTGCCCTGAATGGCGATCTAGCGCCATTTGAGAAAGGGACACAGAAGGAGTAGTAGAGTTTAGAGCAGTTTGGCAAGCAAAGTTATAGAATTGAAAAAGGAGGGTGGTAGCAGTTTTAAACAAAGTAATGAGTGACATTCAGGAGAGCTCCATTGCTCCATTGCTAATTCTCATTGCAGAAAAATGCAAATAATAGTGCTTCCAGGGTTGATGTAATTCTGCAGTCCAATTCTACTGTGTTATATAGGTAGCACAAAAAGGAAAGTTGCGTTGCTAATTGTCATTGTTGAAATACAAATACTAGTCCTCGCAGGCTTTTCTTCTGAATTTGCACCAAAAAGTGTACGGTTTTATCAAAATGAATTCACAGCAGTACACAGAAGTGCAGGAGCAACAAGCAGCTGCTGCCACCAGTCATAATGATAGTAATCCTCAGGCGCAGGCTGGCAAATCTCAGCCCGGGGGGCGCACAGGCGGCCGCATCACATGACACGCGATGCGGCCTCCTGTGCGCTGACGCGGCCGCATCGCGTGTTTTGTGATGCATCCGCAGGTAATATTAAGGAAAACGTGCATTCATCGGGGAAGGGGGCCGGCCCGAACAGGGGTCAGACTGAGCGGCCCGGGGGACCGATGCCCCCCTGCCCCCCGGCCCAGCCCACCCCTAGTAATCCTTGTACGTCATCTGGTAAAGTCTATGTAAAAGTATATAGTGTATTTAAGTCAGGCAAACAAAAATGTAAAAAAACACCTTTTTACCTTGGTCAAGAAAAAAAGAGCTGTAATACAGGCAAAGTTATCTGCAGAATTTTTTTTTAAATTGCCAGCATGCCATTCCTCACACGCAGTGGCAAAGAAAGAATGACACCTTCGCCTTTCTCCATGAGTGCGAGATCTGAAACTGTTACTGAGCCATCTTCTTGTAAGGTCAGTTGTGACCAAGCAAGACCTTGTCATTCGGATTCCAAAAATGGTGCCCAAATACTTTTACGTGTAAAAGTTGAGCTGGAAGTAAACAGTAAGGCATTAGAGGAAAATGTATGTTCAGATTCAGAAATGACACCAATCCCTGAGGAGAGTCCATCCACGAGGGCTATGTGTAATCGTGACCATTCTGATAGTGTACCCATAAAGAAGTCCCCTTTCAGCATTTCTGCAGATGTGTGCCTGAACATCCCAAGTGTAGCCGGTGATACACCAATTGAGGATGCCACTTTGGAATTGCAACAGGATGAGGGGTATATTTGTGTAGCCGATGAGGGTGCTAATGAGGATATTGATGAGGATGATGTTGTTTGTGTAAGTCCTGCACCTGTGGAAGCAGTTCTGACACGTGATAAGAAGAAGGCCATTGTCATGCCTGGACATAAGACCCAAAAATCCACTTCTTATGTTTGGAATTATTTTTACCCAAATCCTGCCAATAATTGTCTAGCTATTTGTAGTGTATGTAAAGCCACAGTCAGTCGAGGGAGGGACCTTAACCATCTAGGAACCTCATCCATGTTATGCCATGTGATACGAGTTCATGGCAAGGTGTTGGGAAAATCAGAAAGTTATGCTAAAAAAAATAACAACAAGCAGTCCATCATCAGCTAGGACCCTTCTCTCACCTACATCCCCATGCCTGCAATCTACACCCACAACACCGTCCTCTTCAATATCCTCAGTAGTGATCGGAGTTAATCCTACATAGTAACATAGTAACATAGTTGATGAGGTTGAAAAAAGAAACCAGTCCATCAAGTTCAACCTATTTTGGATCTCCTACGATCCTGCACTTATATTTGAAATTGACCCAGAGTAAGCAACCGCCAATCTGTTTCAATTGTGAAAATCCCCCCAGACCCAATATTGCAGTCCTATGTTTACCCTATATCCAGTACTATCCTTCGTTTTAATTAACGGTCGTATCCCTGGATACACTTTTCCGCTAAAAATTTGTCTAACCCTTTCTTAAACATAGCTATTGAATCTGCAATCACAACCTTCCCTGGCAGTGAATTCCATAATTTGACTGCCCTTACTGTAAAGAACCCCTTCCTTTGCTGGTTATGAAATTTCCTCTCCTCTAACCTTAGGGGGTGACCGCATGTCCTGTGTATAGTCCTTGGGGTAAAAAGTGCCCATGAAAGTTCCCTGCATTGACCCTTAATGTATTTGTACATAGTAATCATATCTCCTCTTAGACGCCTCTTTTCTAAAGTAAACATGCCTAAACTGGCTAACCTTTCCTCATAACTTAATGACTCCATACCCTTTATCAATTTTGTCACCCTTCTTTGAACCCCTTCTAGTTCCAAATTATCTTTTTTATAGAGAGGTGCCCAGAACTGTACTGCATATTCAAGATGAGGTCTTACTAACGATTTATACAGTGGCAAAATTACACTGTCTTCCCTTGCATCTATGCCCCTTTTTATGTATGCCAATACTTTATTTGCCCTTGCAACTGCTGCTTGACATTAAGCACTATTGCTAAGTCTAATGTCTACGAGTACTCCCAAATCCTTTTCCATTATAGATTCTCCTAAATTAATTCCATTTAATTTATAGATTGCGTTCATGTTTTTGATCCCTAAATGCATAACCTTACATTTATCTATGTTAAACCTCATATTCCATTTGGTCGCCCAATCCTCCAGTTTATTTAGGTCCCTCTGTAGAGAAGCTACATCTTGCTCTGATTTTATTACCTTACAGAGTTTAGTGTCATCTGCAAAAATAGAAACTTTACTCTCTAAACCATCACCAAGGTCATTAATAAATATATTAAAAAGGAGTGGCCCCAGCACGGAACCTTGAGGTACTCCACTTAAGACTTTTGACCAATTAGAAAATGTTCCATTTATCACAACTCTCTGTTCCCTATTCTCCAACCAGTTTTCGATCCCAGTACAAATGTTGTTTCCTAGACTTAGTTCCCTTATTTTGTAAACCAACCTCCTGTGTGGCACTGTATCAAAGGCCTTTGCAAAATCTAAGTAGACCACATCTACTGTGCTGCCCTGGTCTAAGTTCCTACTAACTTCCTCGTAGAAACTAATTACATTAGTTTGACATGACCTATCTTTTACAAATCCATGTTGATTCCCACTAATAATTTTATTGCGTACCAAGTAATCCTGAATACTATCCCTTAAAATACCTTCCAGTAGTTTCCCCACTATTGATGTCAGGCTTACAGGTCTATAATTCCCTGGTTGTGATCTTGTCCCTTTTTTAAACAACGGCACCACATCTGCTGTTCGCCAATCCCTTGGTACTGAGCCTGATGAGATTGAACATTTAGAATAGCGGTCTAGCTATTTCCGAGCTTAGCTCCATAAGGACCCTTGGGTGTATGCCATCTGGACCCGGAGCTTTATTTATCTTAATATTCTTCAGTCGCCTTTGGACTTTTTCCTCTGACAACTAAGTATTAATTAATGGTATGGTTTCATTTCCATTTTTATGTATTACTCCTACCATTTGTTCCTCTCTAGTAAATACTGAAGAAAAGAAAGTGTTTAATACCTCTGCTTTTTCCTTAGTATCATTTATCAATTCACCCAGCTCACCTCTTAGGGGTCCTATATTATTATTTTTTTTAATCCTTTTACCATTTATATACTTAAAAAACTTTTTGGGGTTTGTCTTATTTTCTTTTGCAACTTGCCTTTCATTTTCTAATTTAGCCAATCTAATAACCTTTTTGCATGTTTTATTACATTCCTTGTACCTATGGAAGGACTCCTCTGACCCTTCAGACTTTAAATGCACGCTTCTTCCTTTGCATTTCTTCCCTTACCTTTTTATTTAGCCACATTTGTTTAGACTTCATTCTTTTACATTTATTTCCCATAGTAATGAAGTTATATATGTAGGTTTCCAACAACATTTTAAAGACAGCTCACTTTTATTCCGTATTTTTTCCTTCAAAGGCTTTGTCCCAGTCTATGCTCTTTATACAATCCTTTAGCATTTTAAAATTTGCCTTTCTAAAGTTTAAAGTCCTAGTTGATCCCTTATACCGTTGCTTCTGGAAACTAATTTAAAAAGAGACCATATTAGGATCACTGTTTCCCAAGTGCTCCCTTACTTGAATATTTGATATTACGTCTACATTGTTTGTTATTACTAGGTTCAGTATAGTCCGGTTCCTAGTTGGTTCCTCAACTAATTGGGACATGTAATGGTCTTTTAGCGTGCTCAGAAACCTATTTCCCCTAGCTGTACCGCAGGTCTCAGTACTCCAATCAATGTCCGGATAATTAAAATCCCCCATAATTAAAACTTGAGCTAGTTGTGTAGCCTTTTCAATTTGCTGTAGAAGTTGGGCTTCCTCAATCCTACTAATATCTGGCGGTTTATAGCATATCCCTATCAGCAACTTCTCTGAACTTTTTCCTCCGCTGGATATTTCCACCCACAATGCCTCTATATTATCACCAATATTCCCGTTAATAACTTCCTGAATACTTGGTTTTAATGCTGGCTTAATATAAAGACATACTCCTCCTCCCCTTTTATTTACCTTATCCCTCCTGAAGAGAGAATAGCCTTCCAAGTTGACTGCCCAGTCATGTGTATCGTCCCACCAGGTCTCCGTAATACCTATAATATCATACTGCTTATTCATTGCTACTAGTTCTAACTCCCCCATTTTACCTGTCAGGCTTCTTGCATTTGCAAGCTTACACCTAAGTCTATCGCCTCCCTTAGGTATTTCTTTTTGTTTAAAAAGGGCCTCTCCTTATCGGCTATGCTTCCCTTTCCCCCTCTCCAACCCCTTGACTTTTGTTAAATTCCTCTTTACTACTCTCAATGTTTATCCCATAAATACTTGCTTGCCCCTCTTCCCCGCAGCCTAGTTTAAAACCTCCTCCAACCTTCTAACCATCCTCTCCCCTAGCACTTCAGCCCCCTCCTAATTCAGGTGCAATCAATCTCGACAATAAAGATGCATCCAATCCTGCATCCAAGTTGCTAAGGCTAGATGACTCCTCCACTATCTTGGATTCCACAGAAGTATTCTTGAGCGTTAGTCCCACTGCTGCTGCTGCTGCTGGGGGTGAATCTTCATCCCAGAAGCAGACCAAGAAGAACACTACTAGTAGTTTACAACAATTGACTGTTAAACAATCTTTTGCAAGAGGAAGCAAGTATGAAAGCTGTCACCCAGTCGCAAAGCGGATAACAGATGCCATGGCGACTATGCTAGTATTAGATCTGCGTCCTATATCCACTATTAGTGCAGCTGGTTTTAGACAGCTACTTGAGGTCTTGTGGCCCCTTTACCAAATTCCATCACAACACCATTTCAGTAGAAAAACTATTCCTCACCTGTACCAGAAGGTTCGTAAAAATGTTATTATTGGGCTGCAAAATGCCATTCTACCCACTGTACACTTAACCACAGACAGGCGGAACTGGGCAAACTAAAGATTATATGACTGTGACAGCCCACTGGGTTGGTGTTTCGCCTTCACCAGCAGAAACAGCAGCAGCATCAGGCCCGGCGCTCCCATTAGGCAAGGTTAGGCAGTTGCCTAGGGCGCCGGGCTCTGGAGGGCGCCACAGAATAAAAATTACTTTAAAACTGTGCGGCGACCGCTGACCATACCTCCACGGCCGCCGCACAGCTTCCGGTAAATCCACGGGGAGGGGAAAGGGGCTATGGATCACCACCGCCGCCTCTCTGCTCCGTCTCCTCCCCTCCACTCACTGACGGTCGGGCGTGACATCATTATCACGACCCGACAGTGTCAGTGAGTGGAGGGGAGGAGACGGAGCAGAGAGGAGCAGCTTCATGGCGGAAAGCAAAGGTAAGGAAAGACGTGGGGAGGGGGGGGGCGCGGATTGTGAAAGTGTGCCAGGGGGGGGGGGGGCGGATTGTGAAAGTGTGCCTGGGAGGGCACGGATGTTAAAGTGTGCGTGGGGGGGGGGGGCGCGGATGTGAAAGTGTGCCTGGGGAAAGGGGGGGGGGGCGTGGATGTGAAAGTGTGCCTAGGGCGCCAAGGACCCTAGCACCGGCCCTGAGCAGCATGTACCCAAGAATGTCACATTTGTCAGAGGCAGGCTACTCTGTGTATCACCGGCTTCACTAAAAGGCATACAGCTGACAATCTGACAAATGTGACGTTCTTGGGTACAATCTGTTACAAAAACTAAGGGATGTCATTGCAACATGGTTCGGTTTTCCTACATAGTGGCAGGGCCTGTAATGTTTCAGCAGCTGAAATGAATGGTTTCAGCTTTTTGATCTTATTTTGACCCCATTAGGACACTACACTCAGGATGTGGGAGGGACTTCATCTGACTTTTTTTTTACGGTGGAGAGTTAATACTTTATTAACAATAAACAATGCATTTTACCTCATGGTTCATATTTGGGCTTGTATTGTTAAACGTTAGGGTTTAGTGATGTCCTGCCACTCTTTTCCCTAATGATGCACCGTTTAATATAATTTTTATATATGCAAATATGTAGCAAAAGAAGACAGGTCATGAGCTTCATTTACAGAATTTCCTCACAGGAGTCCGCTGTTTTACCCAGTGCTTCTCTCTGCTATTAAACGCAGTAAGGGTCAATTACTACGAGTAAATGTGCAACAGCCCAATGGAACCTGGCATTTTTCTGTGCCAGGCATCTACTTCTGTGCAACCGTACCCATTTTTATGGGTAAGAGCTGGATTTGTGGGTCATGGTGGTTGCTTGAGCAGACTGAAAACATCAGATGGGAGGAGTTGAACTGCTGGGAGCGTTCCTTGTTAAGTGTGGATTATGCACATATGCTTTGCACTTAAGTGGAAAAAACAAGTGTAAAAACAAGGTTTGATATTGCAGGATAGGAGAATGTAAGTGAGCTGGTGAGGTGGAGAAGACTCATTTAGTCAGGAATTCCTCCATTATAGGTGGACACACAGCCTTTTCCTCCCTGCAAAAGGATAAATTCTGTGGTTGGCCCGAGGTGCCAAAAATCCAACTTCATCCCTCTATTTTTAATAGGCCACATTTTTCACCTTCCATTTGCACTTTTGTGGGAAAGCACCTTTCTAGATGCACTTCGACTGTTGTAATGAAAACTTTCAAGCACACAAAAGTGTCGGTTGTATTCAACAGTGTCCTGATGTCCCTTCTCGCAAAGTTAATTTAAGCTGTAAATGAGGCTGAACTGAAAAGTACTTTAGGAGAAAAATGTAAAAATGTAAATTAATAAAATAAATGTAGGTTGAATTTTCATCATGAGCATTTACTGGAGTATCTGCAAACCCACAAATGTAGATTGGTTTTACAGGGGTGTCTACAAAGCCCAGGATGTGGGTGAGCACCATACAGGGAAGTGAAGCATTATCAAATAAAGAAGCAGGTTGGCACTGCATTTTTGAGGTTTATAAATGAGCCTTAGGACTAGATTTACTAAGCTGCGGGTTTGAAAAAGTGGGGATATTGCCTATAGCAACCAATCAGATTCTAGCTTTCATTTATTTAGTACCTTCTACAAAATGACAGCTAGAATCTGATTGGTTGCTATAGGCAACATCACCACTTTTTCAAACCTGCAGCTTAGTAAATCTAGCCCTTATTGTGTGCCACCTTACCCTGAAGTCGTAATGTATCTCTTTACAGAGTGGAGTGGTGAAAAATTAGTGTCAGTCCTAAGTAATATGATAAGTATTTTTTGGTAACGACACAATCTTGCGATATATATGGTGTATAAATCTAGCAGAATAAAAGATCTGCAACCATACAGTGTTATCCTTTTATGTTTTCTATAGAAATAGTTCATTGCATACTAGTTTCTTGCTGATATACAATACTCAAGTAATGTTAATATATATCGCTTCATTCTCCTTTAGGAAAACTTGTGTATTTTATGAAACAGTGCTCCCCCCTATTATAAATGATCATGGATTGGATGCATGTAATATCTATATGATTTACAGTAGTGAGCGCTTTATCCCATGTATTTATTGATCCTATATCTACATTGCTGTTGCATCTTCTTTTCTTCTCTTTACAGAGTTTATGTTAGCTCCCCTCTGAGAGATATCGAGAACAGGGCGTTTGAAGGGATATTTAAATGTGAGCTTAAAAAAGGTGAAACAAATTTGCGTTGTACAATGGACAACATTGGACTGGCGGCAGGTATTGGATATCTTTTAAGGTTGTCAAATATTATTGTAGCTTTTAAAGCATGCACAGGCTATAAAATAGCATATTTCAACAAAAGAGAAAACAATAGCTTGTATTGTGATTGAACAGGATGAGTAACGTGGAAGTGTAAGTGGTTTTCCAATCTAATTATGCTGATGAGAATGACTTATTACCCAGAAAATTAAAGGAAAAAATGTAACTTTAAACTGACGGTAGATCCAAGTAATGCTTCTAGAACCATAGATGGAACATTTACAATTCAGCCCCTTCACTTCCACAGAGCTGATTTGATTGTCTGATTCCGTGAAACACCAGTGATAATAGTGATGTCATAGTGATCGTGTTTCCCTGAAGGAAGGAAAGTAATTCTCCCACACAGGCAGTTTGTGGGTAATTTTTAGATTACAACCTATTTTAATAGCATGATAACACATACTATCGTAAATAACAATAAAAGCAAACATTTTTGACCAAATAGGGAATAGAAAAATGTAAACATAAAAACACACGAAAAAAACAGATACATGTTAAAACATATATATTTCCTTTATTATTCCTAATAAAATACACCATTTTGGAATCTCTATAACCATTACAAGCTGCAGAATAGAAACTGGGGCATATTATGTGGTGGAATTAAGTGCATAAAAGTTGGGAAGAATCATGCAGAAGTATATCTGTTTTACAATTTGCCTGTATTTTCTTTATAATCCCTATGAATGAAAAGTATATTTACCCATTGTGATACTAAATGAAAGCTCTATCTGTCCTTAAAAACAAGGAGGTGTTAATTAAGGAGACCTAACTGTAACAAAAATTTGCTACTACTGCTGTGTCATTATGTTAAAATATGATAGTAAAATATGTTACTACAACTATTCACAGCTACTTAAGACTGCATCACCACCTAGGAAACATGTTTCCTAAGATGGCCAATCACTTTAACGGGATCCCAGGTAAAATTCTAACCTATAATACAGATTTAGCAAATAAATAAAGATCACCAACAAGCCTGTGGATTAGTTATATGAACAAGAGGACCAATCACAAGTCACAATCTCTTGATTGCAGCAAGTGATTGGTCCTCCCATTCACACCCTTCCCATGGTTTTCTGCTGCCAGATAAATGGAGTAGCCCTGGGAAAAGTGGCTGCCTGGGCCAGCAGCCCTGGGCCCAAACACATTTATTAGAGGCGGCGGCCTCTGCAGTAAATTAAGCAAGGGAGCGGGCGCCATTTCTAGGCTGCGCTTGAGATGTGAGAATTGGTGTGGGGAGAGACCTCTGCGTGTAATTAAGGATGTGGCAGGGGGGACCCCTTGTAGGCAGCATGTCTGCCAGAATGGGGAGGGGGTGCAAATATTGGGTAGAGAATAATTTAAAAATGAAGGTGGGGTGAGCGAAGGAAGGAGGGGGCCCTGCCTGTTACATTTGTATTGGGCCACGTAATTTCTGTAGATGTAGCGTTGAACCTGTATTTATCTGGAGGGAAGCTTGACAAGCCGTCTGTCACTGACCCAGCACAGCATTATATCCATTTGCACAATATTGATAGCTCTTTGGGTTTTCAAAGACAATTCTAATGCTGCCTCTTTATCTATAGTTCATGATATAGGGACCGCAGTCCTTATTATAGCATTAAATTGTTTATATCCTAAATATCTTTTAAAATGTTGCTGCAATAAGCAGTGCAGTCATTATTTCTGTGATTCTTCAGGAGCGAGGTTTGGAATCACTAGAGACTGAGTAACATGCCTCTACGCCATCTAATTCTGGTGACATTACCATAAAGGGCAC
Organism: Mixophyes fleayi; assembly: GCF_038048845.1. Classification (NCBI taxonomy): domain Eukaryota; kingdom Metazoa; phylum Chordata; class Amphibia; order Anura; family Limnodynastidae; genus Mixophyes; species Mixophyes fleayi. The sequence goes on from NC_134403.1 coordinate 333,637,418, forward strand.
TTTACCTATCAATGTAACATCTGGGACTTGGTGCCGATCCTTTGGCTTACACTCTTAGTAAGATGTTTATAAGTATGGTAGTGCAGTGAGTTTGACCAAACAGCCAGCAGGATGTAGTGATTTAAAGCACCATGAGCATGAAAGATGGGCCTTTGCCGTTAACCGATTTGAACCTATTGGTAGTATTTAAACATTGAAAACTATTAAATGGCAAATGCCAAATCTGGGGTAAGTTGATGCATTTGACTGGTCAGTACCATAAGTGAGATATGATATTCGCAATTATATGTCATTTTAACTTTCATAAACATTTTTTATTATTGTTAGCACAAAGCCAGAAGTCTCACGCTGTGCCATATCCAATTGTGTCTCAAGCCAGAAATTCCGAAAGTATTTTGGTAAGTTTCTATAACCACAGAAGTATAGTTTATAGGCATATACTTACGTATATTGAATTATAAATGTCAATGACATTGTAAAATGATACATTAAAATTCACGGCAATGGGAAACTCTTTGGAGATCTCATTTGAACCACACTACTTTTTAGCTCTTAATCTACATAAACTATTTTTTAGAAATTGAGTTTTCAGGAGCATATTGATAACATATTAGAGTGAATGTCTTTAACTAGGAAACACAGGGATCACTGTGCCAAATATATAAAAAAAAAGTGTACATTTTCCATGATTCTACTCACAGAATGAATTATTGCTGGAATATAGATCTTGTAAGCCTGGTGACATGACAATTATGAGATGATCATTTCTTCCCTTAGTTGAAACATATGTTTGTGGCCTCCATCTTTCTAGGAGGTTTTTATCTGTCAGCCAAAGGCCTGTCTGAGTTAATTTCTATTATGCAGTTAAGGACTAAGGTGCTCATGCTGATGTGCATTTGCTTAGCACAAAATTAGCAAAATTGTACTGATCATGCGTTCCAAAAAATGTGTACGTCCAGGTCAATATGCAGGTTCGGATGCAAATTATAGTGTACATTAAAGGCGTGATTACGTAAATGCAGTGTCAGACTTAGACAAAACTGCATATACGCCTGTCAGGAGCTATATCTATTGCAGCTGCTGAAGGATGGTGCAATAAAGATCATAAGCGTGGACCTTGCTTGTGTAACACAAGTTCTACATAAATAAATAAATTAATAAACAGAGTCCCCCCCCCCCCCTTCAAAGCACTCCCAGCAGCATCGCTCACAGCCCACGCTGTTAGCAGCAAATTCAAGAGGACAAACAATCTTGGACAATCTAGGGGGATCCTCTTCTTTCTTCTAGCTTGAAATTCGCGTGGGAAAGAATAAAGTGCCTTCTACCTTCTAATTAATACAGAACGCCTTTGTTCTGGTTGGTGAGTGCATGGGAAAACTACTTTGTATTGGTCAGTAGGGGTTACACCCCACTTGGGATATAACCTCAATTAATTAAGTTCATTAAAGAAAAGTTAAGTAAAAAATGTGAGTAAGTTGTCTCCTGGACAAAACCATGTTACAATGCAAGGGGTGCAAAATAATTTTCTATTTTGCACATAAGTTAAATACTGTCTGTTTTTTCATGTAACACAAATATCAACATTAAATTTCAATGTAAAAATAAACTATCAAGCATTTGTGTGCTACATAAAAAAACAGCCACTATTAAACTTATGTCAAAATAGAAAACTAATTTGCACCCCTTGCATTGTAACATGGTTTTGTCCAGAAGACTACTTACTCAATTTTTTTTACTTAACTTTCCTTAATGAATCAGGCCCATTACTACAATGTAAGTTACTGACATGATCAATTATTTACATTGTAGCAATGTAATGCAGTATGGTTGCTACAATGTAGATAGAGTACATAGATTTAACACACATACATTCCTAGCTGTTAAAAAGTGAGAGAAATATATATTATAATGCTGTAGATTTTGACAACCATTTGAGGATGTCTGACAGGTAACATTTCTTGGCAATACATGTTTAAACCATTGAATTATAGATAATAACTCTGCCCCCTTTATATTTATCTGTTCTGACTGACCACAGTGATGAAGTAGGCGTTGCACTGACTTGTTAGTTGCAGATTTAGGTCTGGTGTGTGCTCATTTGTTTAGGTGCATTCCATAAACTCAGCCAAATAAATGTAACATTCTGAAAAAAAACAGGTCAGATTCTAACCCGTGAAATCAGCAGGTGTTACATCAAAGCAACAGCCGACACTTACACTGGCAGGAAAATTCCACCTTCATTTGCATCTGTCAATATCAACTGCCATAAGCTGAATCTTCTGGCTGACTTGTGACTATACTGTCAGCAACAAGTGCACAGTTCATGTCAAGTCACGGAGTGAAAGTTAGTTATATCTATTTATCAATTCAAAGGATCATTTATGGACCACAAACACACACAACCGCTGACCAAGTGCTCTTTGTTACATTACATCCCTACTGGAAATTGCATTTAGTGTTACTGCAAAGTGCATAGATTTGTTGGCTAAGAGAGCGACATCTGTTGAGGTGCAAAAGTTTTCCCCTAGCTGCTGGGAGGACTTGGGTGGGTCAGGGGCAGGGCCGGTGCTAGGGTCCTTGGCGCCCTAGGCACTGTGTCAAAATCGGCACCCCCCCCCCCCCCCTCCCCGCCGCAGGCACACTTTAAAAATCAGCGCCCCCCCCCCCGCCGCAGGAACACTTTAAAAATCGGCGACCCCCCCCCCCCCCCCCCTCCGCCGCGGGCACACTTTGAAAATCGCCACCCGGCACACTGTCAAAATCGGCGCTCCCCCTCCTTCCCACGTCTTTCCTTACCTTGCCTCCATAAAGCTGCTCCTCTCTGCTCCGTCTCCTCCCCTCCACTCACTGACACTGTCGGCCGTGATGATGATGTCACGCCCGACAGTCAGTGAGTGGAGGGGAGGAGACGGAGCAGAGAGGCGGCGGTGTTGATCCCCCCTCCCCGTGGATTTATCTGAAGGCTGTGCGGCGGCCGTGAAAGGTATGGTCAGCGGTCGCCGCACAGTTTTAAAGTAAATTTATTTCTGAGGCGCCCTCCAGAGCCCTAATGGGAGTGCCGGGCCTGGTCAGGAGTGTTCCTTGATGAGTATTGGTTAGGGCACGTGTACCTACTTTTGCACCAACATGCAAAAATTAGATTTTGTTTTGCGTTAAGCAGGGCTGACGCACTCTGTGTAAGAGTAACTATATATTTTTTTATGTATATCACATTCAAATTCAGAACCCAGAAGCACATAACGTACCAGTGAATAATTATATCATTTAACTAGCGAGAGTTAAATCAACAATATTTATATATATATTCTGAAAATGATTGTTGGCATATTTATTGTCTAGTTATTTAGCAATTTGTACCATCAAAATATTTTATATATCAAAAATAGACAGTGGAAATAATGCCAACCCTAATATCAATATATTGTTTGGTTTTATCACCACCAGGATAAATTAAAAATAAAATATTCAATTTTGCAATATGTTATGCATTTTCTTGTTTGCAAGAATATAATTGTCTCTACCAGAACAAGAAGTGCCTACCTAAAATATTTATAGTAGACATCTGCCATCTGGTGGGCAAACTCACTCAAATTCATATTTTAATATACCATTTTATGGGGACATTTACAAACTGGAAACAATGCTTAAGTTCAGTGCATCTGTGCAGATATTTTGAATGTAGGGCTCCCATAATTTGTATATATGATATGTAAGTATAATTATGATTGCAGTTTGCTGAGTATTATTGTGATGGCCGTTTGCTCGGTTTGATTGTTATGACCCTTAGCTTGGTATGATTATGATGTCCATTCACTGGGTGTGATTATGATAGCCACCCAGTTGGAATGATTATAATGGCCATTTGTGGGATATGTTTGTCACGGCCATTTACTGGGTATGATTATGATGGCCATTAGCTAGATATGTTTTTGAAGGCTATTCACTGAGTATGATTATGATGGCCACTCGCTAAGTATAATTATGATGTCCATTCGCTGGGTATGATTATGATGTCCATTCGCTGGGTATGATTATGATGGCCATTTGCTAAGTATGATTATGATGTCCACTCGCTAAGTATGATAACGATAGCCATTTGCTGGGTATGATTATGATGGCCATTTGATAGGTATGATTATGATTTCCACTCATTGAGTATGATTATGATATCCACTCGCTAAGTATAATTATGATGGCCATTCGCTGGGTATGATTATGATGGCCATTCGCTGGGTATAAATTATGATGTCCGTTTGCTGGATTTAATTATAAAAGGCATTTGCTGTATAAGAGACTGGTGATCATTTCCTTTGTATGAGATTGTTAGGTACAAAATGATGTTATTCCAAAGGGTCTTCACTACGAATGCTGGAAATGCCAGAGCCGGCCCTGCAAAAACACCTATTTTCCGCCTTACATATACATAGCTACATGCTCACTTTAATTTTTTAGAACTGCTCCTGGAAAACCACTCTGCAAATTATTTTGCAAGATTGAAGATCTTTCTGAATATGCCTATTGAAAATACTAAAAATGTCACTTTTAAGTCCCATCATTCATTTCAAGTTTTCTCCGAAAAATACCTCTTGGTCCAGCCTCATTTATGTCACATCCTGAAATTAGTTTTTATAGTGAATTTGCTATTGGTATCTGATTGTTTAACGTCGTAGTAAAGAGTTCATATAACTCTTACTTTATCATTGCATGACACAAAGATGAATATGTTACAGTTTTTCCAAACCCTTAAATAAACTTACAGTTACTGAAAAAAAGATATATGTCGTGCACTGCATATCACAAAAGGAATGAGTAAATGACAAGGAATTATATATCTGACATATAGCCTCACATGCTACAAAGTAACAAATATAGCAATGTGTATTGTTGTACGTGGAGCTTGTATTAAGCATATGTTCAGCATGTGCACAACCTGCATCATGAGCAATGCTGGTATAAAAGAACTTCTCATCACAAGTGGCTATTGTGGACTTGTCGTTTAATGCTGTAGCAGAGAAAATGTATAAAAACTGAGTAGTGTCCATGAGATAACTATTTTGTATGATGATTATAAGTTGTATTAACCAATCAATATACTCAGGTAATTTCACTGTAATGGGTTATATGCCTGAAATGATTGGTTTGTCTGGAGGGTTGATCAGTTGTTTGTGAATCTTTGGAAGACAGTAAAACACTGATATTTTCAGTACCTTTCTTCTATGAACTCACATTCTTATTTGTTTAGAACTCTATGGGGCATATTCAATTGTTAGTTTTCCGCACCGCGTAAAAACTACTACCGTTATTACAGTACTAGTTAGCTGGATTTCAGCTTGCGGCTCAGGGAGCTGCGAGCTGAAATCCAGCGAGAAAATTACCGTAGTAACGGTTTTTCTGCGCATTATTACCGTAATAACGGTAATAATGCGCGGACCGCGAGATATTCAGCGTTTACGCCGACAATTGAACATGCCCCTACAAGTTCATTACAGTAGTCATTAGTATCCTTTATCAATGGGCTTATATTTCAGGAGGTCTGAGACCAATCTCTATGCTTGCTCGCATATATTTAAAATAACAGATCCTCCCCTGGTTTTATGATTATTTTGTCATTAACTAAAATTAAATTAATTTAAATCTATCTTTGAAAGTTTGTATTTGATTTACTGCTTCTCATGGATTTTATTTAAATCATCTTCTACAAGTTTTTGAAATGTTTAATGTTTCTACAATATGACCTTCATAAAGTTGTGTCATTTTGCTTTAATAGTTTATCTATATAAGGTCATATTGGACTTCTTCTAAAAGTATCATCAAAGTACCTTTCATTCATTTTTTTCTTTAAGCTCATGATATTTTACAGACTTTTGATACACTGTGCACATTTTAAAATAATTTCTCCCATTGTGGCTAAGACTATACATAGGTGTCTTATCCCGTATTTATATAATTTCATATTAAATAAATTGTCTTATGGAATTTGAATATTTGTTAACATTGCTCTTTTAAATCATAATGGTTTATGCTCATTTTGCTTTATAGATATTTCTTTCTTCCTTTTTTTTATTTTTTATTTTTACGAGGGTACAGATGAATATACACTGTTGTAGTATACATTTATTGCCCTACACCTATACATCGTTTTTTTGTATATCCACATATTGTTTAATATAAAAATGATTATATAAACTCATACGCCTTTATACATAGTATCATCATCAACAATATTTGTTCTGTAGCGCTTTACAATTGGGAACCATCAAAGAAACAAAACAATATTAGGTAATACAGACATACAGAGATTGGAAGTCCCTGCTCGCAAGCTTACAATCTTTGGGGCAATGGGAGTTTTCTATATGAGGTTAAGTGCTACGCAGGGCCGGATTAAGGGAATGGAGGCCCCTGGGCTAAGGGCGCCTCCATTCCCCCGTGAGGCCCCCATTGTGAGCCGCCCGCCGCCCCCGTCCCCCATGAGGGCCCCCCCAAAGCGCTTACCTGTCAGTCCAGTCCTCTGTCCCCGGCGCGCTGTAAGCTCCTTACTGAGGAGATCTCGCGAGAGTTCACTCGCGAGATCTCCTCAGTAAGCAGAGTACTGAGCGCCGGGGACGGAGGACTGGATTGACTGTGCTCAGCAGCATTGATCGGGCTGGGGGCGCCCCCGCCCCCGGACCGATCAATAATGCTCTTGCGGACTTTGAAGGGCCCCCTGGATGCTCGAGGCCCCTGGGCTATAGCCCAGTTAGACCTCGGGTTAATCCGGCCCTGGTGCTACGTATAGCATATTGGTCCAGCCATGTCACGGAGCCTGAGTTTGGAATAGGCCTCGAAGCTCCGCTCTAGATAGACTTAGCCACAGAGAGATGCGAAGTCTAACGGTAGAGAGGTATTCACCAGGGAGCCCTGCAAGGGAATATGGACTTAACTGCTCTTTAGCCACAGGTCGCAGTCCTCTAAGGGGGATTAGAGCAAGGTGAGATGGTACCGTGCAGTGGAGCAGGCCTTCTGGAAGATAAATGCTGAGGTTCAGATGAACACCAGTGAACCGAAGCATTAAGGTCTTTAGAAAGCGAATAGCTGAGAACAGGACTGATTATGATGCGCGAGGTTCCTGCAACAATTCTGCAGGTCTTGATCGTAGAACAGGTAACACAGGATACCAACTGAGAGGTGGTGAACTGCAGAGAACTGATGCACTGAGATACCTGGAAAGGGAACAGCTTGAGAACAGGACTGATGATGAGGCACGAGGTTCTTGCACGTTTTGAAAAGACCAGGAGGTAAATGTATCAAGCTGAGAGTTTTCCGGCGGGTTTGTAAAGTGGAGATGTTGCCTATAGCAACCAATCAGATTCTAGCAGTCATTTTGTAGAATGTACTAATTATATGATAGCTAGAATCTCATTGGTTTTTCAAACCGGCCGGAAAACTCTCAGCTTGATATATTTACCCCCAGGTGTGCGCATGCTCAGTTCAGACCAGCAAGTAAATGCAGGGAGTGAGAACCAAGGGAAACAGGTAAGAACAGTGACCAAAATGCAGGTTAGCTGGTGCAATGTGTGACAAGCCCCAATGCAAAGTTAAAAAGTACTTAGTGGGCTGTTTGATCAGTCACACAGCAATGTTGGTCAAAGGGTTGTTGTCTTGTGTTAACTGTGTAAAGGGTGGTAATAGGGTAACCTATGGAGATTAAGAGGCTGGTTGAGGAATATTATAAACTTGAAGAGGAGGGTTTTTGAGAATGCGCAAAGGTTTGAAGACCAGAGAAAAGTCTTCCATAAATTGGGTGCAGCCCGAAAAAAGTCCTGTAATCGGGAATGAGAAGATGGAATTAGATTGGAAGAGAGACGCACATTTTGTGTAGAACACAGGTGTCGTCTTGGGAGATAGCACTATAAGGAAGCATATGAAAGCCTCATACCACCATCATACCACAATGTAACCTTCCCCGATGGCCTAGGGTACTCATCCCAACAATGTGGTGCAGAACAAGTCTTCTATAGACCTACCGACGATGTCCCCCTAGGGTGGCAACATCGACAACATCTTCTCATTTTGCTCAATTATTTAAAAGCAGAGAGTGGGTGTAAATCGAGATATAACCATAGACCATGATACTTTGCTGGATTAAAGTCTTAAATGAATCATTAGGTTTAGAGTACACTGGGATTGCCTTTATTACATTTGTCCCTATCACACTTTTATGACATAAAATCTGCCTAGAAATGTGCTTTCCTTTGTCTGCTAAGAGGCACTCTATTGAAACTATACGACAGGGCCCGGACTTCAATACCTCTAAAGATGTGTTAAAAATTACTCTATAATTGTGAATGAGAGAAAACATCCACCTACCAATTAGATTCTAGCTATCATTTATCTAGTACATTCTAGATATTGATAGCTAGAATCTGATTGGTTGTTATAGGCAACACCTCCACTTTTCCATTTTAGAGGTTTGATAAATCTACCCCTAAGTATAAAATGGAAAGCAGAATATGATCTGTCACTCTATACAGTTGCATGTCTCTTTGAATTTCTTCTCTGAACGTAACATGAGAAATGTAAGTGAGAATATTCACTTCTGTTGTAGTAAAAAGAAACAAATCAACTGCAAATTACCAAAGAAAATTGATGTTACTTCTGATACCAATCACACACTAAGTCCAGCACTCACATCTATTATCTTGGCTTTGCCCTCTGCCCCCTAGACAGTAAGCTCTCACGAGTAGGGTCCTCTATACCATCTGTCTCATGTCTACACCTCCTTCATCAACCTCATATGTTGTTGGGATCTATATTTTGTATAATTTACAATCCTGACTGTTTAGCGCTATAGGGTTTTTGTGATGCCTTACAAATAAATGATGATGATGATGATTTGTAAAACTCTTTTTACTTGTGCTCGTGTTGTGTAACGTTACACGTGTATTAACCTGTAACTAAATAGACATATAACTTTGCTGTGTGGTGTTGGACTGGAATGGTCCCACCAGTTTTATTATTATAAATGAAATCATTAAACACAAATAGAAAACATTATGTTATTATCCAATACCAAACAAAATATAACACAAATATCAAAAAACAGTATACGCCAGGTTGTATCTGTAAGACATATGCCAGATTACAGCAATGTTTTATCCTCTCCAGTTGCAACATCCTCTCCAGTTGCAACATAAACTGACTGTATCACCGTTACCCACATGGACTATGCTCTAGAGCAGTGTTTCCTGAACCCAGTCCTCTAGTACCCCTAACAGAGCATGTTTTCCATATCCCTTTGCTGGAGCACAGGTGTATTCATTACTGACTGACACATTTTGAAAGATCCACTGATGGTATAATTATTTCACTTGTGACCTGGATTACCTCCACTGATAGGGCTCCCTGAGGACTGGGTTGGGGAAACACTTCTCTAGAGATATCCACGAGTAGCATGTTCCATCCTGAGATGTATAACCACTACGTTAAGGTCAGGCACCCCACCTTAACCTGCCGTGACAACCTTAAGTAGCACTGGCTCATAATATAACAGAAAGGAGATTAGGGGGGGGGGGGGGAGTACACAAACTTTCTTTCCTGTGACCGAGTAACTCATCCTGAAGTCATATATACAACCTCTTAACTAAGCCAAACCCAGATATCGCCACTCTATTTAAAACTACCTCTTGTCTTACCATGTCATGTCATCTCATTGCCTTGGTGCCTTACACCAGGGTTTGCTTATCCTGTGTATAAAAAAGTATTCTATAAATGTGTAATAAACACAGCACTTGTAAAATGTAATGCTCGATATAAACATGACTGAAAAATAAAATGAAAGCACAAAATGTAATAGCAACATGAATAGTCTAACAACAATAAGCACTGTGCAGTATAAACCATGAGCTAATCACACGAAAGGCTGCCTTGTAAATAGGGTCCATAGCAAGTAATCAGATGCAATCAGATGGTTGCTTTCATTTTCTAAAATGATCTACAAATGTGAAAGTGTCTGACTGTTTGCCATGGGCAAATTCACTGCTTCCTTTATATGGGTTTTAATAAATGATCTAATAGGTTTATTGCTTTACGCATCCTTTACAGACTTGCCAGCAGTTCAAGGGACGCAAGAACAGGAGCACTACAGGAGAACTGAATGGCGTTTGCTCACTGCGCACTGGAGACAATGGTTCTTATAAGAATCGGGACTATCCTGATCTTGCAAAAACTGGTAAATGTACATTTTTATTAATCAATAGAATGAGGTAGGTTTATTTACAAAATTGTGTTAAAGCTTACAAAGTGACATATCAGACTGAGTTTGCTTCAGTGCTAGAAAATACAGCTATTGCTTGTTACGATTTGACACATGAGAAAAGATATTGACCACAGACATTTATTGGAACTTGTCTTTTTATGCAGTGTACGACTCTCTGGTGGAAAAGAACAGAAATAACAACAATTACGCCACAGATGAACGTTTGCTTAATACAGGTAAATGGTGCTGAGTCAGTGACAAAATAACATGCGTAACTCGAAAGATTGTAAACTGGGACAGGTCAACAGGTAAGAGAAAAAGTAATTTATAAATCACAAAAGTGCAATACTACAATTTAACAGTAACAAAGCTGTAGACATGAGTGAATGGGAATGTGCAGCGTACAAAGATGCTTTGTGCTGCTCCCAGTTACAAGGGCAAGCGGGGTTGGTCATCGGAACCAATAGGTTACATTCCCATATTCCTTTACATGCTATTACATGCCATTAACAATCTAATAAAAGCATAGAGAAAAATAGAGACAATAATCCAATTTTCAGTGGCATACCTTTAAAATCTGGCATTATCCATGGATATTAGGGACAGTTGGCAACAGTACTGCTAATACATTTTAATGCCAATTGTAACACATGCTTCATAATTAATTTTAAGAGACTATAAATACAAGTTTCAGTCATCTTGCTGATAATCCTTACAATAGGGCAATGGTTCCCAAACTGTCCACCTAGGCTCCCTGGGGTGCCTCGGCGATCTCACATGGGTGCCTCGGCCAGGGCCAGTGGTAAGCAAGGCGGGGGACTACTTGGTAATTATTTTGGCTTAGGGGTACCTTGAAAAAATTATGGAGGCACTAAGGGTGCCTTGAACTGAAAAAGTTTGGAATCCACTGCAATAGGGCATCCCTGGCTATAAGGTTGGAACACAGGTGTGGTGTGAATCAATGGCTGTAAGGCCGGTGTGATTGAGTAAATTATTTAATGGTTTGACTCAGGGTGGAACAATGCAGCACTGGACCCCTTAGCAACATTTGGGTAGAGGCACAGCCATGCTCTTCTCACCTTCTGGGTCCTTGATTCGATAGAACAGAGGGGGAGGGGCATGTTTGAGCATGCGTGGTTCACCGCACGCTCCGCTCAGAACATGCCAAGTTCTGCTCTTCTGAGAGCAGAACAGGGTCCTCAGTAGGGAGCAAGGGTCTCAGAGGGGGCGTGTGTCTTTACATTGCCCAGCTCCCCTCACCTCCAGGCCCATAAGCCGCTATACCCCCTACAGTTACGTCGCTGGTTTGACTGATTAATGTCTATAGCAGGAATACCCCTATAAATGTAAAATTTCTACTGTTTGAAATAGAAATAATCACCCTGTCCGTCAGCACGAAATCTATTTTGAACATAGGCAGAGAGTGAGGCACTTACCAACACCCAGCCCCATACAGCAAGGAATGGGCTGATCTGCCCAGCTCCTACCATTATCAGTAACACAATTTGTCCCCCCCTTAGTTTCCATAGTGTACACGCTAAGCCATGTCTAAATCTGTATATAAGGGAACATTTGTGCAAAAATAGATTCATCACATCACAATTTCACCGCAGAATAATATTATTTTACTATTATTTTACCATAAATAGAAACTCTCAGAATAGTTTTTATTTTATTCTGTCTCTTGAAAATGTATATTTGGTTCTCATTGGCATTTTATTTCTAGTGATGTTATATATGTATTTATGTTATTCCAAGCTTTGCTATGAAGTCTTGTGATTGCTATTTCAACAATATATTCCTGTAGTATTAGTTACTCGGTAATGTTCTGTAACTCACACTGCCATAAACAAACAAGGGCAACATTTTGTAAAATATGTTACAGTTGGACTTGTACATCCAGTATGATTTATTATCTGTAATATATAGAGGAGACATAAATTGTGAATGGGATAATTTATGCAATACAACAATCCACAGCATCGGAGAGTACCCAACAGAAATATTATTTGTCAAAAAAGCTACTTCATAAAGCCCAATTGTAGGAGCTGTTGCAAAACAATAAAATAATGTAATAGATGTAAACTGTTATGTATCTATTTCTGAGAGAATATTTCTCTTATTATTACAACTGTATTGCACAGAAGCTAAATGACTAAATTCCCCACTCATACATATGAATATTTATGTACCGATTCCTCTCATCTTAGGTGTAGATTTCAATGAGGACATAATGGAAACAAAGGATGGTGATGGTCAAAACACAAACAGCAACAACAACAACAATATTAATAATGACAGCGCGAATGAAGAAGGTGGTAAGTCATTTTTAAATAATCAGCTTTTCTATAATTTACTTCAGTTTTATATATTTAAATATTTTTTATTGAAATATTTAATTTATTGATATATGTAGAAGCAGTAGAATAAGAGGGCAAACAACACAAAAAGACCATAATAATGGAATAGTAAAATAACAAGTACACTAGTACAGTCTCAGGTCCACTTTTGGGCCGTAGCCACAAGATTGCTGTACAGAGGGTTCCAAATTAACACTGTCCATATTTGTACATTGGTAAAAGGAAATGCTGTGACTATGATTTCATCATCAGTAATCTTGTTTGAGGTTAGTCCCAATCAAAAATGATGTTGCTTAATTAATATAATCATTATGCCAGCCTACGTTAGACTGTCCATCCCTCCACGTTCCGCCTCTCTGACGTAAGAAGGAGCAAGTGGCAGATGTGCGTAACTCTGTTTGTGCATTCTCTTTGTGGGCATGTGCGGTGCAAATTTTTGTAACTTAATGGAATTTATGCTATGCAAACTGGTGTAAGTTCAACTCGGCACAAGGCGCTATATATCTCTGGTGAACACAGTCGATCATCACTGAGCAAAAAGACACTTGTTGTTGGCGCTTGTACTTAACACTGCATAATTGTGTGGAGGGGCAGACTGCAAATTTAAAGTGGCCCTGGAAAAAATTCTTGAAGTGGCCTCGTGGGTGGGATCAAGTCAAATGAAGGTGGGGCAAACACAAAAGTAGGCGGGATTTAAAGCTACTGTAATTAAGTTGTGGTAACATTTAGTAAAACCTGGATGTGATGACGTAATACACAATGAGTCATCTCTAAGGCAATGCAGGGAAAAAACTGCAAGTCCTGTGCTATAAAAATACATGATTCCTTTTGAATGATCTGCAACTGGTTTATGTCTCTGCGCACCAACTTGTTTAGTTGCCTTCTAACATATCTTTCCAATATTCTCTTCATAGAAACATATCGGACTTAGTTTAATAAGTTTAACTATTACGAAACAAGCTGGTTTAATCGTATTTGATCAGTCTGCCAGAGCAGCATGTGAGCACCTCATACACTGTTGCATCTTTCCCTGACGATCTGAGATGCCAACTACAAGTCAAAGCTCTCTATTTAATATAAATATATATATATATATATATATATATATATATATATATATAGAAAGTCAAACAAGGATACGGCGCACAATGGTGTGTTACTAGGAATTTATCCCAGGTTCAGTGGGGAAATAATAGTATAGTCAATGGATCAAAGTTCCACGTTTGCTGGACGGTCTTATAGGACCAAGGGTATGAGTCCAGTTTGCACATATAAAAGACAGAATAATATAGGCATAGGATTAGTAGAAGCAGTGTGTTAGTGATAGCCCATCACCATAGTATTACACACCCAAAGGAAATTATATCGCTTATCTGTATGATTAATCCACTGGAACACAGCTTAACAACCACTTCACTTTCAATATTATGTGGTCAGCATACTCAGCAACTGCAAGTCTGGTCTCCAGTCAAAAACATCAGCATACTGTAAACATCATATCTCTCTTCCACTCAATGGGTAAGAAAAAAAGGAGATAATACACTATATGGTGTAGTATTTCAAGGTAACAGTATTTAATCAGGATTTTAACATATAAAATGCACACTCACAAAGAGTAATAATAATGCAAGCTTATCTGAAATTCAGGTATCAGATATACCATGTCCTCAGGTACAGCAGGAACCTCCCACAGTCTTCCGCACAGGATTGACTGATGGTGTGGTGACCCAAATACACAGGAACAGTTGGAAAGAAGCCTCTACGCGTTTCGTCCTCAAACAGGACTTCCTCAGGAGGTGATAAGTGTGGCCTAAAACCAGGGATTATTTATAGTAATGCGCATCGCCATTTTGCGCATGCGCATTGCGCTAGACGAACTGCGCATGCGCATTGCGCTAGACGAACTGCGCATGCGCGACCCATCGGTCTTACTGCGCATGTGCGGCTATGATACTGTCGTGATTTACTAATCACAGACAGTCTCCTATTCAGCTATTCAAGGTGTAGTTGAGGGATATAGTGCAAGGATGAAAGGGAAGATTTAACAGTGATTATGATAGAGTTAAATGCAATACATATATGTGTGTGTGTGCTGAGTGTTTCAAACAATACCCTAAAAATAATCCTTATAATAAATTGCTATCCAGTGCGATCACCACAAGGGTGAAATGTTTCATCCATCTACAAGAAAACACTTCTGTTGTAAAAATTGTGTATGAGCCCTAAATGTGTCCTGTGATTGGGGGTGTTTGAATTAATAACAGTACAGGGAAAGTTGGCAGACAATGGCATAAGTAAAGGGGAGAGCTATTCCAAGGGTTTGCTTGCGATATATCAAGTACAAAGGAGGCAGCATTAATGATATTGGGGATGTTCAACAAAGTGATCTGCAGATGGAAGCAGTACAAGGTAGAAGGCAGATAATGGAATCAATGTAAGAACCACTAAAGTATCACTAGAGCTGGAATAAGGCTCTGGGGGGCCCGGGGCACTTAACAGGGGGATTATCATTTTTTATATGTTTTAAACAAATACAGAGACAAAACTGTAAACACTACTGTTAGGTGCACGCAGCTCTGTCTTCACGAGTAGTACAGTGTGAAGCGGGACATAGCTCCTAACTGTTCTTGTAGTCAGACCAAATCCTGACTAAGCAAGACAGTCACCCAAATTTGGGTATGCCCAACCAGATTCAGGACAGTTGGCAGACTTTCCTGCTCTCTCCTACCTGTTCTTGTCACTTTCACCACCTGTGGCTGCTGGTTTTTTTAGATCAGTTGCTGTTTGTCTGATTCCTGGAATGCTCGAGGCCCTATTTTGAAAAAAAAAAATGGGTACATGAAATGTAGAAATCTCCAACCAGCCCCGGCATTAAATTAATAGCGCCCACATCTAATAATTAGGCCTCCCTCCAGTACCAACATTAAAATAATAGTACTGACATTTGATAAATAGATCTATTTCACTTCAATCAGCCCCAACATTACATTAATAGTATTCCCATTTAATATATAAACATATTTCCGTCCCTTCAAATAGCCCCAGCAGTAAATTAATAGCATTTACTTTTAATATAACCATTTCCCACAACCATCCCAGGCATTAAATAACTAATATTCACATTTAATAAATAGTCCTCCTCCCCAAACTCAGCCCCACATTCAATTAATAGCTCCAAACTGCCCCACCAATACATTAAATTTACCCACCATCACACCATAAGTAAAATAACACCCATTAAATAATTATCCCCAACTAAACTCCACCATTAAATGAATAGCCTAACTCGCACCCATGTACTATTAAGACAGCTCCCCTCTTGTCCCTCATATCACACAATATATTAAGGCCTCACCTCCCTATAGTGTTGTATAGGCAGCCCCCCTCCCTATAATGTTGTATAGACAATCCCCCTCCCTAAAGTGTTGTGTAGGCAGCCCCCCTATAGTTTTGTATAGGCAGCCCCCCTCCCTATAGTGTTTTGTATAGGCAACTCCACTCCCTATAGTGTTGTATATGCACCCCCTACCCTCCCTGTAGTGTTGTATAGGTACACCACCACTCCTTATAGTGTTGTTTAGGCAGCCCCCCTCTCTATAATGTTGTAAAGGCAGCCCCCACCATATTGTGTTGTATAGGCAATCCCCCCTCCCTATAGTATTCTATAGGCAGACCCTACTCCCTATAGTGCTGTAAAGGCAGCCCCTCTCCCTATAGTGTTGTATAGGCAGCCCCCCTCCCTATAATGTTGTAAAGGCAGCCCCCTCCCTATAGTATTTTATAGACAGCCCCCCTCCCTATAATGTTGTAAAGGCAGCCCCCTCCCTATAGTATTTTATAGGCAGCCCCCCTCCCTATAATGTTGTAAAGGCAGCCCCCTCCCTATAGTATTTTATAGGCAGCCCCCCTCCCTATAATGTTGTAAAGGCAGCCCCCTCCCTATAGTATTTTATAGACAGCCCCCCTCCCTATAATGTTGTATAGGCAGTCCCCATCCCTATAGTGTTGCCCAGGCAATCCCCTCCCTATAGTGTTGTTTAGGCAGCCCCCCTCTCTATAATGTTGTAAAGGCAGCCCCCACCATATTGTGTTGTATAGGCAATCCCCCCTCCCTATAGTATTCTATAGGCAGACCCTACTCCCTATAGTGCTGTAAAGGCAGCCCCTCTCCCTATAGTGTTGTATAGGCAGCCCCCATCCCTATAGTGTTGTATAGGCAGCTCTCCATTCCTATAGTGTGGCATAGTCAGCCCCCCCTCCCTATAGTATTGTATAGGCAGCCCCCCTCCCTATAATGTTGTAAAGGCAGCCCCCTCCCTATAGTATTTTATAGGCAGCCCCCATCCCTATAGTGTTGTAAAGGCAGCCCCCTCCCTATAGTATTTTATAGGCAGCCCCCCTCCCTATTGTATTGTATAGGCAGCCCCCTCTCCTTATAGTGTTGTATAGGCAGATCCCCATTCCTATAGTGTTGTATAGGCAGCCCCCTCCCTATAGTGTTGTATAGGCAGCCCCCCTCCCTATAGTGTTGTAAAGGCAGCCCCCTCCCTATAGTATTTTATAGGCAGCCCCCCTCCCTATTGTATTGTATAGGCAGCCCCCTCTCCTTATAGTGTTGTATAGGCAGTTCCTCATTCCTATAGTGTTGTATAGGCAGCCCCCCTCCCTATAGTATTTTATAGGCAGCCCCCCTCCCTATAGTGTTGTATAGGCAGCCCCCCTCCCTATAGTGTTGTATAGGCAGCCCCCCTCCCTATAGTGTTGTATAGGCAGCCTCCTCACTTACCTTTAGTTGCGCTGGACGGCGTTGCTTCTCAGATTAGACAGGAAGTGAAGTGAGACTTCCTGTCTGTCACACAGTGTTGTGAGAGTCCATACAGCAACAGGCAGCAGAATCCGCCCCTGACTGTGTGTATCTAGCAAATTTTGATCAGATCATTAAGAATACTACTGAATATAACATGTTGTTATTTCAATGTAAACTAAGTAACTAACACAGTGGTCAGCAGCCATAAGCAGTGAGTAGCGATAGTGGTTACCATACATTTACTAATAAAAGTTGTGCAAACTGTATCTACATCATTACAGTACATTTCCCTTCTCTTTCCATATAGGAAGTGTTAAAGATATAAAATGATTGAAAATGCCACACAAGGAATCTTATGGGCGATAGTGAAAGTTTAACTTTCTTATTTCCTGAACAGTCTTTCATATTGATAGCTGCTGTTATCTTTTATTCGTGTGAATGGGGTATGTGTGTAAACTTATTTTAGTGTTGATGTGCATTCACCTATAGACCTCATGTTTAATAATTCTGTAGTAAACACAATTGTTTAATTTTTGACAGGGACGGAGATAGCCATAGTTCTAGATGGCTCAGGGAGCATACAAAAAGAAGATTTCCAGAAAGCAAAGGATTTTATATCCAAACTGATAACAAAAATATGGGAAAAGTGTTCAGAGGTATGTTACATTTTATTTTATGTCCCAGTGATGAAGTATTATTAATTCGGCTATGAGAAAGAGAGCCTGCAATCAATATAACACCTATTACTGCCTCTATAATATATATATAATATTAGCAGCATTTAAATATGATATAAAAGTAGCTCAGTGGTTATAAGTACTGATTGTATTCCAATGATCAATGATATTGAGAACTTGTTAGACACCCTGGACTCAACCTTGACCTTGAACAAGTCACATTGTTCCATCTACAAAGATGGATTAAATCAAATAAAGCTTCAGACATGGAATCAGTATTCTTATCTCCTTAGTACCTCCGTACATCATTATACCAACAGAGACCCCACACATTAAACCAGCAGTGACTGACACATAGATTTTAGCAATAGTCTCGCCATTTTGATTATATATTGTGAGAAGGTCTGTTAAACATTGTTCTTTCTTTCTCAATAGCTAAAATTAATTTGGCTTAAACACTAATTCGTTTATTTGCCTTATTGAATGTAGTATCTTGTTTTCCTCAGTGTGAGTTTGCTGTTGTCCAATATGGGGAAATAATCCAAACTGAATTTGACCTTGAAGACAGTTCTCGAGATAGCAACTATATTCTAGATAAAGTTAAACAGATCCAGCAAGTGGGGAAAGTAACAAAAACGGCGTCCGCTCTTCTCCATGTCCTGTGAGTATTGTCCTTCTATAACAAGCATGTACAGAGAGAGAGGCCTCGTTGTGCTTCAAAAACTTTGACCTGCAGTGACATGCAAAATCAATGAAGTCATGCAGCAGAGGTCCATTAGGATGCATATAGAGAAGTGACTCTGAGACTGCAAGAAGATAATTGATAATGTTTGTGAGGGTAGTCTCAGTGGCATTTGTGGGTGGAAGCCCATTTTTGGAGAGTCAAGAAGGGAGGGAGAGGAGACAAAGTGAGGTAGGTGGTTGTTCACATGCAGTTCGTGTAGTTTGAAAGCAAAGGGGAGGAAAGTAATAGGGTAGTTGGAGACAGAGTGTGGGACAAGAGATGATTTATTTGGGATAAGTAAGATGAGTGCATCTTTAAAGGAGGATGGGAATTGCAATGGAGAGAGGTAGGTTGAATGGGTGAGCAAGAGATGTGCATGCAGTGAAGGGGGTCAGATATTTAAATAGAATAGGGTCAAGGGGGTTGTATGTAGGATGAGCGGAAGACCTGAATTGAGGAATGCAGGAGAGGGTGTGGTGGTTGTGGGGCTGGCATGTGGAGATATCCTGTCAAAGGGAATTGATTTTATATTTGTAGTAGGTGGCAGAGTCATGGTCTGTGAAGTGAGTTGAAGTTGGCAAAAAGGAATATTTGGTTATAAGAATGGATGGATATTAAAAACATGAAGTAGATTTGCTTGGCAAGTGAAGAGGCAGTAAGAAGAAAGGGTTAATTTATTGTGAATAAAGTCGGCACTGGAGCAATATTTCATCTAGTGGAGGAACACTTTTGCAGGTAGCGGGTCTGATTGGTGTGCCATAGTTGAGGTCAAACAGCCAGTATTTTGCTTATGTGCATAATAATAAACTAATTTACACCCCTTGCATTGTAACATGGTTTGTACAGGAACAAGCTTACTCCTTCTCTTTGCTTTACTTGATCAACTTTAAATTTCAGTGTAAAAATAAATCTATCGAGTATTTGTGTGCTACATGACAAAACAGCCAATATTTAACTTATGTGCAAACTTATAAACTAATTTATACCCCTTGCTTTTTAACATGGTTTATCCAGGAGCAAACTTACTCCCTATTTTGCTTTACTTTCCTTAGTAAATCAGGCCCATAGACTCCAGTATTGACTATTGAAATTCCCTTAACCAGACTTTAACCCATACAATCTATTTTGAATGCAGGATCTAGATTAATTTTCCTTTTAAACCATTCTTCTTCTGCTCCTTATATAATATTATTATTATTATTATTATTAATAATTTTTATTCATAAGGCGCCACAAGGCGTCCGCAGCGCCGTACAGAGACAAACAAATTACAATACAATGGGAGACAGCACAGTACAGTAAACAGTAAGCACAGCAACTCAGTAAGCTCAATGCACAGCTAGAGAGGGAGGGGAAGGGGGAGGGAGGATCCGCAAACGATGGGGCCCAAGAAGGAGGGCGCGAAAGACAGGGAGACCCCCAGGGGAGGAGGGAGCGAGAGTGGACGTAGGGTGGAGGACCCTCGAGGAGGAGGGCAAAGTAGCTGGAGAGCAGAGTTATAAGTGGTGGAAACAGGAGGAGAGATGGCCCTGCTCAGAGGAGCGTACAATCTAAAGGGAGGGGTGGACAGACAGAGAGACACAGGGGAGAGAGGGAGAGTAGGGGGACGGAGGCAGAAGATAAGGTAGGAAGTTAAGTGGGAGACAGAAAGGCTTTAAGAAAAAGGTGGGTTTTTAGGGCCCGTTTGAAACTGGACAGATAAGGGGAAGTTCTGATGGAGGGAGGGAGCTTGTTCCAGTGGAGGGGGCAGCGCGGGCGAAGTCTTGGATACGCGCGTGGGAGGAGGTTATAAGGGGGGAAGAGAGGCGACGGTCAGAGGCAGAACGAAGAGGGCGGGATGGAGCATGAATAGAGAGGAGGGTGGAGATGTAGGGCGCAGTGGAGTTGGCGAGGGCCTTGTAGGTGATTGTGAGGAGCTTAAAGAGGATTCTGAAGGGGAATGGGAGCCAGTGAAGGGCTAGGTAGAGGGGGGAGACAGAAGAGGAGCGGCGAGAAAGGAAAATAAGCCTAGCGGCAGCATTAAGAACAGATCTAAGGGGTAATATAATATAGTAATATAATATAATATTTGTTAATATAGTGGTTGTTAAATATAGTGTTTGTTAAAAGAACTGAACCATTTATTTCTCAAAATCAGTTTATTTTGCAACCAGTTTTTCCATAGCTCTAAAAATAAAAATGTACAATGCAATAATACATTGTAGTGTAAAAATATAACCAATCTCTTGCACCTAAATTAAATGTCATTTACTGTTCATATCACCATAGATGAGAAAGTTCATGCTTATTATTATTACTCTCATTGTTTACCATTTATATTATTGATGTTTGTCAGACCATTGTACTATTGCAAAGGCTTTTGCAGTACACAAGCCTGAGGATGCTGCTTATTCAGAAAGTCATAATACATTTGCTAGAGACAAATTGAATCCATTACCACAGAGGCTCATATCAGTGAGATTGGCCATGTGCAGGGTCTCCATAAGAGTAGATAATAATTACAATACCAAGGTAAATGTCATAAATGGGTTAGGGGATGGGGGGTATAATGTGCCATTAACCGAGCAGTCCTATAACCCTGTTTTTTCTAAATCTTTTAGTATGTGGCAGGATACTGCTCTTATTACACATTTTATTGAAAATATTTAACATTTGCGAAGAGCTGAAATATAATCAATTGCTAGTTAGTAAATGTCTACTGTGGATTTTTCTTTTAACAGAAACAATATTTTCAATGAAAGTCATGGATCTAAGGAAAATGCAACAAAATTAATCTTGGTGTTGACAGATGGAGATATATTCATGGATCCGGTGAACTTAACAACAGTCATTAATTCTCCAAAGATGAAGAGCATTGAACGATTTATCATTGGAGTGAGTTTTACAAGCAACCTTTGCTTTCATGAAAGATATGCTGCCAATCTACTATATATATTGCAAACATATTGTCAATCAAAGGGAACTTTGTATGCCAGACTTTGTAAGTCTTGAGGGGTAATAATTAATTATAATGCATATCAAGCAAAAATCATCACTCTAAAATAGTTCAAGTATTTTCTGAGTAGAAATAAGAATATTAGAAATGGCTAATCTCTTGGAGATACTAATTCATAACACTAGATATCACTACAGAATTCAGAGTATGTTTTGGGTGCCCCTAGACCAGTGTTGGCTAACCTGTGACACTCCAGGTGTTGTGAAACTACAAGTCCCAGCATGCTTTGCCAGCTATCAGCTAGTTATCTACTGGCAAAGCATGCTGGGGCTTGTAGTTTCACAACACTGGAGTGTCACAGGTTAGCCATCACTGCCCTAGAGACCAAGTACAGTTGTATCCTTGACCACACTTTGTAGATGAAATTCAGCAATTG
Source organism: Mixophyes fleayi (assembly GCF_038048845.1). Classification (NCBI taxonomy): domain Eukaryota; kingdom Metazoa; phylum Chordata; class Amphibia; order Anura; family Limnodynastidae; genus Mixophyes; species Mixophyes fleayi. The sequence continues at coordinate 333,659,591 of NC_134403.1, forward strand.
GGGCTATTGTGAAAGTTGATGGAGATGAAAGTATAGCTACCACTAATCAGATTTAAATCAGATGTATTTATTTTAAAGAAAATGTTACCTGGGATGCATCATGATTAGATACACTCTCCAACAGAGTGCATCTAATTGCTCGCACACCTTCACTCTTTTCAGATGGTTTCCATATGAAATCTTTTGAACAATGGAGGCCATGCAGTCACCCTGTCATTTTCATGCCATCACTGGGGTTTCAAGCTCCCAGTGCCAGTGATGCCAAGAGAAAAACAAGACTGTGCCAGGGCACATATAAGAGGTCTGAGATGCAGTTACTGCATACATTTGGTTCCTGTGGGGCTCTAGTTCTGCCTATTAGTTGTTCCAGAGATCTGTCTGGCAGTTGCATGCGCAGGTTGGTGGGGAGAGGATCTTTCTAACCCGTGACACAAGCAGATCACTGACAGTATATATAACTGAAGCCATCAATGCTTAAAACAACAAAATCATAACTGCAGTCTAGCAGAGGAGTTTAAGTATTTGTCGATGATATATTTATTCTTTTTGATAATCTGTATAGGTTGGACCAGTATTCAACCCTACCGAGGCTTATGGTGAACTGAAACTTATAGCGACCGAGGAAAAGGATCACATAATAAGATTGGATGACTACTCCAAACTGGACGGACTCGTTTCCACTTTGCAGCAGCGGCTGATTGGAATAGAAGGCAAGACTATAGAGATGATAACAACGCCAGTTAATCAGTGTGTCTAGAAGATTTTTGATAATTGACTATGTACAAAGGGATACACTGAGATATTTCTCTTATTATTACAACTGTGTTCCACAGAAGCTAAATGACTACATTCACCCCTCGTACATATGAATATTTATGTATCAATTCCTATCATCTTAGGTGTAGGTTTTAATGAGACCGTAATGGAAACAAAGGATGGTGATGGGCAAGATGCAAACCATAATAATAACAACAACAACAATTTTGATACTGACAGCGAGGATGAAGAAGGTGGTAAGTAATTTTCTTTATCTGTTTTTTTTAATATAATCTAGGCTTCATTTTTATATATTTACATATTTTTTAGTTAAATATTTAATTTATTGATATATGTGGAAGTCGTAGAACAGTAGTGCAACAACACAAAAAGCCCATAATAATGGAATAGAACAGAGAAAACCACAAGTGTACACTAGTACAGTCTCAGGTCCACTTTTGGGCTGTAACCACAAGATTGTTGTACACAGGGTTCCAAATTACAACAGTCCACATTTGTGCATTGGTAAAAGAAATACTGAGACGTCTCTATGATTTCATCATCAGGAATCTTGTTTAAGGTTAGTCCCACTCAAAAATGATGTTGCTTAATCAATATAATCATGATGCTGGCCTTTGTTAGACTGTCCTTCCCTCCACGTTCTGCCTCTCTGACTGTAAGGAAGAGCAAGTGTCAGATGTAAGCAACTCTGCATACTCACATATGCATTCTCTTTTCTGGGCATGTGCAGCGCAAATTTTTGTAACTTAATGTTATTTGCGCTATGCAAACTGGTGTAAGTTCAACTCAGCACAAGGCGCTATGTATCTCTCGTGAACTGTCGATCATCACTGAACATAAAGACACTTGTTGTCGGCGCTTGTACTTAACACTGTGTATATATATATATCTAGCAAAATGAAAACATGAGGTATTTGTTCATATTTTGATCAAATCATTTACGAACACTGCTCAAATTAAACTTGTTGTTACTTCGCTGTAAACTAAGTAAACTAAGTAAACTAACACAGTGGACAGCAGTCATGAGCAGTGAGAAGCGATTTTCTCAAATGAAAATAATAAAAGTTGTGCAAACTGAATATACATCACTACATTTCCCTTCTCCTGCCATATAAGAAGTATTAAGAAAGTAGAATGATTGAAAATGCCACACAAGGCATCTTATGGGCGATAGTGAAAGTTTAACTTTCTTATTTCCTGAACAGTCTTTCATATTGATAGCTGCTTATTATTTATCTGTTGTTATCTTTTATTCGTGTGAATGGGATATGTGTGTAAACTTCTTTTAGTGTTGATGTGCATTCACCTATAGACCTCATGTTTACTAATTCTGTTGTAAACACAATTGTTTCATTTTTGACAGGGACGGAGATAGCCATTGTTCTAGATGGCTCAGGGAGCATACAAAAAGAAGATTTCCAGAAAGCAAAGGATTTTATATCCAACCTGATAACAAAAATATGGGAAAAGTGTTCAGAGGTTTGTTACGTTTTATTTTATGTCCCAGTGATGAAATATTATTAATTTGGTTATGAGAAGAAAGCTTACAATCGATATAACAACTATTACTGCTTCTATAATATCTATAATATTAGCAGCATTTAAATATGATATAAAAGTAGCTCAGTGTTTAAAAGTACTGATTGTATTCCAATGATCAATGATACTGAGAGACTTGCTAGACATCCTGGACTGAACCTTGACCTTGAACAAGTCACATTGTTCCATCTACAAAGATGGATTAAAATCAAATAAAGCTCTAGACAGGGTATCAGTATTCTTACCTCCATAGCTAAAATTAGATTTTTTAAAACATTTGGCTTAACCACCAGTTCATTTATTTGCCTTATTGATTGTAGTATCTTGTTTTCCTCAGTGTGAGTTTGCTGTTGTCCAATATGGGGAAATAATCCAAACAGAATTTGACCTTGAAGACAGTTCTCGAGATAGCAACTATATTCTAGATAAAGTTAAACAGATCCAGCAAGTGGGGAAAGTAACAAAAACGGCGTCCGCTCTTCTCCATGTCCTGTGAGTATTGTCCTCCTATAACAAGCATGTACAGAGAGAGTATACCTTGATGTCAAAAACTTTGAACTGCAGTGACATGCAAAACCAATGAAGTCATGTAGCAGAGAGGTCCATTAGGATGTTTATGTAGAAGTTACATTTAGACTTCGCTGCAAGAAGATCATTGATCACTTTTGTGAGGGTAGTCTCATTGGCATATTGTGGGTAGAAGCCCATTTTCGTCAAGAAGGGAGGCAGAGGAGACAAAGTGAGGTAGGTGATTGTGCACATGCTGCTCATGTAATTTGAAGGAAAAGGAGAGGAAAGAAATAGGGTGGTATTTGGAGAGAGAGAGGGAGGGACAAGAGATTATTTATTTAGGATTAATGAGATGAGTGCATGTTTAAAGGAGGATGGGAATGTGACAGTGGAGAGAGGCAGGTTGAATGGGTGAGCAAAAGATGGGCATACAGTGATGGGGGTGCAGATATTTAAAGAGAATAGGGTCAAGGAGGTAGGATGTAGGATGAGATGATAACTTCATTCATGGTTGTGGGGGAGAATTAACTCAGGGTAAATTGAGGAACACAGGAGAATGTGGGTGTGGCACATGTCTGGCATGTGGAGTTGATTTTATACTTTAAGTAGGTGGTACAGTCATGGGCTGTAGGTTGAAGGTGGCAAATAGGCGTTGTTGGTTAGAAGACTGTGTGAATATTAGAAAAATTAAGTATATTTGCTTGGCAAGTGAAAAGGCAGTAAGATGAAAGGGTAAATTTATTGTGAATAAATTTGGTGCTGGAGCATTATTTCAACCAGTGAAGGAAAACTTTTGGTTTGCAGGTAGCGGGTCTGATAGGTGTGCCATATTTGAGTTTTAGAGTGCCAAAGACAATCTAAAACTCAAATATTGTAGTGGTTAGAACTGCTTTGTCTACAGCTGAAGTGAGTGTGATGTTGTAGAAAGAGGCAACCAGGTCAGGGCATGTTAGGAAAAGGAAAGAGTAGTTTTAGTGAAGATGGGAAGTGGATTGGGTTAAGAAAATGTAGGGGTCGCTGTATGTAGATTTGGGTGCACGATGGATTACCTCATGAGGTAATGTGTGACTGAAGGAAAGGTTGTTGGAGAGCAGGAATACTAAGTTGGTAAAAGTGGAAATGGAGCAGAAGTAGGAGAACACAAGATCCAGTCGGTGGGAGCTTAAATCCATTGGGACACATGATCCAGGGCACTTACATTTGGACTGCATCCAGCAGCCGAACAGAGATGGCAACAACAATGACATTTGAGCACAGTGAGTACAGTAGCAGAAAAGAGATGGCAATAGCAATGATAGCTGAGCTCAGTGGGTCCAACAGCTATACAGACATGGTAATCCAGTAGATCCTCCAGACAACCTTGTTTTTGGTGTGATGACACACCTCATTTCTTCTGTGTCGTTTACCACCATTGTTCACAAATTTTAGATGGTTTAGATGTGAGAGAATAAGTTTGAGGGAGGAAGCATAAAGAGCTGAACTACAGTACAGTACAGCTATTTTAACTGACTGCCAATGACATTAGATGGATGTTCCACATATTGTGGAACATCCATCTAAAGACAGCCTGTTTCATCCTTGTTCGGATTCCTCATTGCAAGCTACTATTTTGTGATCAGCATTTAAAAAGCTATAAGAATCCTCACTCAAGTAATGGGGACAAAACAAGCAGATTGTCCCTAGGAAGTCCCTAGAAAGTGTATCCTATTATTATTTTCATTATCATTGATTTGTAAGGCGCCACAGTGCTCCGCAATGTCATATATTAGGGAAGGCATGGACATATATAAAAACAGGACATACGTAAAATAAGAACAGGCAAAGCTGATAAAATGAATGGAGACATGAAAACAAAGGGTTTGAAGGACCCTGCTCATTAGAGAGCTTACATTCTAAGGGGAAGAGGACACAGCTGCAACAAGAGGAGCAAGTGTAGCTCAGAGTGGAGATTGGGATAGTTGTGAGGGTGCATTAGTGTGAATAGTGTTATCGAGGATAAGGTCACCTCTAAAAAAAGAGATGGGTTTTCAAAGAGCATCTAAAGATTTGAAGGTTGTGAGAAAGTCTGAATGAGCGTGTTATTGAATTCCATAAGTGGGGAGCAGCACAAGAGAAGTCTTGTAGGCGGGACTGAGTGGTGGTTACCAGAGATGAGACAAGGCGCAGGTCAGAGGTAGATCTAAGAGAGCGGATGGGGAGAGTATTTTGATATGAGATTTGAGATGTATGCAGGGGTAGTGTTGTTGAGGACTTTGTAGGTAAGGGTAAGGGTGAGTAATTTGAATTTGATTCTGGATGACACATGGAGCCAGTGTAGGGGCTTGCAAAGTGGTGCAGCAGATGTGGAGCGGTGAGAGAGGAAGATCAGTCTTGCAGCAGCATTTAGGATGGATTGAAGTGTGGATATATGGGTGTCAAGAATGTCAGATAGCAAGAGGTTGTAATAAACAAGACGGGAGATGATGAGAGAATGGATAAGAGTTTTAGTAGCATGTTGAGTAAGAGAAGTGCGTATTCTGGTAATGTTTTTAAGGTGGAGTTGACAGGAATGGGAGAGAGTTTAGATGTGAGGAATAAAGCAGAGGGCGGAGTCAAGTGTGACACCAAGGCAGCAGGTTTGGGAGACTGAGGAAATTGGGGTGTTATTGATAGTGGGGGAGATGTGAGGACACGTGGTGACTCTGACAGGAGGGAAGATAATAAGCTCTGTTTTGGACATGTTGAGTTTTAGGTAGCGTTGGGACATCCATGTGGAGATAGAAGAAAGACAGTTGGTTACACAAGATATTATAGAAGGAGAGAGGTCAAAGGAAGAGATATAGATTTGGATGTCATTAGCATAGAGGTGGTTTTGGAGTCCGAATGAGTGAATTAGTGCCCCAAGAGAAGAGGTGTACAATGAAAAAAGTAAATGGCCAATAGCAAAGCCTTGTGGGACCGCAACAGATAGTGGGAGCGGAGGGGAGGATGTAGAGGTAGAAACACTAAAGAAGTGGTTCGATAGGTAGGAAGTGAACCAGGAAAGGACTGTGTCACAAAGGCCAATCGAGTAAAGGGTGTGTAGGAGAAAAGGGTGATCAACAGTATCAAAAGGAGTAGACAGGTGTAGGTGAATGAGTACGGAGAAATTACCATTAGATTTTGCAGTAAGTAGATCATTGATCACATTTGTGAGAAAAGTTTCAGTGGAATGTTGGGGGTGGAAGCCTGATTGCAGAGAGTCAAGAATGGAATGAGAAGAGAGAAAGTTAGACAGGTGTTTGTACATTAATCGATCAAGTAGTTTAGAGGCAAAGGGGAAGAAAGAAATAGGGCGGTAATTGGAGAGAGAGAGACTGGATCGAGATATTTTTTTCTTAAAAATAGGTCAGATGAGCGGATGTTTAAAGTAGGATGGAAATGTGCCAGAGGAGAGACAGGTTGAAGAGGTGAATTAGAGGTGGGCATGCAGTGGAGGAGATGGAGCGGAGTAGTTGGGAGTGCATAGGGTCGAGTGGACAGGTTGTAGGGTGAGATGACAAGATGAGTGCAGAGACTTCGTCTTCAGTTATTGGAGAGAATGAATTAAGGGTGGATTGGGGAGTGTATGTAAAGGTGGGCTGAGTGAGTGGAGTGAATGGAATTTGGCAAATTTGGTATTAGGAAATATCTTGTCAAATTGTGTCAATTTTGTCTTTGATACAGGTGGCAAAATCATGGGCAGTGAGGGAGAAAGGTGGAAAAGGTGCAGGTGGGCAGAGAAGTGAGTTGAAGGTGGCAAAGAGGCGATGCGGGTTAGAAGACTGTTTGTTTGGCAATTGAAAGGGCAGTGCAGTAAGATGACATGATGAATTTATAGTGGAGGAAATCGGGATAGGAACGAGATTTCCTCCAGTTGCACTCTGCAGTGCAGAAGCACTTTTTCTGTTTTTTGTGCATGGCTGGGATTTCGATCGTCAGAGACTATTTGTAGTAGCTGCAGCTGCATTGTCTAGGGCTGAAGTGAGTGTTTTGTTATAGAAAGAGGCAACTTGATTAGGACAGGACAATGCAGTCATTGGAGAAAATAGTTGATCTAGTGAAAATGAGAAGTGGATTGGGTCAAGAGTACTTAGGTTTCGTTGTGTACGTGTATATTTGGGTGCAGGGGGAAGGGCATGGGGTAAGGTGAGGCTGAAGGAAAGGAGGTTGTGGTCAGAGAGTGGGAAGGCTGAATTGGAGAAATTAGAGCTGGAGCAGTAGCGGGAGAAGACAAGGTCAACGGAGTGCCCATCACAGTAGGTGGGAGATGATGTGCATTGAAAGAAGTTTAGTGGCAGAAACGACAGTGAGATTATCAATGGGAATGTTGAAATCACCTAGTATGAGTGAAGGCAGGTCAAAGGATAGGAAATAAGTGAGCCAGGCTGCAAAGTTAAAAAGGAATTGGGAAACTGGACATGGGTAGCGATAAATGACAGCAACACAAAGGTGGAGAGGATAAAATAGTGTGGATTTCACAGGAAGAGAATGAGAGGGAGAGTTCAGAAGGTGCAGCTTGGAAAGAGTAGAATGCCTACTCCACCACCTTGTCTGTTTCTGGGTCTGGGAGTGTGGCTGAGGGAGAGTCCCCCATAGGAGAGAGCTGCAGGGGATGTAGTGTAAGAGAAGGTGAGCCAAGTTTCTGTAATGGCAAGGAGGTTGAGGAATTTAAAAATGAATAGATCATGGATGGATGTAAGTTTGCTATGAACAGATCTGACATTCCATAATGCACAGGAGAAGAAAAGATTAGTTAAGGGTAGTGGAGATATGTGGATAAGGTTGTCAGAATTGGAAGAACGGGATGGATGGAAAGGTTTAGGGTACAGCGAGGAGCATGATCAGATAATGGGGATTGTACAGGGATCAGGGTTAGGCGAGATATTACCAGCAGCCATGAGAAGGAGCAGGGTGAGAAAGAGGACATGCGAGGAGGATTTGTGGGTGTGAGGTTTATTTCTGTTTATGTAGGCTGGTGAGTGTGGTGTGTCCAGGAGGCAAAACAGTTCATATGTACAGACAAGCGAGGAGGGAAGTAGTGAAGTGGAAATCATAACCGGGAAGGAAAGAATAGGATGATGGAGAAAGAAGAGGAGTTTGGAGAGAAGTATGGTGACAGTAAATAGGAGAGACTGTAATTTGAGTAGGTGCATAATGGAGAGATGTGAATAAATGTGTATTAGCTAGGGTAGGTGATGATACAGTAGAAAGGAACAAATGATCCAAATTGTGTGGAGCTATGGAAAAGATGAAGGATACTTTACAGCCACCTGGCTGGGGTTAATGGAGTAGGCAGTTTCTGCAGCTCTGACACGATAAGGTCCAGGAGGATGCTGACAGTTGGGTGCGGAGGGTCCAACAGCCAAACAGAGATGGTAACTGCAAACACAATTGAGTTCAGTGGCAGCTGAACAGATGTTGAAACAGCAATGACAGTTTAGCTCTGTGGGTCCCACAGCTGGACAGAGATGGTAGTTCTGTAGATGCTAAAACAGCCTTGTTTTTCAGTATAAAGTCGATCCTCGGCACTGCTGTGACGTTTCCAACAGTATTCAGAAATACCCAAAGCGTTATATTTGCGAGAATAAGGAAAAGTGGGAGCTTGGGCTAAGAGCTGAGCCAGTGTACAGCTTACTCCAACTGCCGTCCGCATGCCAACTATCAAATAACATGCAACAAATAGGTAGAATAATAGCCACTTACACCAATGTAGATTGTAGGGTGTTTGCGATCACTCGAAATCTCTGCGAGGATCACTAATGTTGATATGTAGTGTTTTTTCCGGATCCTGTTGCAGATCCTCTTATTGATAACACCTTATATGCCCATTTTAAAGAGCTCAATCTTTACCAATCAGTTCAATTCTCCTCAATTTATATCTAAGTAAAATCAATGGGATCATGTTAGATTCAAACACACATTTATTTTGATAAAAATTTTTATCTGTAACTTACATCATATTTAGGAAAATTTGGCTAATATACATGTAGCTACGTCTCCACTGCTAGTTGTAAATCAATATGGTGAAGATATATAATATAGGGTGAAAAAGACAAGCTACATTTAATTGCCAAACTCTATACAGCACAATACAATGCTCTGTCCCGGGAACTACAATCTCCCGACAAGTAACATGAATGGTGCCACTAAATAGCTAAACACGTTTATTTCTGATAAAAGAACTTGCTCAAGAACAGTATAGCCATATTAACAGAAGCCACTAGAATAGGTTGCATCCTTCAAGTCTGTACGTTAATCAGTCGCTAATTGGTTCCTTGTTGATGTTTTCGGTAATTCAGTAATCCGAAGGAATATGAACCTCATAGAGTATGAATAATATTCTTATCATTATAAAATCTTTTATAATGTAATATAGTGCATTAATCTGCATATTGTATTAGAACATACCCTATTTTAAAATATCTGACTTCTGGTCTAATTTAAAATTATTGTTCTTTTTATCCTATGGTTAATTGTATTAATATTTTGGCAAGAATATCCACACTGAATTAAACTTTTTATAAAAATAGTACACTATGAAAATTTAAAACAAATTAAACCTTTTTTTTATGTTTCAACAAATGCTAAGAAAAATCTATATTTATAAACCTCTCCCATCTAATTTCTACATTCGTCACTTTTGCTATTCACATGGCATCTCCCACTTTTCAATCATATATTTTTTTTTCACCTAAAATTTTTATCTAAAATGTTCCTTTGGATATTTTTCTAGTATTAATGTGACCTAAACTCTACGGTGATATTACCTTCTAGAATCATCATATTTTGTAAAGCACACTTAGTTATATTGTTTATTGTATATTGTTGATATTGCAGTGAAGCTGTTATTAAAGTGAAGCGAGGTGGGTTATGGGTAAGGATCAGGTTCTATGACACAGGTGATGGGGCTGTAGCTACATTCATCCTCCCCCTCCGTTTTCTACAGGAAACATGGAAAAGTTGGTGACGGTGTGACATCACAAAGTAATATAAGGGGTTTATTTCAGGAGGGGCTGACTGCTATCTTGAGGTGGGATAGGCCAATTAGTATCCATTGTCCTCCACAGGAATAGTGAAGACATTTGTCTGGAACCCAGCAGGGGAGCCCCTGCAGAATTACAGCTCATCTCCACTCCCCCCTCCAACCCCCTAGTCCAGGACCCACCAATGTTTAAGAGGGAGAGAGCCAGAAGTTTGCCCGGGGAGGGGAATGCACTGTGGAAAATTTAACCTGGACATTAGGAATCACTCGAGGGGAGGAGGGAGATTGATTCTGAGGATTTTTCTGGAAGTTGCAGGATAGCTGGTGTTGAGTTTTCGTTCTCTACTAATAGACTACATCTGAAGCTGAGAAAAATTCATGGCTTTTGGATTCTGTAAATCAGGACATTCATGTGACTGTAACTTCTTAAGCTAGTGGGGTAAGCGACAGATGATGTGGTAAACCTGCCTGGCATTTATTTACTGTGTGTATATAATATTCTAGTAATTGTTTGTATTACAATAAATGTATTGTTTTACTTTCTAACTGCATTTGCCTGAGTGAGTATAGGATTGGAGGCTAGAGGAAAGTCTTGTTGTGCAAGGGAGGGCATTCCACAGAATGGGGGCAGTGGTGAGTGTAGATGAGGGATGCAGATCCTATGCAGAATGGAGGTGTGGGGTTGGTAAATAATTTGGAACAAGTGAAGAAATGTATGTTGCTGCAGTGTTGTTTATGAACTTCTGTGTTAGTAGAAGTTTTTATATTGGATTCAATAAATCTCAGGCAACCAATGTAAGGACTTATAGAGCAGAGTAGCAGAAAAAGAATGTTTTACAAGGAAAATTTATTTAGCTGCTGCATTCAAAATAGTTTGCAAGGATGAATGTCTGGTTATGAGAAGACCAATAAGAAGGGAATTGCAATAGTCATTAGTGCATCAATTAAAAAATATTTCCAGAATATGCACATATCTCACCCAAGACACTGCAAAAACTTTACTAGATGCACTAATAGTCTCCAGTATTAACTATTGCAATACCCTTAAGCAGACTTTCACCAATACCATCTATTTTGAATGCAGCTGCTAGAATAATTTTCCTTGTAAAACATTCTTCTTCTGTTCCTTATATAATGTGGTGTCAGTTAAAAGAACGTAACCATTTACTCCTTGAAATCAGTTTATTATGCAACCAGTATTAAAATAAAAATTTACAATGGAATAATACATTGTAATGTAAAAGTGTAACCAATCTCTTGCAGCTTAATCGCATGTTATTTACTGTTCATATCACCATAGATGAGTCATTTCATGCTTATTGTTATTACCCTCATTGTTCACCATGTGTTAATGATGCATGTCAGACTATTATACTATTGAAATGGTTTTCGCAGTACACAATCATCATCATCATCATCACCATTTATTTATATAGCGCCACTAATTCCGCAGCGCTGTACAGAGAACTCACTCATATCAGTCCCTGCCCCATTGGAGCTTACAGTCTAAATTCCCTAATGTACACACACACAGACACACACACACACACAGACACACAGACTAGGGTCAATTTGTTAGCAGCCAATTAACCTACCAGTATGGGGGTTTTTTTTGAGTGTGGGGGGAAACTGGAGCACCCGGAGGAAACCCACGCAAACACGTGGAGAGCATACAAATTCCATACAGATAAGGCCTGAGGCTTATTCAGAAAGTCATAATACATTTGCTACAGACGAGTTTAATCCATTACCACATAGGCTTGGAGCAGGGATATTGGCCATGTGCAGGGTCTCCATAAGAGTAGATAAAAATTACAATGCTATAATAATAATTGTCATAGCGGGGTTAGGGGGCGGTAATGTGCTTTTAACTGAGCAGTCCTATAATCCTGTTTTTTCTACATAATTTAGTATGTGGCACGGTACAGCTCTTGTAAAACATTTTATTTAACATTTGCATAGAGCTGAAGTCACACAACTAATCAGTTGCTAGTTAGTAAATGTCTACTGTGGATTTTTCTTTTAACAGAAACAATATTTTCAATGAAAGTCATGGATCTAAGGAAAATGCCACAAAATTAATCTTGGTGTTGACAGATGGAGATATATTCATGGATCCGGTGAACTTAACAACAGTCATTAATTCTCCAAAGATGAAGAGCATTGAACGATTTATCATTGGAGTGAGTTTTACAAGCAACCTTTGCTTTCATGAAAGATATGCTGCCAATCTACTACATATATTGCTGACATATTGTCAATCAAAGGGAACTTTGTATGCCAGACTTTGTAAGTCTTGAGGGGTAATAATAAATTATCATATCAAGCAAAAATAATCATTCTAAAATAGTTCAAGTATTTTCTGAGTAGAAATAAGAATATTAGAAATTGCTAGTCTCTTCTTGGAGATACTAATTCATAACACTAGATATCACTAGTGAATTCAGAGTATGGTTTTGGTGCCCTTAGGTCAAGTACAGTTGTATCCTTGACCACACTTTGTAGATGAAATTCTGTAATTGGGGCTATTGTGAAAGTGGATGGAGATTAAAGTATAGTTACCACTAATCCTGCTGCACAAAATGTTTTACAGGTCTGTTTGATACATCAATAAATTTTGCTATTTGTTCATATCAAAGTTATGGTTGGCACAAACATGATTTAAATCAGATGCATTTATTTTAAAGAAAATGTTACCTGGGATGCATCATTGGCTAAATACACTCTCCAACAGAGTGCATCTAATGGCTCGCACACCTTCATTGTTTACAGATGGATTCCATGTGAAACCTTTTGAACAATGGAGGTCATGTAGCCGCCCTGTCATTTTCATGCCATCACTGGGGTTTCAAGCTCCCAAAGCCAGTGATGCCAAGAGAAAAACGAGACTGTGCCAGGGCACATATAAGAGGTCCTTCATGATAATGCTGTAAGGGAAGTCTGTGTTTTCTGCATCCAGTGGTGTTTATATCTCAAAAACTTCCCAAATCAGGTATTACAGTATATTAAAACAAATATGTTCAGAAAATGCGCCTTACACATTTAAATTAGGAGATATATTTGTGTGGACCCTCCTTTAATTGCCATCACAATGATATACATTGGTAAGAGGATCTTTCTAACCCCTGAGACAAGCTGGTCACTGACAGTATTTATAGCTGAAGGCATCAATGCTTAAAACAACAACATAATAATTGCAGCATAGCAGAGAAATGTATTCTTCTTGATAATCTGTACAGGTTGGACCAGTATTCAACCGTACCGAGGCTTATGGTGAACTGAAACTTATAGCCACCGAGGAAAAGGATCACGTGATAAGAGTGGATGATTACTCCAAACTGGACGGACTCATTTCCTCCTTGCAGCAGCGTCTGATTGGAATAGAAGGCAAGACTATAGAGATGATAACACCGCCAGTTGATCAGTGTGTCTAGAAGATTTTTGAAAAATGTTGAGAATTGACTATTTGCAAAGACATAGCTAAACAAAAGTGTTTATAGACCACAGCATTTTGAATATCACACAAAAAGAATGTAGTAATTAGAGAACCACAGTATTCAAACAGTTTATATAGTCATGGTTATGCAGATCCTCCTACATGACCCCTTACAATCAGGGACTTGCTGGCAAATTTCAGCCTGGGGTTAAGACACGACTCAGCAGCCTATTAGGAACATATTAAAGGAAAAAAATATGCAGGTGGCCCAGTGACCCAGCCCAAGTTAGCCCACTATGGGAATGGCCCGGGGGTCAGATGCCCTCCCTGCCCCCTAACCCAGCCTTGCCCTTGTGTTCCTGACTAGTCAGATGATCTGGTGATCTTACTCCAGGGGGTTCTGGTCTATGCTGGGCCCATGCTTCGAATTACTGAGGAACAGACCAAGTCACCAGTAGTTGGATTGTGGGTTCCTGTTCCTGGCAATGTTACAGAGGACAGCAGATCCCAGCCAAATAGCAGTGACAGGGAGGAATGTTTAATCCTGGGCACTTGTACTATAAACATGAACCTGATATGTCTTTAAGTTTTCAACTTTAATTAACTTGAGGCTTATCTTTAGCTCTATATTCTTCATCTATATTGTTGAATGAAAGTAATTTAAAACAGTGTTTTTCTACAGGTACTAAGGGAGATTCATTGGAATTTGACTTGGCACAAACTGGATTTGCAGTTCATTTGAAGGACAAGGTATGAGTACAAATTTCAAATCTAATTACCCAATCTCAAAATCGTTGACTATATATAATTGTTTCATAAAATCAAAGTCGATTTTGTTTATTTCCAGCTGCCTGGAATACTATGTTAGACAATGACTTCCAGTGACCAATTGTGTTCCTCTGTTCTAGTTAATATGAAATCTAATTTTAGGCTGTGTTGCTCACCCGCCCAGTGCATTATATAACATTGTGCCAGTCGGTCTGGAAACCAGTGTTGGACTATATCAGTACACCAGTGTAATTCTGTTATCTATCTATAACACAGAACTATAATATCTATTGGCTTGTTTCCCAAGCTGCAAGTCTAAAACAACTATAGATTGTGCAATGCTTTTGTGTAATAAAGTGAGTTACACCCTTCATATGGATTTAAAAAAATAATCAAACAAATATCCAAGACCCTCCCTACTCCAAGTATATGCCTACTCTCTAAGGGCCTGAGTCAGGAGAGTAAAGCATAATAAAGGAGTAACATTGCACCTGGGCAAAACCATGTTGCATTGGAGGGGGAGTCGGGGGTAAATTTAAATGCGGGGGCAGATTTATAGTTGGGATAGGACATGTCCTAGATCAACTTTACATTTCAGTGTAAAAATAAAGTTATCAAGTATTTGTGTGCTAGATGAAAAAACAGCCAGTAGTTTCTTTACGTGCAAAATAATTAACTAATTTGCACCCCTTGCATTGTAACATGGTTTGTCCCAGAAAACTTTTACTCCTTATTTTGCACTACTTTCCTTAATGACTCAGGCCTTAGATGGTCAGATACAGACATTATGCATGGAGAGTTTTACAAGATTTCAATTAACATATTTGTTATTTATTCAGAATACTCTGATGCTTGGTACAGTCGGTGCCTTTGACTGGTCTGGTGGTTTGATACTTTATCCCACAAGTACAGACACACACAAAGTGACATTTCTCAATGAGTCATCGGATGATGCTAAGACAGCAGCCTACAGTTACTTAGGTAAGGTGCACTAAATAGCATGTATACAACAACTTCACTCTTATTGATTGCTGGTTACTGTAAAGTTAATGTCAGTGTTTTCGCTATGCATAAATCTAAACTATATTATCCACTGTGTGTAAAGCCAAAAAAATATATTTAAATAAATGTAAAAATATATAAATAAAAAAACATATATCAAAGTGTGAAATAAAACTAAATATGTCTGTTAATGGCAGAATAACATGTGAAAAAAGACCCGGGGGTAAATGTATCAATCTCCGGTTTTGTCAACTCGCAGGAGTTCGGCGGGATGACAGCTTAAATTTAAAGCAGCGCTGCCTTGTAAAGGGAAACTTCCCTTTACAAGGCAGCGCCGCTTTAAATTTAAGCTGCGAAGACGCCGAACTCCCGCGAGTTGTAAAAACCGAGGTATGATACATTTACCCCCCGGACTTGGCTTAATTACATTTTTTTTTTTTTAATTTAGCCACAACCTACTTGAAACCCACAGTAAAAATTAAAAATGTATCAACATACAAATTTGCTCAAAGGCTTATGGATACATCTCCAAAAAAATAATATCTAAAGATTAAAGACTTTAAACTAAAAATAAGAAACATCTCTAAGGGGCGTGCTTAACTTGTACATTCATGCCCTTACTGTGCTGCATTTGTATATCAACGCCCCGATCCACCTCTACACTACAGAACCAAGTTGCCACAAGTATAAGTTATGTGTAACTCTAAATTTGTCTGCATGTGCAATGGGTCAAAGGACATTTTTACATGGGGCTAATGGACTTGTGTCCAACTCTAAATTAACCTTATGATTAGGTGACAGGTCTACGTTACATTTACTAATGAAATTTGAAGACAATGTTGACATTATTTTTTTTTGAAAACTAGACAACCAGGACACTTGTTGTCAACAATAGAAATTAATCATAAGTAAGTTTTTAATATATTTTTTGCATGGTATTGTGAACAGGATACAGTGTAACCACAGCACAAGGAAAACACTCCTCCCTCTATATAGCTGGAGCACCAAGACATTCCAATGTTGGGAGAGTCATAGTCTTTGAAGAAGATATTACAACCTACGGCATATCTCAGAACCTGGAAGGAGACCAGGTACATTATAATTTTACAATTATAAACTGCAAGATCATAAAGTAACTCAACAACATGAGAAAACCTGGATATTTGAATGCTGGAAAAGAACATAAAGGGCCTGATACAATTTTGGACAAATTTGCACCCCGAACGCATGAAAAGAGCATTGACTTGTCCATGCTCAGTCAGATGCATCACACAGTACACCCAGCTCAACAAGACGAGCATGTCTTGGGAAACTAGTGTAGGGTTGAGATGTGTCCTGACTAGTTAATGCACAAATGGCATTACACTATTTGTTGCCAATATTATAATGTAATTATTTGTCATATGCACAGCAGAGAATAATGTTTGGACAGTGTCATTTATAAGGGCAAAAGTTACATTTACAATGTAAAATATAATAAATGCAAACACAAATACGAAATGCAAATACAGAATCATTTCAACTAAATTAAGTTAAATTAAATACAAACATCTGTAATTTTCCCATTTAAAATCCTTTTTGAACACCGTCCAAATGGAAATATCAAATATGTAATGTGAATTGATGGCTGTGACTACATATACTATAGCAACATCACTAATGCATTAAGTACCAGCAGGAGAGGTCATTCTGCAATCATCCAATCTGACGTTTGTGATGACAATTGGTTTCATAAGTAAGTGTATTTATACCATCCCTCCAGCTCCTACCAAAGTTATGGATTTTGGTTCTATCCTCCAATGTGTAATATTAATAAGTTAATCTCCTGCTCTTCCATGTGCCCACAGTTTTGAAGAATGAATGCAATAGGTGCACCTAAAGATACGTGTTATGATTCCTAGTAAACTCATGAAGCGGCCACGGAAGTATAATACAAATGTCTTTATTCCGGCAAAATATATGAGCACAGAATCAGTTCAAAGAACATGCAGGTTTTCATAAATAGGTATAACTCCCAACATAGATATGAACAGGTGTGGCCAAGGTCACAACGGGAGATCAAGTATCAGCAGAACCAAACTAGAACAGGGGGACACAAGCAGCAGCCAGGTATACACGGATGAACTGCACTGAGCACAGGTTGAGGCAGGTATAAGGAGCTGAGAGCCAGGTGCAGTTCTAATTGGCAAGGAGGTTAACCCCTTCAGGCATGGTGCAAGCTCAGGAGCAGAACAGCAGCACCTCTGGTGGATTAAAGCCGGTACTGCTGCCACATATAAAACATAGGCAGCGTCGTAACAATAAATATATGAATGTTTTGCTTGTTGCAATTTGTCACCATTTTACATTAACAGGTAGTAGACAAAGGAGAGAATTGTGCAAAGTACATCCATGGCAATTCCTTCTTCACAGATATAGCTCATGCAGTGAGCAAGTAAAGAGAACCAGTCAAAAATGTGTAATTTTCTGATGCTAAAAACAGGGGCGGTTGGAAACTTAAAATGGCCATGGAAATTTCTGAAAGTGGCCATGTGTAGGCGTGACCAAATCAACTCTATTCAGGGACACCACAAATGCAGGCAGGGCTAGTACACTGTTAGCACGCTGTTAGTCCTAGCCCCATTGGTTATAAATGAGACCAATGCAACACAATGGTAGGCAGATTCACAGCAACAGCAGGTGTAGCCTCTCACAGTAGTATGGAGCTAACACACAAGTAGGCAAAGCACTGTACTGGTAGGCAGAGCAAACTCAAGTAGGCAGAATCAGCACACTAGTGGGTGGAGTAAACACATCACTTATGTGAGTTGTGCAGCTTAACCCAGCAGCAGGAAGATGCCAGGCTTAGCATTCATGGGGTACTAGTTTGGTCTGGAAAATCCTTGGTATTGCATGAAGCCTAGCCACCATCAGATAGATCCTTCTAACTAGGGCTCATCCACTGTCAATCTCCCACTGGTTCTAAAGCCTTCCAAGCAGTAGAAAAAAAAAGGAATTTAGGGTCCAATGGTAATGGGTATGCCCTTACCCCCAAGAAGGTGTTCCAATGACTTCTGTACCTCTTTTCGATTGCAGGTGTTGCTTTCCAAGCTAAAAAGCATAATTATAAATCTAACTGTGATTATTTGTAAACCCTAGCATCAGCAATTCAAAAAAATGCCTTTTCTGTTCAAATTAATGTAAAATACTCCCACGAAAATGTATTGCAACACAAAACAGGTAATATACCACTTTGCATGATAATTCAGTATCAGTGATATATGTATATATATATATATATATATATATATATATATATACATATATATACATACTGTATATACATATAGTATGTGTATATATATATATATATATATATATATATACACATATATATATATATATATATATATATATATATATACATATACTGTATATACATATAGTATGTATATATATATATATATATATATATATATATATATATATATATATATATATATATATATATATATATATATATATAATACAGTGAGCATCCTAGTGACCTCCATACAATACTACCTTCCTAATGAACAATATGCAATACAGAAAGTACTCTAGTGACCAATATACAAGAAAGCATCCTAGTATCTACCATACAATACAGAGTGCACACTAGTGAACGCTGTATTATATAGAGATCATTTTGGTAACCACAATACAATACAGAGAGCATTCTAGTAACCACTATATAAACTACAGCATTTTTGTAACTGACACACAATATCATCCTCTCATCATTAATTAACTTCTCCTAAATATCATTGGCTCCTTCAGTATGATCATAACAACCTCATTCAACATAATTAAACCCTCTATAACCATCAACTCTCTCTCATCCCTTATTATTATTAAATAACCCCAAATTATTTTTTTTCATATTCATTAGCTCCCTCATTGCCTCCTTCCATATCTTCAAAAGAACCCCTTCATTGTAATGAGCTCAATTAAGATAATTAACCCATTTAATCGCATAAACAAAACCAATCATTAACTAACCACTTTATTCTCTACATTAGCTTCCTTCAATTAAACTCATTCCTACCTACTCCCCTCACCTGTTGCTGATCCTATTCCTCCCCTCGCCTGTTGCTGATCTTATTCCTCCTCTCACCTGTTGCTGATCCTATTCCTCCCCTCACCTGTCGCTGATCCTATTCCTCTCCTCGCCTGTTGCTGATCCTATTCCTCCTCTCACCTGTTGCTGTTCCTATTCCTCCCCTCACCTGTTGCTGATCCTATTCCTCCCCTCACCTGTTGCTGATCCTATTCCTCCCCTCGCCTGTTGCTGATCTTATTCCTCCTCTCACCTGTTGCTGATCCTATTCCTCCCCTCACCTGTCGCTGATCCTATTCCTCTCCTCGCCTGTTGCTGATCCTATTCCTCCTCTCACCTGTTGCTGTTCCTATTCCTCCCCTCACCTGTTGCTGATCCTATTCCTCCCCTCACCTGTTGCTGATCCTATTCCTCCCCTCGCCTGTTGCTGATCCTATTCCTCCCCTGGCCTGTTACTGATCCTATTCCTCCCCTGGCCTGTTGCTGATCCTGTTCCTCCCCTTGCCTGTTGCTGATCCTATTCCTCCCCTCGCCTGTTGCTGATCCTATTCCTCCCCTCGCCTGTTGCTGATACTATTCCTCCCCTTCCCTGTTGCCGATCCTATTCCTCCCCTCGCCTGTTGCTGATCCTATTCCTCCCCTCGTCTGTTGCTGATCCTATTCCTCCCCTCGCCTGTTGCTGATCTTATTCCTCCTCTCACCTGTTGCTGATCCTATTCCTCCCCTCACCTGTCGCTGATCCTATTCCTCTCCTCGCCTGTTGCTGATCCTATTCCTCCTCTCACCTGTTGCTGTTCCTATTCCTCCCCTCACCTGTTGCTGATCCTATTCCTCCCCTCACCTGTTGCTGATCCTATTCCTCCCCTCGCCTATTGCTGATCCTATTCCTCCCCTCACCTGTCGCTGATCCTATTCCTCCCCTCGCCTGTTGCTGATCTTATTCTTCCCCTCACCTGTTGCTGATCCTATTCCTCCCCTCACCTGTTGCTGATTCTATTCCTCCTCTCACCTGTGGCTGATCCTATTCCTCCTCTCGCCTGTTGCTGATCCTATTCTTCCCCTCGCCTGTTGCTGATCTTATTCTTCCCCTCACCTGTTGCTGATCTTATTCTTCCCCTCACCTGTTGCTGATCCTATTCCTCCCCTCACCTGTTGCTGATTCTATTCCTCCTCTCACCTGTGGCTGATCCTATTCCTCCTCTCGCCTGTTGCTGATCCTATTCCTCCCCTCGCCTGTTGCTGATCTTATTCCTCCCCTCACCTGTTGCTGATCCTATTCCTCCCCTCGCCTGTTGCTGATCCTATTCCTCCCCTCGCCTGTTGCTGATCCTATTCCTCCTCTCACCAGTTGCTGATCCTATTCCTCCTCTCGCCTGTTGCTGATCCTATTCCTCCCCTCACCTGTTGCTGATCCTATTCCTCCTCTCACCTGTTGCTGTTCCTATTCCTCCCCTCACCTGTTGCTGATCCTATTCCTCCTTTCACTCACCTGTTGCCTATCTGATATTTCTTCTCTGTGTTGCTGCCACACAGTGTGGTCATGGTTGAGGCAGTGCTGCTGTGCCATGTTAGAAGGAGGAGCCACCAGAGAGGGTCCATTTGCTGTAGCAATAGGCTTCACGGACTCTACAAAGAAAGCGATTAATCGCTTTATCCATGAGGCCATGGACCGCCTGCCATTCCGGCCCCCACACCCCCAGGTGAAAAAGAAATATTTTGAAAAATTGGATTAAAAAACAAAAAGACATTAGACGGCTTCCAGGTGGTCCCATGAGTCTACCGGTCTAACAGGAAAAGTCACCCACTGCATGAGAAAATCCTCGCTAAATGCATAGTCCCCAGTAATTTAAGTTCAATAGAATATCTTGCAACAACAAATCTAACTTTTACTTTTGGATGCTAAATAAAGGACATTATTGTAGCTTGCACACATCTAACTTGGAACACTCGGATCCAGTCAGCACCTTCCAGCAGAAACAGAATTTTGCTTCCTTTCCACTCCCCACCATCTTGACACAATATCCAATGTGCTTGTCTGTAAAACTGAGCTCTGCACAAAACATGAGCACAAAGTCACAAAAAGTATAACATTGCTTTAGTGCTGTGGGTCTGTATTTTACTGCTTTTGTAAATTACTTTTTTATTACTCCAATGATACATTTTAGAAGCAGGTTGGCCTTAGTCCTGCACATTATTTACATTTATGTACTGTGTTTCTACCTTATGGCAGCACAAAATAACAACTGAATTACAAATCTTAAAATATGTTGGGGTATTATACTTGTTGTTGGGTGGTGTTTATTAATAAGCAGACGGAACAGGTCAGTGTTCTCATTCCAGTTCTCATATTGCTTCCATAAAACAGCTTGGGTCCTACTTCGGACATCAAGTTTGCACTCTCGATGTCAAATTAGATGGCTACACAAACTTCCTGCTGGTGGGGGCACCATTTTACCATGTCAAAGGTGAAGAAGGGAGAGTCTACATTTATAAGCTTGGCACTAAGGTAAAAACCTATCAGTGAGCAATGTGATTACATTTCATCTATAAAATGATAACGTCTTTGCAATAAACATATTTTTTAACAGGGCAAATTTAGACTAGATTCAAAACTGGAACAACAATACTATCCATTTGCAAGGTTTGGCTACTGCATAGCTAAGATTGGTGACATCAACCAAGATGGATATCAAGACATTGCCATAGGAGCACCTCTTGAAGGCCATCTTGAAGACCCAGAGTCATTTGGAAGTGTTTACATTTACAACAGTAACTCTTATGGAATCCATGCCATACCCTCTCAGGTATGCACAAACATAATTATTATACAAGGGGTGGGCAACCAGTAACTCTCCAGTTGCTATAAAACTCCAAGTGCCAACACGGCCTATCCGTAATTCAAACAGACAGTGGTGGTAGCATTGACAACACCATTGCCTAGTTGTAATAAGCACATGGTAGATGGAGAGAGGAGGGCAGTGCTAGACTGTACCCCAAGTAAGAAGCACTTTGTACAGTACTGTAATTTAGTGGATTCCAGCCAGAATTTTAAATATAAAACATATGTGTTATATAACATTTTTTAACTCCATTATAGAGAATTAGAGCTACAGATCTCAAGCAAAAGCTTCAGTTCTTTGGCCAGTCAGTTGACGGGGGCTTGGATCTAACCGGAGATGGATATCCCGACATATCAGTTGGATCATTAAGAAATGTTATGGTACTTCGGTAAGCTAAATAAACTTTGCAATGTACTGCTTAAAAACAGGTGAGCAGATAGAAATCTTAAAGGAGTTTCCCTTCTCCCCACCCCTTATAGCTCATTTAAATAACCTACTTGCTTAACCTTAATATTGCATCTGAGATTTTTGTACAGAGATTGGTACATAATTGTGACTATCTGGTTATACGTATGCGATGCCCGTCAGCCTAAGTACACAATTACGGGCCTGATTCATTAAGGATCCTAACTTAAAAAGCTTCTTATTTAAGTCTCCTGGGCAAAACCATGTTACTATGCAAGGGGTGCAAAGTAGTATTCTGTTTTGCACATAAGTTAAATACTGACTGTTTTTTTCATGTAGCACACATATATCAACTTTAAATTTCAGTGTACAAATAAGCTATCAAGTATTTGTGTGTTACATGAAAAAACAGTCAGTATTTAACTTATATGCAAAACAGAATACTATTTTGCACCCCTTGCATTGTAACATGGTTTTGTCCAGGAGACTGAAATAAGAAGTTTCTTAAGTTAAGATCCTTAATGAATCAGGCCCTACACTTTTTCAAAAGAAACCATCTTGCCACGTAAAGCCTGATGTAATCGCACAAGTTCCAGCGTGAAAGCAGTAATTTTGATTAACAACAAGACTGTGTTGTCTGAGTGCAAATGATCTCCTCAACCATTTATTTCTTGTTTAAATTTAATTAGTAAAAATCTTAAACATTCATATTTTGTTTATTCCCTACAGGTCTCGCCCAGTGGTTACAGTGCAGGCCACTCTGCATTTTCAACCTGATAAAATTCCTCTCATCTACACAAATAAAACTCTGCAGGCTACTCTGTGCTTTACCATAACACCATTCAATAAGCCAGGTAAATGCAGGCATGTTTCATAAATACATTGAAAGGAAGGTACAGACTTATAAATACAATGAAAGGAAAGTACAGACTTGTAAAATGACATAATGTTTATGGAGAAATTACTATTTTTAACATTACTCTTATTTACTTCCTTACTTGGTATCTCAGAGGTGTTGCTAGGTTGTAAAATTACCCTAGGTCCTGAACAGGCAACTGAGATCCAAGCTCACCAAACTCATAGTCGCATCTATTATGTACATTGTATAAGGTTACAATTGATTTTTTTTTAATTACATTGAAATGGGGGCCTGCACGTTCACGTTCAGTCCAGTAGGGGCATGAATGCATCAATGAAGCCTTGGCTGCATCATCAGGTATGCATCTTATGAGACTTATTATTTCCAGGTCCCTAGAAACTGGTGTAAAGGTATGTGCTGATTAGGATGACAACACCAACATGTATCTTTACTGTTTAATAAAAATAATGAAATTAATAAGCATTCCCCCCCCTGAAGCATGCCCACGGCTGCCAGTGGTTGCGTAATCATGTTGAAGCTTTTGGAACTTCATGTGTCAGCATGCCCTGGCAGACGGAACCTGCTGAAACATGTAGTTCTACAATAGTATCAAACAGAAAAAAGAGAGAAGAAGAAAGTGTTTGTGTTGAAAAAGTTATATTGCTAAAGAGGCATGGAGACTGGATACCTTACAAACCATTGTGCACTGTTACTGTCTGGGGGTAACCTGAATAGACAAAGTAATTTATAGCAACAAAAAAGCAAAAATGCATTGTACACATGTTATAATTAGGTAGAGTGTGAATCTGTATGAAGTCTCCAATATGGAATACAGGGGAGGTAAGTAATTCATAGGAACTGGCTTTTTTATTGTGAAAGCAGAGGCCTGGGGTCCTCCAAAGTAAAAAAATATTGTCCAACAGATTACAGAATGTCATGACTTTAACAGGTCATTTCCGAATATGCAAAACAAGCCTTTTTTTTGCTGTTTTCTATTTTGTGCGCAAGAGTGCAAATTTGGTTTGTGCCAGATTGTGGGCAAGCAATTATGTGTGCTGTGGAAAATACATACGTGTATTTGTGCAAATAGCAATGCTTTCCATGTCCGCATGTTTTGCACATTGGTCAGCTTTGCTGCATGTATGCACTTTCTGCATGTGCGCATATTTTGCACACTAGTAAGTAGCCTTTAGCAAGTCTGATATACCTGTAGAGATATGGACATCCTGATACACCCTGAACTGAGTTTACTTAATCCACACTCCTGTGACTACTTTCAGAATTGATGACATCTTCTCTTCATTACAACCTGGAGTTGGATGTCTTCATGGAGGAGAAGCGAATTGCTTTTCTGGATAAAAGTTCTAGCAAAGGAATTCTTCCTATTAAAGACAAGTGTGCAGCACATATGCTGACTGTACTGGTAATTAATCGCTGTCATAATATATATACTGTGTATGTGGTATATTATAAAATATTTATGCTATAGATATTCTATTTTCAATTATACTGAAACTGGAATGGGTTTATCTTTGGTTATAGTATTACAGAATTTGAAGTTAGCCAATTACATAAATGGAGGCAGACATCTTGTGGACTTAATTAATATTCAAGAGAATGCCCTAGAAGCAAGGGACATCACTGAGGCATGAGGTTCTTTTGCCCCATGGGAGGTCTCTGTCCTCCCTGAGCTCGCTTTAGGACAAGTATGTTATGGTTTGACAGGTGTACTGCACCAGTCAATCCCTCCACCAGCCAGTGTCTTCTGAGCGGGCACCAGCCACAAAATGGCTGCCTTGTCTGTGTGTGGTGCCCTTTAAAGGTAAAATTCACTGGTAGCATAAAGGTTAATATTTTTTTGTAGCCTGAGGCTGCAGGAAAAGTTTCAGTGCTTCACTAAACATCTTATTAATCAGTAACAGGGACAGTGAATTTTGCAGAGATTGACGTATGTGAGTTCCGAACATAGACGTAAACATTTTGCCACAGAAATGCAGTTTGTCGATGTTAGTAGTAAATACAAAAGTCACATTAGCCTATTTATACACAACAATGTAATGAAGTGTCACATGCACAATAGATAATAGTATCTTGACAGGTGAGCTTATTAATAAACATGAATGTTGAATTTTTAAAATACCATTCTGTCCTGCAGTAGTATCAAATCCCATAAGGACACTGTCCACTATTAATTGTCAAAGTATAAATCATTACAATAATGTGAAGGCATGGTGGGTTAATAACTTTACTTTCCATAAGAACTGTATTGGAATGCCAAAGTACAGTAAATAAATATATAAATATATATATATATATATATATATATATATATGCTGTATATAATCTGAGATTTATTTCAATCATGGGGTTTAGGTCCTGGACTATATATAATCTTTATGGATTTAGTGGTTAATACAGTCTATTTCATCATCTGTTTTTTTTTTTATTGTACTCAAAATGTGTTACTTTTCCTTTTTACTTTACAGCCGTGTAATTATGACTGTTTCAGCGATATAGTAGTTAACATATCCTACACGCTGGGTTCACCCATGCACATCGATCTACCATCACCAATACTGGATTTTTATGACAAACAGTACACCCAGGTTAAGGTACAGTATTACCAAAGAAATGAACTAAACAATTATTTTTTTTAAAAAGCAATTACATATCAGATTGCCCAAAAGGCAACAGGAGACCAAATAATCATATATTCTTCTTCTTCTTACTAATTAGTAAGTGGGAATATAAAGCTTATGGCACTTTATGTGCTCATTCAATGGATGTAGTGGACTGTTCATACAATATGTTTTGACATTGGTCACACTACAGCACTGTTTTGGTGAGCAAGCCCTAACTTAACCTAAAAGTTTTACATTTGTAATTTTTAGTAGCTCTATTTTATAAACCAACTTTTTTTTAATTTTTTTGTGGTTCTTTAAAAGTTATTCTCTTAAATATTTTTCTATAGCCTATTAGGAACATTTTAAAGGAAAAATGCAGGTAGGCCAGTGACCCAACCCAATATAGCCCACTATGGGACCGGCCCAGGGAGCAGATGCCCCCCAGCCCACCCAGCACCTGTACGTAAGGACCGCTAACCCCCTTACTGTACTCTGGATATGCCAGCACACCCCTTCAATCCCACTGTTGCATCTCTTAATCTTTTAAATGTGGGTATGCTGATGTAATATAGCCTCAATGCTAATTAATGAAGTACTGTCAGCTGGAGGGGTCAATATGTAATCAGCCAATCAGAAGCATTTAGTGCTGCTGATAGTCATCATCATCATCATCATCATCAATGCATATGGTTGTACCAGCTTTTAGCGCATGCAAGAGATATGCTTCCTGAAAGGCGTATTTGCCAATGCACCCATATCTAATTATGAACACGCCTTTACTGTTGCCAAGTTACCCTTGCTGCCCATGCCCACGCACGCTCAAGCCAGAAGGAGACACAAGTCAATAGTAGACAAAAAATGTATATATGGACGAATGAGTATACATTTGTGGTGCAGCATATTGTGCATCACAGACGTGCGTATCTCACCCAAAAATATTGACAGATGTGCAACTCTACATGCGGCCCAAAATGGTGCCACAAACATGAATGTATAAGATCTTACTCATGGAATCTGCGTAGGCTAAAATGTAAAAAATGGTCCGACGTGCACATTTCACAAACCCACTGAAGGTTTTAACGCTTTTAGAATTATACCGTGGATTATGAAAACTATTTTACCTCTTTCACTTTTACCCATCTAAAGAAGTTCTTGCAACAAGAAAAATGTGTACTCTTGTATTAGTTTCCCCATTATCAACACTTAATGTAATGTTTCCAGTTCTGCTGACAACTAACTTTGTTGCTGTATTGATGTAGCTACCATATGAAAAGGACTGCAGAAACAAGACAACATGCGTTCCAGATCTGAAACTGACAACACGTCTATCTAGGTGAGAGAAGACAAATTCCTGTAATCTAAATGATTTATAAAGACTCTGTTTTTCAATGTATTGATGATGACCATGTTTTATGTCTTGTTTCAGACAGGAACTAGTTGTTGGAAATACCAAGGATCTGACTATGACACTTTCCCTTGAAAATGCTGGCGATGATTCATACATGACAAATGTGACACTAATATACCCTGAAAACCTGCACTTTACTATGATTAAACCGGTAAATGCAAATTAAACACATAGCCGCCATATTATAATATAGTACTGTGGAAAGAGCAGAGAATAAATAATGTCTATGAATAGTTTATGTAGGGTGTATAACCAGAGGTGGGACTACAGTCACTGCACCGTGTGCAGCAGCAACAGGGCCAGAAGGTGAAACGGACGATCAAAGCCTGACTTCCCTTCCCAGGCCCTCTGCTCTGCAGGGCTGGCACATGGCACATGTAACATGAGTTTTATAGGTGTCCCCCATCTTCTCCTTGGCACATGTTATAAAACCCGTATAACAATGCTTATAAAGTGCAACATTTATTGGAGTAACTCTCATTTTATAAATACCTAGTTGTGGGTGGTAGGAACTACAAAGCTGCATTCCTTACATCATCATTGCCCTATGTCCTAGAGACAACAGTGGCAAGGGTTGCAGGGAATGATATTTCCCTGTATAGATTGCTTGTATAAATACTATGCTTTACTATAGCTGTATTGTCATAGTTGCCTACTCTCCCGGAAAGTCTGGGAGACTCCCGAATGTTTAGGAGTTCTCCCAGACTCCCAGGAGAGCAAGGCAACCTCCCAGATCCCAGCTAGCTCTGTAGGTTAAATGGAGTGGGTGGGGCTTAGTGAAGCAAATCATGCTTCATCGTGGCCCCGCCCTTTGCTGTTATAGGTCGAAATGGCAATGATAGTTTAGGGGCGGGGCCAATGACACCCACCAGCCCCCCAGAAAAAAAAATTCAAAAGTAGACAAGTATGGGTATTGTAGAAAATTAACTTTCAAATTAATTAGGCTTAAAAAATGTTCCCAAATATCTCTGGCATGCCAATGTATATCATAATGTGCTTTCCACAATACAAAATAATAATAATAAAATACAAATGGCTTCTAAATCTACAGAATTAGAGCATTAAGTTACATTTCTTGTGAAACTAATAGACAATATGTTTGGGTTTTCCTGATATTCTCTTCTGTTTCCCTTTGTTCTTTGTTTTGGGTGAATTTAACAATACAGCTGAGGGGTGGAGTTAAGAAGCTTATTGTTATGTCATGATGTGTAAATAATAAAGGAAATGGTAAAATAATAATAATAATAATAATAATAATAATAATAACAACAACAATATTAGTAATAAGTATTGTTGTTGCTGTTATTATTACTATCCATGTGTGACAACATATTCCACATGGCTTTACAATCTACTATATAAATACCTAGTGGCGTGTGTGAAAAAAAAACAAAAAAAACCTGCAGCGCCACCTGCTGGGCAGAGTTATACACTGACCTATATATTTCTTGAAGGAGAAGTGACAGTTGGGAGTGGTTGGTGGTTGCCAGGGGTGACAGTGGGGAGTTTTTAACACCTTAAGTAGCTTGATGAAGGATGTGGCGATGAAGATGAAGGATGAGGTGATGGAGAAAAATGATTAGGTGGTGACATGTGGACAAAACCACGTTAAAAAAGGGCGCTTGCGTCGGGAAGTAACGCTCTTCCCCTGAGGAGGCCTGGGCTAGGCCCAAATGCATGACAAGAACCTTTTTAACACCTTAAGTAGCTTGATTTGACTAGAATGCATGAGTATCATGCACGGGTTAACTTGTCACTGAATAAGAAGAGAAGATTGGATATGTCAAGTTGCTTTCTGTTTAATAATTTACTTTTTTTCTGATAAGGTTTATGTCTTTTTTTCTTTTAGCCTAATAACCCGGGTGTGAAGTGTTCTGTTCCCAAAACCATTCAATCATCTAACTCCACAATGAGCTGTAGTATTAGACATCCTGTCTTCAAAGCTTCTACTGTAAGTTTAACTAGTACAGTCAGCTAAAAATCATATAACTATAAATGTACACATTACTGCACAGTGCTGACTGGAAGGTGCTGGCTTCTGCTGTGACATATGTAGGCAACTACTTTGTTAGCTAAAAGAATGCAGCTCATTTTTGCCTCAGTCATGTGACTAGTTTATAGCAAATTGATGGGCTGAATATTGATTTAGTACATAAATAACTGCTTCTACATTTTGTATGTCAATGGTCCACTTCATTATACTTTTTATTTCCCATTTAATGCCTTTAACAACACTGCTTTTAGTTTGAGCTAAATTCAAAGGAAGAATACAACACAATGCAGACAATACCAAATTGCAATATGTAGCGTGTTGTCAAAGGGACACTTTAAATACCATGTTTAAAGAGCAGTGTCCTATTGCTTCAAATTGATATGAATGAGATAATGATATTATGCTGAGAGAATGTCACACAAACACTTTGGACGCACATTGCAGTTATTAAAACACAGGCAGCAGTATTTCAAGCAGGTCAGTACAAAATTCTCCAATTGGAATCCATTTTATATCAGAAGATCCTGTCACATAGAGTTTAGCCTTGGTAAAATCTGTGGGGCCACAATGACAACCAGCCCAAGGCCGGTCGGCACAGGGCTTAATTCCATAGGGGGACCGGGCTAGCAAAGATAAATCTGGACCCCCATGCCCTCTGTGATTGACCAGCCCAGTGCTGAATAGCACTGAGCACTTCTAAAGCTGTAAAGCACTATTGTGAAAATGTGTCCGTGGGCCACTACTCTAAAAGATGAACATTAAAGCTATGTGACAACCAAGCATATATGAACATTGTTTGTAACCTATCCACTTGTGAGCTAGAGATATCCTCTGACATGTACTATATCAATTCAGATTGAAAAAAATTAGAGCTCTCACATCTCCTTCCCTTGTCTATTAACTGCAATAGAGCTTGGCAGGCTAATAAGACTATGGTTAGTTTTTAATATGTTATAGAAATACTGTTCCTCTCTACAAGCACAGATAACCCCCCCTAAATAGTGGAGAGAAGCTAGTCATTTCACATTTTGTTTTCAACTTTAAGGGCTTGCCCACAGTAGGTTTAATAATCGCTTTACAAGTATTAAGTATTATTTACAAGTATTAAGGATATGCGGAATGTGTGTCTGCCTATTTTAAAGCTCACAGCCTTTGATTTAGCTATTCAAGTAATAGGTGAAACGCACATTAAATGCATTTTTTTCTCTTTAATTGTAACTGACAAATATCTCTTCCATTTGTGTGTAGTGTGTGAGTGTACTGGGATATCCTGGGGTGCTGGGAAGTGTATTGGAAATGCATGGATACTGATAGGATTTCCCTTGATCCCTAATGATCAGTAATTAGGCTATAACCTATTCAATTTCTTATGGTAATTTTGTATCCCCACAGTTTATTTTAGTGATGTTAATGTTCCACCTTAATTAAAGGATTTACATTACTCTGCAGTAATAATATTGATTTATTTTTTCACAAAGGAGTCATTTTCTATCATCTGGCAACTAAATGAAAGGAAGTTTTCTACTGCAAAGGCAATCATTTATACTGTGGTTGACAAGTAAGTGAAATTCACTGGACAAAAATTCCAATAATGCTAGTTGCTTACCGGATATTTTTAAAGAATGTATATGCTGATAAAGATAACACATGACAAACCCGTGATCAGACTTGAGTTGTCAACTTCAAGGTTCTGAAGCCCAAAGATTTGTACCATTACAAAAATGGGTTTTAGGATGTTATATATATATATATATATATATATATATATATATATATATATATATATATATATATTACTCCTCAACCCAATAAAACAACCAACAGTGCAGGTAAAGAACACTGATCCTGCTAGACCGAAAGAAACAAATGCTGTTTTCCTTATCAAACCTTGCTGATGATGGGTAGGAGATTGAATGCTTACCATTTGCATTGATTGCTCCCATTTATCTGTTGACGTAAAAACACATTGGGCCTGATTCATTAAGGAAAGGAAAGCAAAAAAATTAGTAACGTTGAACCTTGGCAAAACCAGTTACAATGCGATGCAACTGGACAAACTCGCATTGGTTTCATCCCAATTGGTGCACAGGTATCTGAATAACCGGACCGACAAAGAAACAAACAGACCAAAGATTTTATATATAAGAAGATGTCATCCAAATCCATCCAGTGGAAGGCCCAGTAAAGGCTCCCTGTGTCAAAGCTCTGCCCAGCGTACACCAATAGGAGATCTGACCAGGAGCCCCCCCTCTCCATTAGGTATCCCAGGCCAATTGCCAACTCTCTGTGAAATTTTCATTTAAATCCATCCAGTGGAAGGCCCCGAACAGGTTCCCTGGGTCAAAGCTCTGCCCAGCGTACGCCAACAGGAGGTCCGACCTGGACCTCAACCCTCTAGTATGTCTTCTGGGATCCAATCTTACCACTCTGTGAAGTTTTTGTCCAAATCCATCCAGTGGAAGGCTCAGAACAGGCTCCCCGGGCCAAAGTTCTGCCCAAAAAATGATGTTTTCAATATTTGTCCCTCTGTCGCTTTGTTGCATTGTTGCTATGTGGTCTAATATCTTACTTTTTCGATACTAAATAACTATGCAAGATTTGGCAGCTTTACCATGAGAGCTTTGGAATATATTTGCCAACAAACTTCTTCTTTTATATATATATTTATATTTTAAACCAGCCATATATGTATTAATGATTATTCTGTTTAGAATTTTTCATTTGTTTTATAATATACAATTTTTTGGGTGCCTTCTGATGTGAGCTTATATTGCACATATGCAAGTACTGTTTAGGCATAGTGTACTTACAACCAGATTCAAATCGAAACACATCTTGAGATCCATTTGAATTTGAATACAGTCAGAACTACACTTAAGTTCCATGCCCCTTTTTAAACCACAACTTGTGTGCAAGTTGCATCCTGATCTGAATCAGGCTCCCTGTGTATATTCCATTATTGTAGTGTCCAGCAATGGTGCCCATGCACAAGAATATCTGGCCACTTCACACTCAGTCTAAATATCTGGAGCCTGTGGAGCACAATTAGTGCAAATAGAAAAAGACCACACACACACACAATTATATTGCATTTTCTGTCAATCACTATTAACATATATGAGATCCCAATCAGATGGTTATTGGGATCATGGAACATCTTGGACACACACATACTGCAATTTGTGGCAGATTAGGTCTGCAGAGGCTACTTGGCTGCCTAGATTGTAGTGAGAATTAAGGTTTGCTAAATCTTTGACGAACAAATGACCTAGTGCAATAGGTAGGGCCAATACAAGTATATTCTATCTAGAGTTAGATCATAAGAATTGAGAATGTGCTTTTTTGTGCAAATTTGGAAATTTAGTTTGTTTGCAATATGTGAGACTTGGATTGTGATTTATAACTAAAGATTATTCATGTACATAGACTTACCCACCATTATACCCTTGTCACGTATGTCCAAAACCCTCTCTTTCTGCCCCTCCCCTTTTCCCTCATCCCTATCCTTCCCTACGCCCTCTTGCTTACAGGTTACAACCTGTTGCTCTGTTTGCTGGAGAAGGGCTCTGGTCATCTTCACAGCAGCTTCCACCTCTGTTGTTCTGTGTGGGAAACAACTCCCACTGACAATGTCATCGGAACGCTGTGGAGACCGCCCACATCATTGAGCGGTAGACTGATCTGCTTCTGTGTGGTGAAGCGCAACTACCTGACCTATCCTCCACCAGTCACCACAGCAGGGTGCTGCTGGTGTGTCTGGTAAAGGAGGAGTGACCATCGCCCGGACTCCCCCACAGCATCTGTGTATCAGGCTAGCAAAGTCTCAGGACAAAATTAGGTATAAATGGCTCCCTGGGTAGATAGGGCTGGTGCTGTGTCCAACGGTGTTATAAACCACCACTGGTAGGTGGTATGCTGAGTTGAGCCAGCCTACTGCAGTTCATAGAATTTGGGCAAATAGTTTTATTTAAAATTATTTGCAAATGTTTTATTTCTGTTTGAAAATGAAAAGATTGCTTAACATTTTTCAGAAGCTTTCTGAAAACCCATTTCTTCCTTTAGAGCTTACCTGATCCCCGATAATACTTTTTACACTAATGCACCCTCACAATTGTCACAATCTTCACTCTAGGCCACATTTGCTCCATCTGCTGTGTCCTCTTCCACTTAGAATGTAAGCTCTCTACAGCGCTGTGGAGCATTGTGGCACCTTACAAATCTACGATAGCAATAATAGTATGGAATGTATAGAATTATTTCTATTTGAGTTTGCACAAGGTTCCTTGATACAGAATTTATAATTTGTCTGGTTTCAGCTTTAACAACGTTTTCGCGCCACTGCTTCAGAAATCCATTCTCCCAGTGAGACATTCCTTCAGCTCTGTGCTCACTACGTAAGTCATTGTAATACTTTTTTCAATACATCTTTTAATTGTGTTGTTACCATTTTATGGTAGTGGCAACATATATATACATTAGTGTGGCAGGAACATTGTGTTTGCATTGCCGGCCATATGCAGGCACGAGAAGAGCAAGTTTGATACTACTGTTACAAATTCATGGAAATAAATAGATTTCTCCTTTTATAGAACAAGTTGAATGTGTGATATATTATGTATGTGTAGGTGTGTTTTGCTTACACTAATTATGTGATACATTCAATTTTAAAATCACTGATGTCTTCCTGCTGGGGTGCAGGTGTTGTTCATTGTGTACATACAGGTGTTTAGATGGATAAGAAGAGCACACTAGATATTTTTCTTTATGTACAACATACTAAAATTTACATGTTGTAGGCTCTGAAGCAAACACAGGTGCATCCCTTTAGGCACTCTGAGAATCAGATTGGAAACCCAAAGAGTACCTTATGGCCCCTTACCAACTGGCATAAAAATGTGCACCCCAGATCTTGGCATTGCACTTATAGGCTTGAAAGCAGTTATTATCAAAGAGCCTATAAGGGAGATTGAGATAAGTAACACACAGTGCCTTAAAGCCACCAGCAGGACAGCCCTACTTTGCTATCTCTTAAACAGACTAATTGCCCGTGCCACTATGACTGCTTATCCAGCTTTTATTTTTGTTGCAGCCAACAAACCCCACTTTATGTGGAGATCCCTCCGGAGCCAGCACAGTATCAAGACATTCAATACACCTTTAATGTAAGTGTGTAAAGGTCTCTACAATGTGTTGATATTTAATGAGATTACATACACGTACTTTACTTATACCATTCTGTCCACAGGTCAATGCAGAGAATCAGTTTGGTGCTGACCTGAGTGTAGAGTTACAGATCCCTATTCAGTTTGTATGTGGTGTTATTTCAGAATTCAAATCTATCCGGAAAACTCAGGTGGGTTCCATGCCAGTCTGAGGTGTGTTTACTAAATGGCAATATCCTGTTACACTCTATTGTATATCATAAATATTATATATCCAAATGTGCTTCATACACTTCAACTACAAATCAGCATCAAGAGAACTCAAAATAAATTGAGTGAATAGTGTGTGCAGTTAAAATGTCCTTACCTTTGTCCAGCAATAAAAGCCCTATAAAAAGGTAATAGACAGCAAATTGCTTACATGTACTTTAAAGAGGAGACAAACTTTTGCAGTCTCCATGGAAAGCTGATGATGTATTACAGGTCATATTACCCTTAATCAAGGCCATATGACCCTTAGTAGAAGGGTTTAAATTACAAACCTGTGGCTGATCTGCCAATTAAGAATAAATCTTAAAGTTATTATGCAGGTGTGGTTATCAGAATATACAACCTCTATATGGTAATACTATACATATTAATTCTGAAGGGAATAATATTAGATTACTTTGCTAGTTATTTCAAAATAAAGCTCATGGTTGTTCTCTTCTGTTTTACATGTGTTTTTCTGTGACAAATTGCTCAATTAGATCATTTATTTGTTTGTAGGACTCAACTCAATGTGAAAAAGAAACCAAGGCCGGTATGTGTGGAAATACACACATAAAAAATGTGAGTTTTACATATGCACAATAGTATTCTTGCACTCATGATAAGTTTGCTTCATGTAATCACACTTACATCATACAACATTTGAAAACAATTTTCTAGGACATTGCTGCTGGTGAAGTCTAATATTATATTCAGATATTGATATACAGGTAGTGGACAAAAAAGTGGAAACACTAATATAAAGTTACTTAATAGGACATTAGGCCATGTGCAGCATCTATGCACCGTGACATTGGGCCAAGCAATGTCTAGAATTGTGCAGGAGGGATGCAGCACCATTTTTCCACAAGAAAATCACTTAAATGACACCTGGGG
The DNA here is from genome assembly GCF_038048845.1 of Mixophyes fleayi. Classification (NCBI taxonomy): domain Eukaryota; kingdom Metazoa; phylum Chordata; class Amphibia; order Anura; family Limnodynastidae; genus Mixophyes; species Mixophyes fleayi. The sequence continues at coordinate 333,695,120 of NC_134403.1, forward strand.
GTAAATGTATCAAAACAAAATGGTGTCTGTTTGTTTTTTTTAACACAGGAGAGTTAGCTAAAAATGGGAGTGTTTGACATCGCAGCAAATCGCCAGAGATGACCAGCGATTTTTAAGATCAGAGTAAAAATCGCAGTTTAATACATCTGGTGACTTGGAACCTGCGATTTGCCGCGATTTTAAAATGCTGTAAAAAGCGTACCTTGATACATTTATCCTCTGGTGGTGGAATTCCTGAATATCCCATAAATGCTCAATTGGGTGAAGGTCTGGTGACTGAGAAGACCGTGACATATAGAAAATATAAGTGTCATGTTTATTGGGGAAATGCACATGCTCTGTCGGTGGGGGCAATGTTATCCTGGAAGTCGCCCCTCTCATCAGGAAAGAAATACTGTAACATGGGGTGAAGTTGATCACTCAGTACTGTTAAGTAATAATTAGTAATGACCTTGCCTTGCCTAGCCCCCACTCCCACCACTGTTTCTTTTTGCTAGGAGCCGTGTAAGGGGAATAGGTATCAGCACCTTTCAATAAAGTCCATTCTTTTCACTGCTATTGAATAGCATTGGATGGAGTTCTCCTGTCCCGGGCTGCTTTCTCAAACACAGTGAGGTGCAGCTCCCAGAGCTGCCAAGAGAAATTCAGGGCCCCGGTATAACAAATTAATGGGGCCCCCCTTATAGTCGAGTATGGTAAAAAAAAATCCGGCGCAATTTTTTTTGGATGTGTGGTCATGCATTTGGGGGCATGGCAAATGCGCCATTGGGGCGTGGCTAACACATCAAAATCAATAGGCTCTTTTTTAACACCTCTATGACAGATCCCCCCTCGCTTTTTTAACCCCTCTATGACAGCCCCCCCCTCATTTTTTAACCCCTCTATGACAGGCCCCCCCCTCATTTTTTAACCCCTTTATGACAGGCCCCCCCCTCGTTTTTTAACCCCTCTATGACAGGCCCCCCTCATTTTTTAACCCCTCTATGACAGGCCCCCCCCCCTCATTTTTTAACCCCTCTATGACAGACCCCCCCCTCATTTTTTAACCCCTCTATGACAGGCCCCCCTCGTTTTTTAACCCCTCTATGACAGCCCCACCCCTCATTTTTAACGCCTCTATGACAGGCCCCCCCTCGTTTTTTAACCCCTCTATGACAGGCCCCCCCGTTTTCCTCCCTTTACTTACCTTCTCCTTTTCTTCTCTCTGGGTCCTCTCTGCTGCTCTGTGCTCCATTGCTCCAGACTGACTGAATGCTGGGCGTGACATGATGACGTCACACCCGGCATTCAGACACTTTGAATGGAGCACAGAGCAGCAGAGAGGAGGGACGCCGGCGCTGCGATCACGTGAGTATGATTTTTTTATTTTTTTTTTACTACCCTGCTCCCCCCACCAATGACCGAGCCCCCCCTCACCGCAAAAAAAAAAAAAAAGCCAACAGAAAAAATAGTTTAGAAAAAAAACAAAAGGAGCGAGGGCCCGGGCCGGGCCCCCTGGCATGCCCGGGCCCGGGTAATTAGTACGCGCTCCCCCCCCCTCTCGGCAGCCCTGGCAGCTCCCGGCAGCAGGTAATGGTGGAGGGGCCTGTTTGCTGCATTGGGGCAGGACAATCAGAGAGAAAAATTAGAAAAAGGGGACAGCTAAGCAATTTTATGTACTATTTTAACTTCTATCTATATATGCAGTGTTTGTAAGCTGCCAGTTTTAAGAAGCTCAAGATATACTACAATTATGATTAAAGGGAAATATAATTTACAGATCTTGTCCTCTCTTACTTGGTCTCATATTTAACAATTATGGGGGTACTACCTCAGCACCACCCCTCTGCCCCCCTCCTGGACTGGAGCAGGCTGTGAGCTTGTAGTACCGAGAGACAGAGCAGCATCGATGGACAACCTCACCCTGTGCGACAGCTCACAGCGTATTTGACTCCTGGCTAAAATAATTTGCTATATTAGAAGCCAAGTAAGATAACAGGAAGTTGTCTGAAGTGCATTTCCCCTTTAATTATAAGCTAAAAAGATAAAATTGAAACTCATGTACAGGAGAGTTATGTTGTTTTTTATTTGTGTTTGGTAGAAAGAGGACATCTTAAAATGTCTTTTTATCCGGTGCAATATCACATCGGGTCGGGAAGAGATAACGGTCACAGCAACACTCATCTTACAGACCTTAAGGAAGGTAATGATCTATTTTGTATACATATGGTGGACAGACAATTTTGGTGGCTTTTATATAGCAGTATTTACCCCACCTCCTAATTTAATGGTTGGTGTATTCACCATCTGCCCAGACCTGCACTCTGCTGATTTCTCATTATTAGAGCAAAGAAGTACCGGTAATAAAAATTGATCAGAGCACATGGAGCTGTCATCTAGATGTTAGTGACAGCTCCCAGCAACTCTTCATCCTGCTAACAACAAGCACGAGACTCGGCGGGATCCGGTGCTATAAACCTTGACAGTGCCCTGAGCCACTTCTCACTGCCAATTGCTTGGATCGGTATCATGGTTACATTCTGTACTTTATGTATGCCCTGATTATAGAGTCATTACTGAAGCTGAGGTTATAGATAAAAACCATAAGACCCCAATTCTAGCAATATAAAATATATACTGATACCAGACCAAATATATACTAATGAGCCCATGCAAAGCTGGGGATCTAGGGGGATTTCACTATTGGCAATTTCCAAAAACTCTCTGGCTCAGATTGAAATGATATTTCTTGAGATGTTTGTATATGTTTTAAAAACTCTTTGGTATAAGCCAACACCAATTTAAACAAGTGTGTTCTTTAACTAATCTTATAATGCACAATTGTTTTAATTTTAGCTGGTAGAGGACACCCCACAACTAAACGTCACTGGAGAAATTCTTTATAATAAAGCGTTATATGTAAATCTAAAGGACCAGGAACACAGGACACAGGTGAGGAGGTTATTCCTATTGGTGGTCTTACCTTGCGCCCTGCTATAGTCATGTCTTTCATGTATTTTACCTTTTTGTTTGCTTAGTGCATGTTTAATCATAGTTGATGGAATTGGTTCTCATGCCACCTTCCGTCTCTTTTTTTATTTTCTTTACCTATAGTGGACAAAGAAGCAAACTACAAAAAAATAAGTCATAGACATAATTCCCATAGGCAAAATTTCAGTTTTAGCAGGTTACCAATAACCTGTATAATGCAGGGGACCATTTTTACAAGTATGAATTTGCTTCTATGTTTTGTTTTGCTTATGATATATCTACACAAAAAGCATGCAATCCGCCTTGGTTTAAGACCACTGGAATAAATACAAATGTGTCGTCTTCTTAGGTTCCCACCACTTCTCCTATATGTGACATGACTTTAGATGCAAATATTGTGACCCATTAAAAGTAAAAAAAAATAAGTTGAATAAATCATTTTAAAACCAGACAGAGAAGCCCCTCCCCAAATTCATAACCAACACCAGTACTAGACAGACGGGGCTGGTTTTCAACCTAACAGGGAGAAAGCGAGAGTGTTGCCGCTTTGCACAGCGCATGGTACAACCTGCTCATTTATGAACTGGCACATCCACTTGCAAAACCAGCTCCAATATAGTTGAATTTATTCTATTCTTGACCTTTGCTCAGTCTTTTTAATTGATCAAAAATGTGAGTAATTCTAGTGAATTTTAACATTTTTGTACAGATTCGATGAACCGCTTAGTTAAACGATACAGGGCCAGTTCCAGCATCTCTGTTGGTTGTGGTGAACCAAAGTTTACTGACATGACTTCTGTGCTAACCTTGCCCGTGCCCCTGTGTAGCAAGTGCCCCTGGAAAAGATTTTAGAATGTTGGCAACAGTGAATTAACCTACAAGATAAAAGTATTGCTTTGTATTTCGTTTTGTCACTAGAGGGCAGTGATGGGTAGCAGCACTATATGGGAGGTTGATCATCATTGAAAAATGTCACTGCAGCAGGCACACATATATACTAAAATGTAACTTTGAATGGGCAATATAATCTACAAAAGAAGGAAAGGCTAATTCTGCATACACAGTCTGTAGACCATATAAACAATTACATTTCTCTTCACATTTACACTTAGAGTTAATATGATCTCAAATTCTTGTGTTTACAAGCACTGGAGATTACTTACTAGGCACAAAACAGCAGCTCCACAAGGCAGCAGATATGTGCCTCAACTTGCACAGCTGCACCTAGATATCCATCAGGGAACTTAAGTTGGCACAGAAGGATGGAGCAGCAATTGGCATAGGAAGATGAGAGGAGATGGGTGGAGTGAAGACATTCCTAGCAAATTATGGAATAGGTGACACCAGACCAACCTTATTTTATGTAACAGTGTAAAAACAAGATTTCATTTTGCAGAATGAGGTTATTGTAATGAGAGAAGTGGGAGGAGGGGATGCGTTTTAAAACCATTCCCTCTTTCCAAAAAAGAACTTGAATTCTGAACAAGCTCAGAGCTGCCATAGATTGAGTCTTTTCCTATAGGTTTAATTAGGCAAAACAGCCCCCTGCAGTTCCCCTGCATAGCGCACTGTGTAAAATAAACAACAAATAATGATGTAATTTTAAGAAGCTGGTAGTGTAAATCCAATTCACTGAATCATTTATATTATTCAAAAAATCTCACACACACAGACAGACACTAGGGTCAATTTTTTTAGCAGCCAATTAACCTACCAGTATGTTTTTGGAGTGTGGGAGGAAACCGGAGCACACCAACGCAAACACGGGGAGCACATACAAACTCCTTACAAATAAGGCCATGGTCCGGAGTTGAACTCATGGCCCCAGTGCTGTAAGGCAGAAGTACTAACCACTACACCACGGTGCTGCCCTTTAACATTAATGGGTGTCTGCTTCACCATAGAATCCACAGTAACACATCTGAGATATCAGGCAATAGTAATAACGTTTGAACTAATCAGCATCATTGCAGCCTGCAAGCACCCTTGTTTCAGTCAGCAATGATTCATTATATTGTACGTTTAAAGTACAACCTATGATATATATATATATCTCTATATCATTACTCCCTTAGACTTTCAATATACCTTGATTTTTTTTTAGCGTGCAGGGGTTTTCTTTTAAACCAAGCTTGTGCAACGTATGGCTCTCTAGCTAATGTGGAACTGTAAGGCCCAACAGAGACCATTCACCTGGTGTAATTACCAGCTAATATTACAGTGCATTTAGTACCTGTGATTCTCAGGCATAATTGTCTTTCGTATTCCTGTTCATTTCAGTTATCCATTATGTTTCTGGAAAAGAAAGAGATCAATATTTTGCCCATTGTCATTGGTAGTTCTATTGGGGGCATTCTGCTTCTGCTACTGATTGTTGGCATTCTTGTCAAGGTAAGTTACTGGAAATAAATGACTAAACTCACTATGCATTTGCTATAAAAGTTCCAGGAAAACTTAAACCAATGATAGGCTATATGCCACTTCCCCTTTAGATGATCGTGTCTGGGGTGTCTCCATCTGGGTACAAATTGCGAAGGCTTAGGTACATATATAAATGCGTGGTCTATTTGTGTAACTACACACGGGACAACATAGAACTAATAGCAGTACAATAACATTAGAGAATTACAGGCATATGATTAGCCGCTAGCTAAGCCCTGGTTGGTAGTTATTATATATTGCTAAATATTAAGGAATCATCTTGGACCCAATAGTACTAATACATAGGCAAACCGAGGGGGGGTTCATAGTGCCAGGAAACCCCCCTCCAAGCCTGGGGCACTGTATAATTGAGGTGGATGGACCCTGCCCCCGCTTAACACGGCTCTACTTGAAAAGAGAGAGCTGCATGCACCTAACAGTAGTGCACGCAGCATTGCCCATGTATATTATGGGGATAGGAAGAGTTGGAAAGCAGCCAAACACTCTCTAAAATTATAGCCACGCCCCCATGCATGCTGGTCACGCCCACTGGCGATTGTGGTGTGAGAACCCCCCTCTGCAAATCCTGCGTTTGCCCCTGTGACAACATGGCTAGTTCAAGTGACCCAGGGAATACAGTAGCTGAGCCAACATTCCAGCTACATTTTGCAATATAATTAGTTAACTTATAATATACTGGCACTAGCACCAAATAGTATGTACATATTGTTTATACAAAACACACTGCTAGTACCTACATTCAGTATCTAATAGTGAGATATTATTATACCTTAAAAAATACTTTAGAGAGGTCTGTTAAACAGGCTGGATTTGCAAAATACAGGCACATCAAATACATTTACCTCTTTTGACTGAGGAATTTACTGCAACATATATTTCTTCTATAATGAACTCTGCGATGAGGCGACCAGGGGTAAAATGTATAGTAACTCATCCCCTGTTAATGTGAGAAACGGGGTATAGTTTGTATGATAAGTTTGTCTTGTTTCGTCAAAATGACGTTTTGGTTTTACGGAACATTCTTTTATTTTGCCACTGAAGCTATATAACTAAAGTAAATCTTCTAGTCAGTGTTTGTAGTGCAGTGATTCGGTCTATCACACCCTGGACAACACTCAGGGCTAGATTTACTAAGCTGCGGGTTTGAAAAAGTGGGGATGTTGCCTATAACAACCAATCAGATTCTGGCCGTCATTTTGTAGAAGGTACTAAATAAATGAAAGCTAGAATCTGATTGGTTCCTATAGGCAACATCCTCACTTTTTCCAACCCGCAGCTTAATAAATCTAGCCCTCAGAGTCTGACTTTCTATGGGCACAGCATTTTAGTTATTATATTTTGATTGCTTTGAATTAGTTTGATGTTAAAGTACAGTAAAACCCAAAATGATAATTGTTATATATGTAGATAAAAATACACTGTATAGCAGTATAGCAGTTGTGTCACCCAAGAGACTGCAAGGTGATGCCTGGTTTCTAAACCTCCCTACAGTGATATAGTATAGAGGCTATTTATTATGCTATAAACCTTGTGGAATCATCTTTTTCCACATGGTTTAGGCATTTTTAAGTTAATTACCTATGTAATAAATACCTAACGCAAGAGATATCATAGATATTTTCTGCATTAGGCTAAGTTTCCTGCATTAGGCTAAGTTTCGCATTTTACCGCAGTCCCCATAATTTTCAATGGGGACTTTGGTCTGGGGCTATTTAACAAGCTTCAAAAAGCATAGATAAACACATAGAAGTCAGTACATTGGAAATCAAGCAGAGTCCAGGGTTCTAGGCTGTGTCAGTGTTAGTTCTTGTCAATAGCACACAGGCTTTGATTTGGAAATCCAAAAATTTTCTTACTGGATGATAAATTCCTTTTGATTACACACAATTCATTGGGTGGATTAAATGTGCTGGTAAGCCTTTAGCTATGTCATGTCAGTATGCTTTCATATTAAAGTGATCACTTTACATGATGAATCGCTGCATCCTACTAATGAGATATGTAAATCATTTCTTCTTTTCACAGTGTGGTTTCTTCAAAAGAAAATATAAAAATTATGACCAGAATGACGAGTAACATTTTCAGTGGCTCCAATTCTGTATTGAAGACAACACGATTAAGCGATGCATAGGGTTACAGCAAGAGGAGTGCAATAGCTGAGATTTAGGCTAGTGTCACATGATCTGCAACATTCCAGAGTTCTGAACTAAGAGAGCTAATTAATACAGTCAGCATCCTGTAAACTTACTCCTTATAATGGACAGAAAAATGCAGACATTAAATTATGCAATTGTTTAACTACAAAATATTGGGCTTTTGGAGCCTTTGTGACACTAGCCTTCATTTCTAGTTAGGTCCACTTTGTGTCTGTATAATAAGTGGAGCACAGGATAAATGCAATTAAAGCAATGTATTTTGTTATTTATCTTTTTTTTTTTTTTAAATGGTGGACGTCGTTTCATGGCAAATATATACACAAGTATCTGTGTGTATGTTGTAATATGCATGTATATATGTATCATGTTCACTAGAAAATTATAATTATAGAAGACATCTGTTGGGGAGTAAAATGTCTTTAAAAATCAAGTATCTATACTATTTACCTTCATCTGATAAACTGTCAGTGACATCAGACAGTTGCCAGCTTTCAGCACATTGGCACTATAACGTTGCATTAGTGTCACAGGAACTTCATAGCACAGTATAACCCATGCTAACAGCTCATTTAGTACAATAGATGGAGAGGGACAGCGGTTTAACGCCAATTCTCTCAACAATGGTTTTTGCATTAATAACTGTATGGCAACACTGCATGAGAGGTAAATATGAAACATAAAAAACAAGATGATCCAATATAAAGAGACATGTTTTCACAAATGTAAATGTAGAAGTTCATGTATTATGACAGAATTGAAGATGTTTATTATTGTATGTTCTCCTGTGGTTTAAAGAAGCCCAAGAACAGTTATCAGTCATTTAATGCTCCAAAGGGATATCTGCAATAAATAAATATAATATACATCTGTATCACTTTTTCATGGTATCATTCGAGCCTTGTGTAACATTGCTAATGGTGTGCGCAGTGTAATTGAAACAGCATCAAGAGTAATGGGGTTAAAGAACATTAATAATCAAACTATTCGTCAAGGGCAGTGGTGGACAACAGCCTGCTTCTTCTCTTTTTGTTATAAAGCAGAGAATAAGACTGAGTGGGAGCAGTCGACTTCTGCTTCACTTGACCTCCTCTGAGCAATGCAGGAATAACAGAGGGGAGGAAGAGTAGTGTGTTCTGCACCTTGTACCCTCCATCCTCTACAGGCTTCAGGAGCTGCGAGAGGCATGTGGGGGGAGGTCCCATGATCATGTAGGCGACGTCTGATGGGCATGTGGAGAGGTCTGATGGGCATGTGGGGAGGATTGAGGGGCATGCGGGGAGTAGAGCTGGATTAAGGGTCTGGGGGCCCAGGGCACTTAAGACAGGGGGACCTCTATGATGTAACATGGTTATCATTTTAGACAAATACACAGGCAATACTGTGTGCACTACTGTTAGGTGCACGCAGCTCTGCCTTCACGAACAGTACAGTGTGAAGCAGAACATACCTCCCAACTGTCCTTGTAGTCAGACCAAATCCTAACTAAGTTGGACAGTCACCCAAATTCGGGACTGCCCCACCAGATTCAGGAGAGTTGGCAGACTGCCCTGCTCTCTCCTACCTGTTCTTGTCACTTTCACTACCTGTGGCTGCTGGTGTCTTTAGTTGCTGCTTTTCTGGATCCTGGATTGTTGGAGGCCTATTTGGAAAAAAAATGGGTACATGCAAATTAGAAAACTCCAACCACTCCCAGCGTTAAATCAATAGCTCCCACATTTTATAATGAGGCATCCCTACAGCAGCAACATTAAATAATAGTATACACATTTAATAAATAAACCTATTTCCCTCTCTCCAAACAGCCCCAACATTAAAATTAATAGCATTTACATTTAATAAATATATCTATTTACCTCAAACCATCACTGCCATTAAATAATAGTAATATAACCCCTCCCCCTTCCCACGCTCTTACCTTGTTACATCCGTGCTGTGTAGGAGCCTCTCTTGCTGCTCTGCAGACATGGGACGGCACCTGTCATTTGGTGCGCCTCCCATTTGACATCCGTCAGTGATGTGGGTAAGCGTGATGGGTCTGTAGGGAGCTCTGACTGCATGTGGTATGGTCTGGGTCATTTGTGGAGGTTTTACTGGCATGTGGTGGCATGTGAGGAGGTCTAAATGGCATGTGGCAGAATATTTGAGTATATGAGTGATATGAAACCTTATGAGTGCATGTGAGTGTATTTTTTTGGCAAGTGGGCTTCTGAAGGCATGTGGAGTTATTTTGGAGCAAGTAGTAGTATTGAGTAGCTTGTGCTGGAATTTTGGAGCAAGTGAAGTGCATTTTAGAATGATTGATGTGGCTGTGCCAAGGTCGTTTTCAGGCTGTTTTTCATTCTTTAAATAATGGGTAATATGCGTCCGTTTTGAAGTTTGGAGAGCCACACATAGAGTCCTTGAAATTTATTAGGCTTTCCATCACTGGTCTATGGAGCAAATCAACTTTACATTAGTGATATACAGTGTAAACCTATATAGACCAAAACAAATATGAAAGTACAATATTATAAGGAGTAGAAAGTAAGGAAAGAGTGAGCTTAGACATCTCAATTCCAAGATTGAACAGGATTATATCTGTTTTTAAAAAAAGAGAAGTCATTGAATTCACCATTAACTCTGTTTGGCTGGGTACACACTGTAGAAAATTTCATCCGATGCGACATCTTTAACGATTTTACCAACGACTGAAAAAAAAGTCCCGATCATCATGCTGATTTATGTGTACATACTATACACGTTTTACACGACTTACCTTCAGATCTGTGCTCTTCATCTGTCATAACCATCGGCTGAAAAGATAGTGACTCTGTAAACTCTACGAGATCAGACTACACTGCTGGTCGTGAGTGCATACACACTGCAGTGTTGGAACAACATCGTCTATCATTGAACCACATTTTTAGTCTGGTTTAAAAATCAAATGAAACGATACGATGTGCTTTGGAACGATAATCAGTCATTGTTGCGGTGTACACACTATTGTGATATTGGGCCGAACAGTTGTTTATTGTTTGATTGGCTTGATAATCAGCTGAAAACACTGTAGTGTGTACCCAGCGTTAGATGCTATAGTTTGATCATTTTTTAGCAGTTCATAATCTTGACCATCACACAGATGTAAAACTAGTGCTACATCCAACAACATATCAACAACAACATATCAACAGCCAACGTTGTTCTCAATGCATTTTTTAACTACCATTCTGTCTCCGAATAGGTTTTGAGTTCTGTATATAACATAAGTAGATGTAAAGGTGTGTATGATGACTTTTAATACAGATAGTTTCACCTGATCATGGGGGATGTCCCTAGTACAGTGGTTCCCAAACTGTGTGTCTAGGCTCCCTGGGGTGCCTTAGAGATCTCACAGGGATGCCTTGGCCAGGGCCAGTGGTAAGTAAGGAGGTGGACTACTTTTTTAATTATTTTGGCTTAGGGGTGCCTTGAAAATTTTTTGGAGACCATAAGGGTGCCTTGAACTGAAAAAGTTTGGAATCCACTGCCCTAGTAAGTAATAGTCTATCGCAGGTGGTATTATTTGACTGACCAGAATAACAACCTTTCCTAGATGTGAGTAGATTGATACTCTGGATCATTCTTGCTTCTACACTATTCAAGTTTGGGTGACAAAAATGGGCCATAAGGTATAAATGATCTCCGAGACCACAGGGCTGGCTGTGCACAATGTATATGTTAACCTATAAACATCCTGCAAATTTGCATCCTGTGGACTTCATTCTGAATGAACTGGTTGGTAAAATTGTGTGTATGATTCTAATTTGGAATAGCCATGAGACTTGGATCTATGGCACACTGGGGGTCTGTATTGACACAACTTAGGTGTTATCATTTATAATTTGTCTTTGGGTAGATCTTTCACAAACTCAGTTAGACTCCTCCCACTTGCCTTGATTTCCCCTCTGCCTTAATATCTATGGTCTATCAATTTATGCGTTCTGTCATCTTGTTAGAAATATGTGATAAACACCAAAACCTTGGATCTTTCCAACACATTTTTACATTAATTTTTATGACCAATGTTGAAGTTATGTGAGTGCTTTTGTACATGTTGCTTATCTATTTGGATCAACACCTGGACAGCTTGACTTGATACATAGTATATCATATCGTTATTATCAGTATTATTAACACATATCCAATGTAAGGTAACTTGTATTCTATGGTTAGCAATGTTCATTTCCATCATTGCATGCCAAACATCTTGCAAAACCCAATTCTCGCACTTGTTCATGCATCATCTAAATAAAATAATTTTATAATGTACACAAAAACAGGCTTGGACTGGCCTTTAAAGTTACCTGACGGTCCTGACCCTACGTGGATCCCTACTGCATGCTGAATACAAGAAGTAAAAAAAACCGCAACTTAGACTTGTTGCTCTCTTATACCAGAAAATCATTAACCAAATAAATTCATATATGTAGATTATAAACTATGTGTGGTTCATAAAAGAAATATAAATATAATTTTTCTATTATTTTGTTTTATTTTATATATAATTTAAATTTATCAGAGAATGAGATACTGAAGGACAATTTGAAAGATAGGTTGGCCTATATCATGGAGGGGAAGAAATTATAGCGTTGACCATGTCAAAACCAGGGGGACATCTAGGACTACAGTAATCCTACACCCAACATTAGGCATAGAGATTTTAAACAAAAACCCATTGTAATACCAATAATACACTTAGAAAAGGATCAACAATGCTGCGTCAACTTTGAATTTAGAGAAGAAAAAGCAAAGAAAACAGAAAAGCACAAAATGGATCCTTTCTAAGGTAAAAATCCACCGTAGAATTATATTGATATATAATAAAATTTATTTTAGTCACAAAAAACAATAAGTTAAAAATCAATATCTCATATATAAATAAAAATATATATATATAAAACATAACTCATAAAAGTAATGGTCCAGACCAGTTGTAATAATATATTATATATAAAAATCTCTCCTATAGTGCGCATATAAGGAAAAATCTCAGTACTTTGTGCTATAACCCTGGACACCGCATGAAGAGGACTGTCTCTTGGACTTGGTGATAATTAAAACATTCATTAAAGCAGAGGTGAGAAACGCTAGGAAATGTCCTGTGCAATAGGTTAGATAGATGACCATTACAAAAAAGTCAAAGGAGATAGTGAGCAAGACTAGCAATATCAATGTCTGGATAATGAATAAGAATACTGAAGTTTCCATAAATGCAGTGAAGAGCAAACATCAGGGTCCCCGGTGAGCTCTCAGATTTGCTTATCCACTGACCTCTACTCATCCACTAAGAGTGGCCTTTTGAGAGAAAGTCAGACATCAATGGGAGCACCCTACAGTTACAAACATGTACAACTTTCCATCATTGCCTAGTTAAAACACAATGAATGTTGTAGTTTATTCACCCTTATATCAGGGTAGCAACAAAAGTGCCATTCTATCTTTACGGCAGATATTGTTTTAGAGAGAGACTGCATCAATTATGCATTGTTTTAAATAGCTGCATCCACACTATATTTCTGCTGGGCCATATTGATAACTGTAACAGTGGCTCAGTCATTCCACCCATCCCTGAATCTCGATTCACTCTAGATTCTTATGAATATAACTTCTGATGTACTACGAAGAGAATGTTCTTATTTATTTATAAATGGCAAAAGTTCCAAACTTTAATATGATGTTGGAAACAATCTTAGCAGCAAAACAAGGACAGAACAAAGACAATCAATATTGGAAACCATGGAGAATAAGGATATAAGGATATATTGTGCGAATATATGAATAAGAATAGGACATTGTAATGCAGACTACCAGAAGCAAAACTCCTGGAAAAGACAAGCTATGCTCAGGTAGTATCAGAATGTATCCAGATATGTACAAAAGGTAAGGAGGAGAACACTAGACTTTAGGAAAAATATGATAGGATCAGATGGGGAAGATGACAAATGAGATCACATGAGCAAAACTAATAAATAATTAGCATCTCAGGTATGGGCATTGCCAAACATATATTTTTTTCTGACATGTTTGTTAATTACATTTTTTTATTTTCCCAAATAACAAATAAAGTATCATATACATACAAACAGTATGGAATCATGATTTTTCACAAATTTTCAATCACATACCAAGGGGTATATCTACTAAACTGCGGGTTTGGAAAAGTGGAGATGTTGCCTATAGCAACCAATCAGATTCTAGATGTCATTTATTTAGTGCATTATACAAAATGACAGCTAGAATCTGATTGGTTGCTATTGGCAACATCTCCACTTTTTCAAACCCGCAGTTTAGTAAATCTAGCCCCAAGTATCCAGAAATAAATTGCAATGCCCTCAAAAAAGTATTGATTAAGTCAAATTATTTCAAGTCATTTACAAACATATAAATTGAATTTGAAAGAAAAATAAAGAAAATATGGTGATAGTTGCAAATGAATATACAAGAGTTTGGTCTTTGCTAAATAATATTATATCCTAGCGAATATTTGTGACTAACATTTACTACACAGGATGCATTATAGTGTTACATGAGTTTATGAGGGGCTGAATTGAACTTCTATAACACAGCTGGGAGTCAGCTGGTAGAAGAAAGGACAAGATGTGTAGTTTCTGTCCCCCCTTCCAGCTGAATGGTTGTATTGAGTTATTTCAGCATAGGGCTTGAGAAGTTAGTCCAACTGCGGGCCACAAAAATCTGTATTTGCGGATACCTATAAGCGGGTATGAAGATAAGGACTGATGATGATGACTCACAAATAAATGTAAACCCTCCGCCTTTAAAGTAAGTAACCAGCACTAGTGCTATAGTCTTAACTGGTGATTTCTAAAGCAGGAGCCAAATGAGGACAATGAGTGTGGAACCAGCATCAGTTTATGTCAGGCTGGGCTGGTCGCACTATAGCAGGAAGACCCACAAATGTGACAGTCACCTTTATCAAGTTGATGATAACGATGATCACTGTCCTAACCTTTTCTTCAGCCATATCAAGATCCTCTCTGAGTTTATCTTGATGAGACTGCATCTCTACTATTTTGAGTAGCACGTCTCAAATTGAAATATCCAAGTAAGTTCACAGTGTAGCCCAGGGCCACCATAACTACATTATGGGCCCCCGGGCAATGCAGTGCACCGGGGCCCCTAAATATATATATATATATATATATATATATATATATATATATATATATAAAACAACTTTTTTTACATATATATATATATATATATATAGGGGCCCCCTTAACTTACCTTAAGTCCGATCCTCTTTTCTTTTCTTCCAAGCTCTCTTCTGAATGTTGGGCGTCCCAACATTCACTGCGAGCACAGCACGTAAGAGGGGACCAGGGAGGGAGCCGGATCTCTAGCTGACGTGACCGCATGACTGCAGGGTAAGTATTTTTTTCTTGCAGGATTTTTTTTTTCAGCGCTGCCTCGGACGGGCCCCCTTGCCCGCAGGGCCCCCGGGCACCTGCTCATTGTGCCCAATGGAAGAGATGGCCCTGGTGTAGCCATAATTATATGCTTATGTTCCATCTACAAAGTTGAAGCCTACTCTAAATCAAGCCCATAGTGTTAAAAACAAGAAGAATGTTACTTCCTTATAACTGCCCTTCTTATGAGTGGCAGAGTCATGCAGGTGCTGGGATTAATGATTTCTGAATTTGTCCTGATTATTCTCTGTATATATAAATAATGCCATTGAATAACTTATATTCCTCCTCTGTTCTAGAGTATGTGATCCTGCCTTAAATAAGCCTTGTAACTTCAAACTACTATATGAACTGCGTGAAATATTTCTGTGTCAAAAGCAATCACTGAAATCCAACTTTCAGCTTTTGTTGTTAAATCATAACTAAATGAAGTAGGAGGTGAATAAAGAATTCTAGGCATGTATGTTATATATTAACACACTCTATACCTAGAAAGGCTTGACGAATGTCCATCTCCTCTCTCAATCCATTGTCACTTTAAGCATCTAAGTAACCTCAGAATTGCAGGGTGTTGCCTGCATCAGCAGATGAGATGTTCTGTGTATTGATGACTTTCAAAACTTGTAGAACCAGTTACCAATCATGTAAAGATACATTTAGAGATTCATATCCTCAACGCCCAGAACCAAGTCAGCACCACACCTAAATCCAAACTATATTTACTGGGATGACTAACACCAAGTTTCACATAAACTATTAAGGGCAAGTGAACTAGTTTAGTGATCTATTTTATAATAGTCACTGTAATGCTGGCAGGATAAAATGATGTACATTAATTGGAAATATAATATCTCATGACTTATAAATAGCAATAAAAAACAAAATAAAACAAAAGTGTCTTTAATACCCAATGGCATAGTGAGTTAGGGTGGTCAGCGGGTACATTTAATAATAGACACATTAAGTACACAAGTTCAGTGGCTGGTCAAAAATAGGTGAAGGGTAGACAAATACAAAATGGGTATATCTGATTCTTGTTGAATGATCCTAAATAACAAATATATGCTGCATAAGGATGCAAGAAAAACATATGCAAACATTTAAGGAAATTATCTGAAATTAAAATATTTAGGAGCACTTGTCACCCACAAACTGTCAGGTGCCGCCCTGTTTCTGCTTCTAAACGGACGCCTGTCTCCTTGCTGAATCGACGCCCTGCTGCCTAGAGATGCTTGCCGAACTATTCGCATGCATACGCCGAGCTTGGCAACCGTTACCTAGTAACATGACACTGTTTATGTTTGCCATCGGTACGCATGCGCAAGATTCCACACTCCGTCGCCCTGCGACTTGTCAGTGATTGGTTGCGGTTCCCCCGCCGATTTTCAGGCACCTATCAGGGATCTCTCCCCTCTATTCAAGGAACTCACTGAGGCCATTTGCTTGCCAGAGTATTTGGTCTTCAGCCTTGCTCCAGCGTTTGTTGCTGTTTTGCTGCTTATTGGATTCTGACACAGGCTTGTTCCTAACTTCTACTTTGGTTCGTGATTCTGGCTTAGACTGATATTTGGTATTGACCCGGCTTCCTGACCATTCTCCTGCTTCTGATTTGGCTATATCCGTTCCACTGGTTTTGACCCGGCTTGCTGACTACTCTTCCATCCTGCATCCTGGTGGGCTGTCACCGCTGCCTCAATTGTTACCTCGCCAGCTGACTGATACTGAGGGCCGCGACCTGCACGTCCCTTGCAGCAAAGTCCATACCTCCTTGCGGGGGTTCCTGGTGAAAACCAGTGGCATGTTAGACTCCGCGCCTCAGTACTCAGTAGCGCCAACTGCTGGCAGGTATCACCAACTCCACCTAGTGATTCTAACACAAACATTGGAGGCAGCTTTTTTGTGGCTCAAACAATATTCATGACAATGCAGCCTATTTAAATGTATTACTATTATAATTATTATTCTTTATTTATAAAAAGCTGACATATTATGCAGTGCTCTAAATTGGGGGATCATAATATAAACAAATTTCATACAATCACATGAAACTCTAGGTAAAGCTGACCCTGCACAAGTGTACTTGCAATCTAAGGGGCATGGGAAACAATTGATTCATAAAATCTAGCATTTGTAGCTGCTGGTGTGGAAGTCATTATCAGATGCCAAACTTAAAGCACCCATTGGTAATTGGCCCCCACGGTGGCACAGTAGTTAGCGCTGCAGCTTCACAGTCATGGGTCCATTTCCGACCAGTGCCCTATCTGTGTGGAGTCTGTATGTTCTCTCCATGTTTGTGTGAGTTTTTCCAGGTGCTCTGATTTCTTCCCACGTTCTAAAGACATACTGGTAGGTTAATTGGCTTCTGACAAAATTAACCCTACTGTGTGTTACTAGGGAATACTGACTGTAAATTCCATTGGGGTAGCAACTGATGAGAATGAGTCAACATTCTCTGTAAAGTGCTGAGTAACATGTAGGCATTGTATACATAGCTCTTTATACATTTTTGTGCAGCTAAAGCTGTTGTGGTATGGCTGGAATGAGAGAAGACAGAGGAAAGTAGAAACAATGGGAACCATTATCACTTCATAAGGCACTAATGAATTGATCAGCTACATTCCGATAAATATTGGTTTCACTGAGTGAAAATGCCAAAGGCCCTTTAAGTTACATCAGTAATCCCAGAGTAAAATTATTTTCCTGTGTCCACCAGTATGATTTAGAGCAAGTACTATAATAAAAAAGGGAAAAGGACTGCACGCCATCACTATTTCAGTTGCAATAACAACCTTCTAAATTATTTTAGAATACTAAAAACAAACAACAATCAAGTCATTTAAAAATTTATATACAATATTGGACTAAAAATTGGAATAAAAAAATCTTATCTGTAATAACCATGTTCAGATTTGTGTGCAAGAGGACGTAATTGGTTCGTACTGTTCAAAATTGTGTCCTGAAGTCCAAAATAGTCCTGATGTGGTGTCCACTCCTTCCTACAAGACTCCTTCTGTGCTGCTCCCCGCTTATGGAGCTCTCTACTACGCCTAATCAAACTTTCCCACAGCCTTCAAATCTTTAGGCGCTCTTTAAAAAACCCATCTCTTTTTCAGAGGTGATCTTATCCCCTATAATACTATTCACACTAATGCACCCTCACAACTATCCCAAACTCAACTCTGAGCCACATTTGCTCCTCTTGTTTCAGCTGTGCCCTCTTCCACTTAGAATGCAAGCTTTCTAATGAGCATTGTCCTTCATACCCTTTTTTTCATGTGTGCATTTATTTTGCCTACCTTGTATGTTTTATGTATGTACTGTTCTCCCTACTGTACCGCGCTGCAGAGCATTGTGGCGCCTTACAAATCTACGAGAAGAAGAAAGAAGAAAGAAGAAGAAGATCATTTGTTGTCTGGGGTTCCTATTGGACAAATAATCTCTCCTGGATAGTTCTGCACCTTTAAATTCTCAGTAGTCCATAAGTATCCGAGTTGTGCCTTTCTGGTGTCACCTTGTTCTCATTTGGATTTAGTATGTTCTCTTCCCATTAGGGGTTAGGTATTCTGATGAAGTTGAGTCTTTGGTTTGTGGGTAGCTGACATTTGATATAGTTCTTAATTTTTGGAGATCAGTGTCCCTCAACAAAAATACCATGTATTAGATTGATTTACATATATATTGATATTGTGAAAATAGATGGATAATACTTACATCTGTATGCGGCTCCTGGTAATTAGGGTCTTGTCACCCTGGAATAGGGTAGCTGGTTGTATTTAGGCTTGGGTATGACAGGGAGGGAGGAATGTTGGTAATTCCCAGACTGATTATATCAATAACCGCAGCAAAGGATTAATGTAAATATAATGTAAATATAAAATTAATATTTATTCAAAGAATCTAAAATATATCACATGTGACGAGAAAACACAAAGAGATCTATATCAAACAATCTAAAATACAGTTCATACAGTGATATAAATAAATAAGAAACTTGCGATGGGATTAGTGTACACGTTAATTCTTTCATTTGTTTGCCCTATGGGGGGGAGGGTATTCTCCCTGCTAGTTAATCCGAGCTTGGTATAGTTGTATTGTCACTAGTTTCCAGATTCAGAAAATAGGGGAGATCCCAGGGGTTTGTGATATGTGGTGGCATGTTTGAATAAGGAGGGGCTTTAATAAAGGTGGAATTATCCTTTAAGTTTTCTGATAGGAATTATGTAATGAAGTTATGAGGTAATATATATAGTTATCTGAAAATAGCATTCCAACAAGTATTCCTATACTTTTTGCAACAATTGCAGCCACAGCCAATTGAAAATGGTTAAATTCTGTCTTTGTTAAAAGGATTTTTTCCTCTGTCTAATAGAAAAAAATCTGTCCAAATATTCACCATTCAGAAGACCACTCTCGGTACTGGAAACAGTTCAAAAATTCTCCCCAATTTCTCACATTTTAGAAACAAATAAAAAAAATCAAGAAAGTTGAGCAGGTTTGAGACAGTTCTCATTGGCTTTGATAATTCTCACTTTATAGAACCCCCACTCCTTGGTTTCTTGTATTATAGCAATATCAAATATCTCACTTAGTGCATGGCAAATTTTACATATATTTTTGGCTGTTAGAATAATGTATTTCATATTAGATAAACTTGTCTGTTTAATGACACTTTAATAATTACTTGCACAGGT
Organism: Mixophyes fleayi; assembly: GCF_038048845.1. Taxonomy (NCBI): domain Eukaryota; kingdom Metazoa; phylum Chordata; class Amphibia; order Anura; family Limnodynastidae; genus Mixophyes; species Mixophyes fleayi. Next base: position 333,714,824 of record NC_134403.1, read on the forward strand.
TGCAAAACAAGTACAATGGCTTCAGGATTATAATTATATATTCATATTTCGTATGAACTCAAACACTCAGGACAGAGTCAGCGCCGCACCTACAAACAAAACTAAATTTACTGGCATGACTAACACTTAATTCCACGTAAACAGCAGGCAAATGGGTTAGTTCATTCATACTGACCTAACACAATGACCATATGGATGAAAGCTTAATGTAATGTAATAGTGGTGAATGGCATGCAATACAGAAAAAGGGAACGATGGAAAGTATGGAAGGGAGTAAAAGGCAGTCTACACAGGACTAGATGTCAATGGTATCCACAATTGTCACCGGTTTTTAGGTGCATTGTACTGTAGTAAGTTGTAACGTGAGCAGCTATGATTTCCTGGCGTACGTGAGCTTTCAGTGTTCATCCTGATGCCACGAATAGGGTTATTGAGCAGCAGGGGGTCGGGTAGTGATAAATCGTGACTGCACATCCCCACACTTGTCCCTTGGAACTCTCCTCCAGCCTTTTATGCGCCATTGAGCACACAAGCCTGATTTTAAGTTGGACGCAGGTGTACATCCTGTCCCTAATATTCCACTGTCACTACAAATTATATATTGGTAAACAGACAGATACTATTCAGACACAATTAAAATAAAATATACTGTAATGTTTGGAAATACTGCTACTTTGGAAAATGTTTCCATTAAATTTACACATTTATAACAGTGAAAATACAATCAACCTTAAGTGCACACCTAATCCCTCTACTACAATCACAATGGAAGCATAACAAAATCTTAATATTTCTTAAAAATATATAGATTTATTAAACTGAGCTATTAAAGAGGTATAAAAAACACCACACAATTATATATTAGAAACAATAAGTTAATGGATAGCACTGCATAAAATAATATGCACTGACCATACAGTAACCTTTCATCTATTCTTTTTGCACTTTAAGGACTCTTTCACAATGATGCAAGAATGTATGAAAGATTTAATAACTAGGCGATGCCCTGTTTGCTAACCTATCATTAAGGTTATTAAGCTTAATATAGTGATATGGAATTCTTGATTGGGCAATAACTGTTGGCTTCGTTATATGTATAGGAACTGGTTTGTTTCCTTTTTGACGTCACTCAGGAGTCTATGTACATGTTCGCTGTAAGCTGTGCCAGCCAGTTTGCAGTGTCAGGAGGCACTTGAGCTTCAGCAGAACAAGACTTCAGTTGTCACACCTGGGTGAAAAATAAGGTATGAATTTAAAGTTGATAGTCCAATGTATTCGTTTTATTACACTGTATTACTTTATAATGAACTGGCTACATGATCTGATTCATAGTTAAATTTAAATAGCATTGTTAGTTTATCTATATGTCTTGGGATACAAGCAGATCACTGGTACCTTTGACTTCTCACAGATTTGCTAGATAGATTAATTAATTTCTCAAGTTACAGCGGATTTTCGAAACACAGTAGAGTGATTGACTTTCCCACTTCGATCTTGTGGTGCTGTATGTGTACTGCATACACAATTGTCCTCCACCTAGAAAAAGTATTTAAAAAGTATATACATAACTCGCTGCTGCTTTTTGAGTGGAATGGATGCTTTTTGTTATCCTTTGATTGAACAACTTGTGTCATCCACTGTGGAGGAGTCTTGGGTGGTTGGTTCTGTTGCCTCTGTTAGGTGTTAGACTATGCCTTACACAGGACAAATAGAGAGATAGTCTATGATAATTTTAACAAAGCGGTGTAAGATAGATGGTTTGGGTGGCATAAGAAGTATCAAATTAAGAATATATCAGTGGGAGAGAAGTGGAAGATGTTGTGTCAGGGTGCGGTGTCTGGGTGAAGTTTATGTAGCAGTGGTGGACAAGTGGAGAGGTCAGGAGAGAAAGATAGTTGTATGTAGGGGTGTAGCTTGTAAAAAAATGTAAGCATAGTATGGTTATAAAGAAAAAAGTAGAACAGAGGGAAGAGCTGTCACAGAAACTTGAGGTATAACTTTTGATTGGTTGGAAATGGATGAAGAATTGATGAGTAGAATTATATTAAAAAAACAGATAAAAATAACAGTAAAATTTAAAATATAATAATAATAAAATACTACAATTAAGAATAAAATATATCTAAAATATAACACAAAAAAGTAAAGAAAATAAAAACAAATAAAAATATGAAAAACTTTAAAGAAATTAATAAGTTAGACAATGTTTTTAGATATAATTCAACAAATTAGCACAAAATGTACATCAAAAGAACAACACATTTCAGTAAATAAGGCTGTATGTTCCACATCGCTCACAGCACTTCACCATGAACTTATTCAATTAACTTTTTCTCTTTCAACTACTCACTTCACAACACTTTTCTCCAACTCCGCTCCTCTCTCCAGCATTCTATTTCTCCCTCCCCTATTACTATTTCCCTTAACTACTTCCCTCCTTGCTAGTCTGCACCCGTGAACTGTTCTGTTTCCTGCACCCTCACTAGTCTACTTTAGCAGAAACAAACCTCACAACTACAAATCATGCTTGTATGTCCTCTTTCTTGTCTTTGTCCTTCCAATGGCTGCTGACAACATCTCACCCAACACTGGGCTCTGTCAAATTCCTACTATTTTCTTATGCACCTCGTTCCAACCCAAAAATGTCCATGCATCTTATACACTATCCCTTAATACATCTCAAATCTCATCTCAAAGTAATCACCCTCTTAGATCTACCACTGACCTGCGCCTTGCCTCTAATAATCCCCTCATACTCCTCCTAAAAGTTTTCTTCCATGCCACTAACCTCATGGAATTCCTTAGTCTCTCCCACAGACTTCAAATCTTTAGCCAGTCTCTGAAAGCCTTTCTCTTAATTAGAGCTTATCCTACTTCAACCTATACTTCCCACACTAATGCACCATAAGAACTGCCACAATCTCTACTCTGAGCTACACCAATCCCCTTGTTTCAGCTGTGTCCTCTCCAACTATAATGTAAGCCATCATGATCAGGGCCCTGCCTACCCTTTGTTTAACTGTCTGTATTTCATTTGTATACCTTGTATGACTCTGTTTTGTATAAGTCCTGCTTTCCTGTCTGTCTGGCTTAGTGTAGCACTGTGGCACCTTACAAATCTATGGTAATAATAATAGTAATAATAATAATAATAATAATAATAATAATAATAATAATAATATATGTATTTTCACTAAGCTCTGATCATTTGCTTTCCAGCCAATCATGCAGATCTTTGTCAAAACTCTTACTGGAAAGACAATCACTTTGGAGGTTGAACCTTGTGACACTATTGAGAATGTGAAGTGTAAGATTCAAGACAAAGAGGGCATTCCACCAGATCAGCAAAGATTGATCTTTGCTGGGAAGCAGCTGGAAGATGGGCGCAGCCTTGCTGACTACAACATCCAAAAAGAATCCACCCTTCACCTTGTGCTTCGCCTGAGAGGTGGTATGCAGATCTTTGTAAAAACCCTCACAGGCAAGACCATCACCCTTGAGGTTGAGCCCAGTGACACTATTGACAATGTTAAATGTAAGATCCAAGACAAAGAAGGAATTCCACCTGATCAGCAAAGATTAATCTTTGCTGGGAAGCAGTTAGAAGATGGACGCACTCTCTGTGACTACAATATCCAGAAAGAATCCACCCTCCACCTTGTGCTCCGTCTGAGAGGTGGTATGCAGATCTTTGTGAAAACTCTTACTGGAAAGACAATCACTTTGGAGGTTGAATCTTGTGACACTATTGAGAATGTGAAGTGTAAGATTCAAGACAAAGAGGGCATTCCCCCAGATCAGCAAAGATTGATCTTTGCTGGGAAGCAGCTGGAAGATGGGCGCAGCCTTGCTGACTACAACATCCAGAAAGAATCCACCCTTCACCTTGTACTTCGCCTGAGAGGTGGTATGCAGATCTTTGTGAAAACCCTCACAGGAAAGACCATCACCCTTGAAGTTGAGCCCAGTGACACTATTGACAATGTTAAATGTAAGATCCAAGACAAAGAAGGAATTCCACCTGATCAGCAAAGATTAATCTTTGCTGGGAAGCAGTTAGAAGATGGACGCACTCTCTGTGACTACAACATCCAGAAAGAATCCACCCTTCACCTTGTGCTTCGTCTGAGAGGTGGTATGCAGATATTTGTCAAAACTCTTACTGGAAAGACAATCACTTTGGAGGTTGAATCTTGTGACACTATTGAGAATGTGAAGTGTAAGATTCAAGACAAAGAGGGCATTCCACCAGATCAGCAAAGATTGATCTTTGCTGGGAAGCAGCTGGAAGATGGGCGCAGCCTTGCTGACTACAACATCCAGAAAGAATCCACCCTCCACCTAGTGCTTCGTCTGAGAGGTGGTATGCAGATCTTTGTGAAAACCCTCACAGGAAAGACCATCACCCTTGAGGTTGAGCCCAGTGACACTATTGACAATGTTAAATGTAAGATCCAAGACAAAGAAGGAATTCCACCTGATCAGCAAAGATTAATCTTTGCTGGGAAGCAGTTAGAAGATGGACGTACTCTCTGTGACTATAACATCCAGAAAGAATCCACCCTCCATCTTGTGCTTCGTCTGAGAGGTGGTATGCAGATCTTTGTCAAAACTCTTACTGGCAAGACAATCACTTTGGAGGTTGAAGCTTGTGACACTATTGAGAATGTGAAGTGTAAGATTCAAGACAAAGAAGGCATTCCCCCAGATCAGCAAAGATTGATTTTTGCTGGGAAGCAGCTGGAAGATGGGCGCAGCCTTGCTGACTACAACATCCAGAAAGAATCCACCCTTCATCTTGTGCTTCGTCTGAGAGGTGGTATGCAGATCTTTGTGAAAACCCTCACAGGCAAGACCATCACCCTTGAGGTTGAGCCCAGTGACACTATTGACAACGTTAAATGTAAGATCCAAGACAAAGAAGGAATTCCACCTGATCAGCAAAGATTGATCTTTGCTGGGAAGCAGTTAGAAGATGGACGCACTCTCTGTGACTACAACATCCAGAAAGAATCCACCCTTCACCTTGTGCTTCGTCTGAGAGGTGGTATGCAGATATTTGTCAAAACTCTTACTGGAAAGACAATCACTTTGGAGGTTGAACCTTGTGACACTATTGAGAATGTGAAGTGTAAGATTCAAGACAAAGAAGGCATTCCCCCAGATCAGCAAAGATTGATCTTTGCTGGGAAGCAGCTGGAAGATGGGCGCAGCCTTGCTGACTACAACATCCAGAAAGAATCCACCCTTCACCTTGTGCTTCGCCTGAGAGGTGGTATGCAGATCTTTGTGAAAACCCTCACAGGAAAGACCATCACCCTTGAGGTTGAACCCAGTGACACTATTGACAATGTTAAATGTAAGATCCAAGACAAAGAAGGAATTCCACCTGATCAGCAAAGATTAATCTTTGCTGGGAAGCAGTTAGAAGATGGACGTACTCTGTGTGACTACAACATCCAGAAAGAATCCACCCTTCACCTTGTGCTCCGTCTGAGAGGTGGTATGCAGATCTTTGTCAAAACTCTTACTGGAAAGACCATCACTTTGGAAGTTGAACCTTGTGACACTATTGAGAATGTGAAGTGTAAGATTCAAGACAAAGAGGGCATTCCACCAGATCAGCAGAGATTGATCTTTGCTGGAAAGCAGCTGGAAGATGGGCGCAGCCTTGCTGACTACAACATCCAAAAAGAATCCACCCTTCACCTTGTACTTCGCCTGAGAGGTGGTTTGTAGATCTGTGACTATAAGTTCCAGAAATAATCTACATTACATTTAGTTCCACAACTCAGAGGTTATTGTCAGAGCTGAAAGATAAGAACTTACCTATGGACAATGTAAACAAGAAGTTAGGTACTTGCTTTATCTGTCATATGGTTAACATATATTATACTGGTATAGTTATTCCTATGGGCTCTTCTAAAAGCAAAAGTGGGAAAGCACAGTGCAAATGTAATTGTAATGTTCCATGTCTAGCGCAACTGCATCTATTTTTACATTTGATATTACTTTGTGAACAGTTACAGATGTAAGGAATTGCTTGACTTTTTATATTTATAGTCTTTGGGGAACATGTGGCTAACTTTTATTAAAAGTGAGACATGGTATAAAAAAGGTTGGCAAACACTGTTTTAAAGTAATCTCCTGCGCAGCCGCTTATTGTACCCTGTCCTTCTGACCTTATTCAGTTAACCTAGGGTTGTAGCATGTCATGACTTTGTTGCATTCAAAATTATAAGGTAATCAGGAGCAATTCTATGGAGATCAAGAGCCTCCCGGGCAAAAATAATGATTCTTCAATTAATTTTTTAGACCAAATGGAATCAAGTTAAGGCAGTGGTGACCAGCTGCAACATTGTATAATTTATCATTTATAGAATATACATGTAAATTCAATATTTTAAATTAGAGAATAAACAGAGACTGATGCACCAGATGCATACACAGATATAAATTATAGGGTGAAATTAGAGATTTATTTTTGGATAGCAGTAACTGAAAGTGGAAATAACAGACAGGGGATAATGGTTACCCTTTCCCATAGTGTGCTAACCTTTGGAGAGGTCAGGGTTGTATCGGAGAATTTTATTGAAAGTTAGATTATTACTCACAAATAGAGATGTGAAGTCCTGAATATATTTGTTAGCCCTTTCCCCCAATACTTTTCTTGTTAAAATGTTGTAAAATTTGTGAAAAAAATAAAAAATAAAAACCTTTTATCTTTCATGTATTGTGTTGAAAAATGTAACCCAACATATATAAGATCAATTGTTATATTCAAATGCATTCATTTAGCATAAAATAAAAAATGTGGATCTGCTTGCACTTATAGTACAATATTATTAAGATTTGTCTAACATTGACCACTGGTATGACCAGAAAGACAAACTCACAATCCTTGTATTTATGTTCTTCTAGGACATCTTTTTTCTGCTATTATATATAAGCAATAAACTTTCTTGTAATAAATAATGTTTGCTGTATTAAATCTTAAACATGCAATCTTGCCAGATCTGGATCGATCAATCACAATATACAATGTTGGGTAGCTGGCGTTGGATATAGTTCTTAATTTTTTGAGATCAGTGTCCCTCAACAAAAATACCATGTATTAGATTGATTTACATATATGTTGATATGGTGAAAATAGATGGATAATACTTACATCTGTATGCAGCTCCTGGTAATTAGGGTCTTGTTACCCTGGAATAGTGTAGCCGGTTGTATTTAGGCTTGGGTATAACACGGAGGGGGGTATGTTGGTAATTCCCATACCTGATTATATCAATAACCACAGCAAAGGATTAATGTAAATATAATGTAAATATAAAATTAATATTTATTCAAAGGAAATATATCAAATGTGACAAGAAAACACAGTGGGATCTATATCAAACAACCTAAAATACAGTTCATACAGAGATCTAAATAAATAATAATAATTCTCAACAGGTGTCTATTATTCAACAGACACATTTATATTGAGAAAGAACAGATATTGAAAACTAATAAAAGAACTGTGTTCTGTAGGTGAGAGAATAATAAACAATTGGCAATTGGCAATCCCAGTGGAAACCTGTAGGTAACGACTCACTTCTGCACAATGAATGTATTCAATGCAACAATATATGTGTGGCCCAACGAATTTAGTCCTCTGGACTTTCTCAAGGGTCGGTGGAGATTGACAGTAGATTAGTGTTTATATATATATATATATATATATATATATATAAACTGGCGATAGGATTAATGTACATGTTAATTCTTTCATTTGTTTGCCCTATGGGGGGAGGGTATTCTCCCTGCTAGTTTATCCGAGCTTGGTATAGTTGTATTGTCACTGGCCCCCTGATTCAGAAAATAGGGGAAGATCCCAGGGGTTAGTGATATGTGGAGGCATGTTTGAATAAGGAGGGGCTTCAATAAAGGTGGAATTATCCTTTAGGTTTTCTGATAGGAATTAACTAATGAAGTTATGAGGAAATATATATAGTTATCTATAGCATTTTAACCGGTTTTCCTATACGTTTTGCAACAATTGCAACCACAGCCAATTGAAAATGGTTGAATTCTGTCTTTGTTGAAAGGATTTTGTCCTCTGTCTAATAGAAAAAAATCTGTCCAAACATTCGCCAGACAGAAGACCACTCTCAGTATTGGAAACAGTTCTAAAAATTCTCCCCAATTTCTCGTATTTTAGAACCAAATAAACAATAATCAAGAAAGTTGAATAGGTTTGAGACAGTTCTCATTGGCTTTGATTATTCTCACTCTATAGAACCACCAGTCCTTGGTTTCTTGTATTATAGCAATATCAAATATCTCACTTAGTGCATGGAAAATTTTACATATATTTTTGACTGTTAGAATAATGTATTTCATATTAGATAAACTTGTCTGTTTAGTGACAATTTAATAATTACTTGCTCAGGTTGCAAAACAAGTACAATGGCTTCAGGATTATAATTATATATTCATATTTCGTATGAACTCAAACACTCAGGACAGAGTCAGCACCGCACCTACAAACAAAACTAAATTTACTGGCATGACTAACACTTAATTCCATGTAAACAACAGGCAAATGGGTTAGCTCATACTGACCTAACACAATGACCATATGGATGAAAGCTTAATTTTAACTTACTAAGAGTGGTGAATGGCGTGCTATACAGAAAAAGGGGACGATGGGAAGTATGGAAGGGAGTAAAAGGCAGTCTACACAGGACTAAATGTCAATGGTATCCACAATGGTCACCATTTTTTAGGTGCATTGTACTGTGGGAAGTTGTGACGTGAGCAGCTATGATTTCCTGGCGTATGTAAACTTTCAGTGTTCAGCCCGATGCCACGAATCGTGTTATTGAGCAGCAGGGGGTCGAGTAGTGATAAATCATGACTGCACATCCCCACACTTGTCCCTTGGAACTCTCCTTCAGGCTTTTATGCGTCATTGAGCGCACAAGCCTGATTTTAAGTTTGACGCAGGTGTACATCCTGTCCTTAATATTCCACTGTCACTACAAATTATATATTGGTAAACAGACAGATACTATTCAGACACATTTAAATTAAAATATACTGTAATGTTTGGAAACACTGCTACTTTGGAAAATGTTTCCATTAAATTTACACATTTATAGCACAGTGAAAATACAATCACCCTTAAGTGCACACCTAATCCCTCTACAACAATCACAATGGAAGCATAACAAAATCTTAATATTTCTTAAAAATATATAGATTTATTAAACTGAGCTATTAAAGAGGTATAAAAAATACCACACAATTATATATTAGAAACAATAAGTTAATGGTTAGCCCAGTCTTTAAAATAGAGTTCAGAGTATACTGTATAAAATGATATGCACTGACCTTCCAGTAACCTTTCATCTATTCTTTTTGCACTTTATTTAAAGACTCTTTCACAATGATGGATGAATGTATGAAATATTTAATAACTAGGCGATGCCCTGTTTGCTAACCTATCATTAAGGTTATTAAGCTTATTATAGTGATCTGGAATTCTTGATTGGGCAATAACTGTTGGCTTCGTTATATGTATAGAGGAACTGTTTTTTTTCCTTTTTGATGTCACTTAGGAGGCTATATACATGTTCGCTGTAAGCTGTGCCAGCCAGTTTGCAGTGTCAGGAGTCACTTGAGCTTCAGCAGAACAAGACTGAGGTTGTTACACCTGGGTGAAAAATAAGGTACAAATTTAAAGTTGATAGTACAATGTATTTGTTGTTTTACACTGTATTACTTTATAATGAACTGGCTACATGATCTGATTCATAGTTAAATTTAAATAGCATTGTTAGTTTATCTATATCTCTTGGGATACAAGCAGATCACTGGTACATTTGACTTCTCACAGGTTTGCTAGATAGATTAATTAATTTCTCAAGTTACAGCTGATTTTTGAAACACAGTAGAGTGATTGACCTCTGCACTTGGCTCTTGTGGTGCTGTATGTGCACTGCATACACAATTGTCCTCCGCCTAGAAAAAGTATTTAAAAAGTATATACATAACTTGCTGCTGCTTGTTGGGTAGAATGGATGCTTGTTGGTATCCTTTGATTGAACAACTTGTGTCCCCCACTGTGGTTTGTTCTGTTACCTCTATTCTAAAACGTAACAATGATGTATACAATGCTATACTAGGTGTTAGACTATACCTTACACAGGACAAATAGAGAGATAGTCTATGATAATTTTAACAAAGCGGTGTAAGATAGATGGTTTGGGTGCCATAAGAAGTATCAAATTAAGAATATATCAGTGGGAGAGAAGTGGAAGATGTTGTGTCAGGGTGCGGTGTCTGGGTGAAGTTTATGTAGTAGTGGTGGACAAGTGGAGAGGTCAGGAGAGAAAGATAGTTGTATGTAGGAGTGCAGCTTGTAAAAAAATGTAAGCATAGTATGGTTATAAAGAAAAAATTAGAACAGAGGAAAGAGCTGTCACAGAAAATTGAGATATAACTTTTGATTGGTAGGAAATGGATGAAGAATTGATGAGTAGAATAATATAAAATAATCAGATAAAAATAACAGTAAAAATTAAAATATGATAATAATAATAATACAATTAACAATAAAAGATATCTAAAATATAACATAATAAAAGTAAAGAAAATAAAAACAAATAAAAATATGAAGAACTTTAAAGAATTCAATAAGTTAGACAATGTTTTTAGATATAATTCAACAAATTAGCACAAAATTTACGTCAAAAGAACAACACATTTCAGTAAATAAGGCTGTATGTTCCACATCTTTCACATCACTTCACCATGAACTCATTCAATTAACTTTTTCTCTTTCAACTACTCACTTTAACAACTTTTAACCAACTCCGCTCCTCTCTCCAGCATTCTATTTTTCCCTCCCCTATTAATATTTCCCTTAACTACTTCCCTCCTCGCTAGTCTGCACCCATGAACTGTTCTGTTTCCTGCACCCTCACTGGTCTACTTTAGCAGAAACAAACCTCACACCTACAAATCATGTCCTCTTTTTTGTCTTTGTCCTTCCAATGGCTGCTGACAACATCTCACCCAACACTGGGCTCTGTCAAATTCCCACTATTTTCTCATGCTCCTCGTTCCACCCCAAAAATGTCCAAGCATCTTGTACACTATCCCTTAATACATCTCAAATCTCATCTCAAAATACTCTACCTCTCACCCTCTTAGATCGACCTCTGAACTGCGCTTCGCCTCTAATAATTCCTTCATACTCCGCCTAAAAGTTTTTTTCTATGCCACTAGCCTCATGGAATTCCTGACCATGCCCGATTAGTCTCTCCCACAGACTTCAAATCTTTAGCCACTCTCTGAAAGTCCTTCCACTTATTAGAGCTTATCCTACTTCTACCTATACTACCCACGCTAATGCACCATAAGAACTGTCACAATCTCTACTCTGAGCTACACCAATCCCCTTGTTTCAGCTGTGTCGTCTCCAATTACAATGTATGATCAGGGCCCTGCCTACCATTTGTTTAAATGTCTGTATTTGTATACCTTGTATGACCCTGTTTTATGTATGTCCTGCTTTCCTGTCTGTCTGGCATAGTGGAGCACTGTGGCGCCTTACAAATCTATGATAATAATAATAATAATAATAATAATAATAATATTAATAATAATAATAATAATATATGTATTTTCACTAAGCTCTGATCATTTGCTTTCCAGCCAATCATGCAGATCTTTGTGAAAACTCTTACTGGAAAGACAATCACTTTGGAGGTTGAAGTTGGTGACAATATTGAGAGTATGAAGAGGAAGATTCAAGACAAAGAAGGCATTCCACCAGATCAGCAAAGATTGATCTTTGCTGGGAAGCAGCTGGAAGATGGGCGCAGCCTTGCTGACTACAACATCCAGGAAGAATCCACCCTTTTTCTTATACTTCATCTGCGTGGTAGTATGCCGATCTTTGTGAAAACCCTCACAGGAAAGACCATCACCCTTGAGGTTGAGCCCAGTGACACTATTGACAATGTTAAATGTAAGATCCAAGACAAAGAAGGAATTCCACCTGATCAGTAAAGATTAATCTTTGCTGGGAAGCAGTTAGAAGATGGACGTACTCTGTGTCACTACAACATCCAGAAAGAATCCACCCTTCATCTTGTGCTCCGTCTGAGAGGTGGTATGCAGATCTTTGTGAAAACTCTTACTGGAAAGAGCATCACATTCGAGGTTGAACCTTGTGACACTATTGAGAATGTGAAGTGTAAGATTCAAGACAAAGAGGGCATTCCCCCAGATCAGCAAAGATTGATCTTTGCTGGGAAGCAGCTGGAGGATGGGCGCAGCCTTGCTGACTACAACATCCAGAAAGAATCCACCCTTCACCTTGTACTTCGCCTGAGAGGTGGTTTGTAGATCTGTGACTACAAGTTCCAGAAATAATCTACATTACATTTAGTTCCACAACTCAGAGGTTATTGTCAGAGCTGAAAGATAAGAACTTACCTATGGACAATGAAAACAAGAAGTTAGGTACTTGCTTTATCTGTCATATGGTTAACATAAATATTACTGGTATGGATATTCCTATGGGCTCTTCTAAAAGCAAAAGTGGGAAAGCACGGTGCAAATGCTATTGTAATGTTTCATGTCTAGCTCAAGTGCATTTTTTTTTACATTTGATATTACTTTGTGAGCAGTTACAGAAATAAGGAATTGCTTGAATTTTGTATATTTATAGTTTTTGGGGAACATGTGGCTAACTTTTATTAAAAGTGAGACATGGTCTAAAAAATGTTGACAAACACTGTTGTAAAGTGATCTCCTGCGGAGCCACTTATTGTACCCTGCCCTTCTGTCTTTATTCAGTTAACCTAGGGTTGTAGCATGTCATGACTTTGTTGCATTCAAAAGGGTAAGGTAATCAGGAGCAATTCTATGGAGATCAAGGGCCTCCCGGGCAAAAATAATGATTCTTCAATTAATTTTTTTAACCAAATGGAATCAAGTTAAGGCAGTGGTGACCAGCTGCAACATTGCATAATTTATCATTTATAGAATATACATGTAAATTCAACATTTTAAATTAGAGAATAAACAGAGACTGATGCACCAGATGCATACATAGATATAAATTATAGGGTGAAATTAGAGATTTATTTTTGGATAGCAGTAACTGAAAGTGGAAATAACAGACAGGGGATAATGGTTACCTTTTCCCATAGTGTGCTAACCTTTGGAGAAGTCAGGGTTGTATCAGAGAATTTTATTGAAATTTAGATTATTACTCACAAATAGAGATGTGAAGTCCTTAATAAATTTGTCAGCCCTTCCCCCCCAATACTTTTTTTGTTAAAATTTTGTAAAATTTGTGAAAAAAAAACAAACTTCTATCTTTCTTGTATTGTGTTGAAAAATGTAACCCAACATAGATAAGATCAATTCTTATATTCAAATGCATTCATTAAGCATAAAATAAAAAACATGGATCTGCTTGCATTTATAGTACAATATTATTAAGATTTATCTAACATTGAGCATTGGTATGACCAGAAAGACAAACTCACAATCCTTGTATTTATGTTCATAGGATGTGTTCTTCTCTCTCCTACATTTGGGACACAGGGAAATCTCTCATTCCTCTTTTGAACAAATGTAAAGGATTTAGATGTAGCTGAAAAGTTTGGATAAATCTATCATGGGTACTAGTTTGAGCCCATCTTAGGTAGCTTCAGCATTCCCTTCCACTCCTCTTTAGAAATGTCACCCACATGCCTTCTTTATAACACAAGAACTATGATGAACTTTTGGGGCATATCTTAAAATAGCAATCCAGTTTCTGGTGGGGTCACTTAAAAAATAAAGATTTCAGCAGGTACATGGCTATATTTGGACAACCGGTGTCCCACTGGAGAAATGCAGCATGTCGCTGTTGTACGTATCTATAAAATCAATTATGGATTACATGATATTGTTGCTGTAGTTCCTCAAATGAAGAGAATATTTTATTCATGTTATTGAAAACTTCAACTGTATTAAAGCATAAATTAATTTGAAAATTAAATAAGATCTTGCATGAAGCTTTATTTTTTCAGGAGCATAGCAACAGCAGAGTGTAACAGGCATCAAATCAGCATAAAGTCATACACGTTGGTTGATGGAGCGAACAGAACTCATTACAGAATCCTACTAACTTACTTCTTATACTTTACAAAGTCATTGTGGTGTGATATGATCAGTTAAGCTTTTCTTTCTCAAACATATATCTACTAGCCTTAAGTAATTATCTGTAAGATGCATGCATGTTTGCTAAGCTTATAATATTTTATAATTTTTTCTGATCTGCTTATCTTATAATCCTATTGACTATTTGTTTGCTTTATTATCTCAAACAAATCCTCAGGTGTCTCCTACTCTAAAACCCTTACATAACATAGATAAGCTTAAAACCTTTCAATGGCCTTCTTCTTACAGATATTTTGCTGATTTAATCAAAGTATAATAAAAAAATATAAGATAATTAGCAATATAGGCTCTTAGTGACAACCAATGTGTGATATGTGCAAAAAATGCAAACCAAGTAAACCAATTAATAATAATATAATATATAGTAGGCTTCTTCTCATCCTTAAACTTATTTGCATGTGCAATACATCAAATGCAAAACAAAAAACAGAAGCACCACACATAGTGTATCAAAACGTAACATCAATATTAAAAAGTACAATGGGATATAACTGTGTACCAAAAACAAAATTTTAAAAGCTTATTTGATGCATATATGGAGTAAATGGACAATCTTCCTTTTCAGTTTCCTGTATTGTAGTGGTATATTTCAATGAAAGCTGTAACTCAGAAAAAGAGCAACATAGTGTAGTATGTTCTTTATTTAAGACTTAGAAAACTCAATTATTCTCAATATGAGCACACCAAATCAAAATCTCTTTAAAACATATATCAACCAGTCAGCCAATATAAATACATCTTTAATATTTAAAAATATACATAGAAACATATATCCAATGAGCATAGATTCAAACAATAGTATCAAATATTACCTGAGTTCTTCCAAGATGGGAAAACGAACTCCTGGCCAGGAAGAACGTCCCAATAAAAGCTGTAACAAAAATAAAGGTCCAACAGATCGATCACCGACGCATTTCGTCACACTGACTTTATCAAGGGGTTAGCAGCACTCAAAGAAAGAGTGGTTTAAATAGTCCTATGTCCTTGCAATTAGGCCAATCAAAGGCAATAGCATGATGATGATTCAGATGATGATTCAGATATCAAAAGTGCTACCAAAAAGGGTTCAATACATCAAATATCTATACATATAATCATCTAAATACCTACATGACCTTATTTTAAGAATATAATTTAAATAAGATATTAAACTTTTTGTTGGTGGTTTTAAAAATCCTATACAGAACCAGAGAACATCATTTTGTTGGTGGTTTTAAAACATGTACACAACACCAGCGATAATACATAATTAGAACCCTATTAAAATAACAAAGTATATCATATATAATAATTCATATTCAAAAATATATATAACAATCTAATAGAACTTTAGAATCACATGATTAACAAACCATGGTTTTGTAAACACAGGATTTTATGCACACGATTTTATAAACACAGTAATCCAAACCCAGATCTATAATATAAAAAGCAATTCATTGAAAAACAACAATTCATTGTTATATTAAAAAGGTTATTAACATGTTATAACTATATAAAAAAAAATCTTATTTTTCTACTTGGGGAGAATTACTGTATTTATTACTCCATAAGGTCAGGTTATAGCCACTAAACATAACCAATGGCCTCTATAATACTATTTTATTACATTAGCAGTCATAGGCCCATACTAGTATTCATTTCGGTCATATAAATACATTCTTAATACTTAAAAAAATATATAAAAATTATAAATGGAAAATATACATGAATATGATACTCAATACATCTAAAGATAAAAATAAGAAAAAGGGAAAGAAAGGAAGAGAAAAAAGAAATGAAGTATGCATATTAGCATTAATTAATTAAAGGTGCTATCCTGAATGCTTCATTAAGTCCTAAAGGTGTCAAAGTGCCCAATTTAAATATCCAATACATCTCTCTACATATTAACTTGTTAGTTAAATAACCACCTCTCATTCCCAATGCCACCTGTTCAATGGCTTTAAACCTGAAACTACCAGGGCCCACTTTATGATTTTTAATAAAATGTCTCAAAACTAAGTGTAATTCAGATTAATTTTTAATAGATCTGACATGTACCTGGATATATAGTTTCAGAGCTCTTTTTGTTTAACCAAAATATTTTAAATGACATGGACACTGCAGTAAGTATACCACTGAAGTTGTTTGACAATTCATTAACTTCTGATTTTTAAATTCATTAATATTAGAGGAATAAAAGAAGGTTTTACTACAAATGTTCACTAGTTCACACACATTTCAACTTGAGCACTTAAAAAATTCACTAGTAGACTTTGTTATAAAATTTCTCTTTTTATTATCATTTTTATTCTTTAGCATACAGGGTGCCAGGAGACACCATAGGGCCCAGTATGGGGTCCCTATGGATAATACTCCAGTATTTATTTAGTACATGATTAATCTTTTTTCATCTTTACTGTATTCTATTATGAAAGGAATCATATTTGTGATATCTTTCTTGTTTTTATATAACAGAAGATCTTTTTTCTTCAAATTTTATCTCTACCGAATACTTTAGATATTATAGATATTCTCTCTCCCTAAACCTATCTGCATATATCTTCAATTGTTCCTCACATATATTAGCATTTGAGTCATTTCTTTCAATGCAACTTAACTGTGAAAAAAGAATGTTATTCTTTCATTTAATAAGGTGACTGCTATCATAATGGAGATAACTATTTGTGTGAACCTGCTTAATGAAAGTCTTCGTCTCGATCTTCCCTTCTTTTATTTCTAGAACCAAATCTAGAAATGCAATACTCTGTTTTAGATGTATACCTCAGAATAAATTGGTTGTTACCTATAAATTTCAGAAATTTGTCAAGAGTGTCCAATGAACCATCCCAAATGATTAATATATCGTCATTATATCTACAGTAAAAAAATGATATGCTGAGAATAGATATTTTTATAATAAATCGAATCAAGCTCCCATTTTCCTTTGTACAATTTTGCGAAGCTCGGCGCAAATATTGTGCCCATCTCTGTACTGCATGTTTGAAGCTAAAACACTTCCAAAAATGTAAATAATTATGTGAAAGAATGACTAAAACCAGATCACAAACAAAAATGTTATGATCAGTACTTAAGCTATTATGTGATTCCAAATAGATACATAAGTCCTTCTTAACCATTTGATAAAACAAATCAATATTGTCACCTTTAAACTCTGCGGGAAAGAATTTGTATGGCAATTTTGATCATGATTTTATTGTTCTCTGCTCATCAGGTTTAGCTACATTTAGCATAATAGAATATAAAAATGAAGTATTCAAAAACAAAAATTGAGATTCATAATCTGTCATATGTAAAGATCTCCAACAGGATGAATTATCTTTAATAAGCAATTTGCTAAATGCAGTACAATTCCATGTGTGTGTGTGTGTGTGGCGGGGTTGGTTGTAGGGCTGTAAATAATGATACTGTCTTTAGAATTGTCTCCATACATGGAAAATCTGATGGATTTAGGGAGAGCAAGGTTCACAGGCTTCAGGGTAGTAAAATTTTAATGTCTAGCATCCCTAAAAACCCTTCAGCAGACCTTGTCTAGCACGTATGCAATTACAAGAGGCCCACTATACAATACTTAAATGCGTCAGCCACTACCATGACTCCTCCCCAACCGGCCTCTAAGAGGGGGTTAGACAAATAATCAAACTTCTTCTACCCCCATAAAAAACTTAGGAAAGGGGAATGTATGTTTATAAATATATGATAAAAACAACATTAAGGCTGCTAGAACTATTTCTTTCATTTAATGTAATATTTCTTAAGCATCTCATTATTGAATATAGGTGAACCTGTTCACAGTAGCTAGCATTTTAAAGAAGCATTCTGGTAGCATATCAACATTATTATCAAAGCTATAAAATGCAGCAGAGGGCAAAAATATTAAAAACATACTACATTCCCACAAAATCTCTCCCTGGTGGAGGAGATATGTTGAGATTATTGAGCATTTTCCTTACATAGCATTGGGGACAAGGCTTTTACAATGTATACGTTAGCCATATTTCAATAAAGACGCAAATATCTTTAACCTTAGCTTTTTATTAGAGAAATCAGATAACCAGAAATAATCATATACTATTGCGTCATATTCTATTCTCCAAATCATCTTGCTTAGATAAACATTGCTCCAACTGTTTAGTGGTGACATTCAAAAAAGTGGTGACTATGTTCAAAAAATCTTCCAATATTTCAAACCTGCAAAATGATACATCTTTTGGATTGTTATTTTCAGGTTTATGGGAGGCACATTTTTGGGATAAGGAAAGGAAGAATAGGGCAGAGGTATGACTTAGAAAATATTGTGCAATTGTGTATCAAACAAGATTACATATTATATATATATATATATATATATATATATATATATATATATATTTACATATTTATCATCACACATTAACACAAAAGTATGCAGCATACAAAAGTGGTTTGATGCAATGTGCATGTGTAATAAAAGCATCTGTATTTAGAGTTACAAATATGGGTGTCACGAGCCTACTAGAAATTGATGGACGAGCGACTGCCAGCAGCTGGCACTACTGTGCAAAAAGTTATGGAGTGTTCACCAAGAACACGCAAGTTGTGGCCCTCTATGCCAGTACCTAGTGAGGCAGCTGGAGCCTGAGCGAAGAGTGGTGAAGATAGCCGAGGTCAGAACCAGGATATCAAACAGAACCAGAATTGTGATACAAAAGGGTATTACGGGATGCCTAGGTGTTAACCAGCAGATACGAACAAAACCAGAATCAAGATACCGAAGAGTAATCAAGAATTAGCAGGAGTCAGAGCCAAAATTTCAGGAGTGAAATGAACCAGGAAGAACTGGAGCAAAAACTAAACAAATACTCTGGCAGTGGGGTAGTGCCAGAATCTGCCTTATATAGGAAGTTGTCAGGATGAGGGCCTAAATCTGATATAATTAAATAGAATATTAAATGTCAGGGCCCAAATAAAATAATACATTTATACATAGAAGTGAACATGATTTTCGTCTCAGATAATAGAGTGCTTCCTTTTTTAAAAAAATTGGTCAATTAGCCCAGTAGGAGGTAATTAGGTTGAACAGACCCTCTGTGAGTAGACTAGCTTAAGATATGCAGATCCTAGACATCCATTGTTTTGATCCTGTATTCCACTTCCTAAAACATAATAATGAAAAAAAGCTCAATACATGTTTTCACTTGGCTATAGAAAAAGAAGTATTGGTTTAATGCATTAAAATACCTACATTCATTGCTTGCTAAAAACTGATATTTTTGAAGATAATGCAGGTTACCCTATGATGTATGAGATTTGGAATATAATCATCATCATTTATTTATATAGCGCCACTAATCCCACAGCGCTGTAGGGAGAACTCATTCACATCAGTCCCTGCCCCATTGGAGCTAACAGTCTAAATTCCCTACCATACACACACACACACACACACACACACACACACACAAACATATACACACACACAAACATATACACACACACAGACTAGGGTCATTTTGATAGCAGCCAATTAAGGTTTTTGGAATATGTTCACAACATTTGATATTTTTTTGTGGTAGTTATTTATATACTTCTATGTATAATGTTTAAGATTATTTTTTATTACTTACTAGCATCATTTTTTTCACTATTATTTTTTCTGCACATTTGCTATTTCTGGATCTTTTGGGTATGAGGTTCTTATAGTGAAGGGCGGCAAGTGAGGTTTTTCCACCCACTTTGTTCTTTGTTCACGTTTGAATACACTATTGCACATCTTGACGTATATTGGGCCACCATTAATATCTAGAGATTAGAGAGAAAGTCTTTTTGACTCCCACATGGCCTGCAATTTTGGGGCCATTAGACCAACTAAGTACCTTGAGAAGGAATTTAGGCTCTAGAAAAGAGCGATCAACTGGTGGAATTTTGGAAGATGTACTGGTTAGTGCTAAAATGCTGGCAGGATCCAGAATTAGTTTAGAATCTGGTGAAGTCTGAAGATCTGAAGTGTCAAAGGAACGGGAGAAAGCATTGACTCTCAATTTCTTAGAACCTATTTTATAGGTCAGAATTAAATTAAAATGTGGGAAGAATAATGACCATATAGTTGCCTAGGTTTGAGAGAGTGAGCAGTTTGGAGGTAGGTTAGATTCTTGTGGTCGGTAAATACCATGATATTATGTACGGCCCTCTCAAGAAGATAATGCAGCATGGTGGCTAAGTGGTTAGCACTTCTGTTTCACAGTGCTGGGGTCATGAGTTCAATTCCCGACCATGGCCTTATCTGTGTGGAGTTTGTATGTATGTATGTATGTATGTATGTATGTATGTATGTATGTATGTATGTATGTTCTCCCTGTGTTTACGTGGGTTTCCTCTGGGTGCTCCAGTTTCCTCCCACACTCCAAAAAAACATACTAGTAGGTTAATTGGCTGCTATCAAAATTGACCCTAGTCTCTCTCTCTCTGTCTGTCTGAGTGTGTATGTTAGGGAATTTAGACTGTAAGCTTCAATGGGACAGGGACTGATGTGAATGATTTCTCTGTACAGCGCTGCGGAATTAGTGGTGCTTTTAAATAAATGGTGATGATGATGATGATGATAATGATAATGCAATTCCTCTAATGCTGCTTTGATTGCTAGCAGTTCTTTATCCCCATCCTGTAGTTCCTCTCAGTCGTGGAAAACTTTTTGGACACTAACCCAAGACTTAGCAGGAGTCAAAGACGGAATTTCAGGAATGAAATGAATCAGGGAGATCTGGAACTAGCACGCTGGAGCAGGAATCACACAAGGCGCCCCAATACTCTGAGAGGGTTACTGCCAGAATCTGCCTTATATAGGAAGCCCAATAACACATTGGTGGTTAGTGACAACACCAGATCACTGACTGCTGATAAGGAAACCTATAATTGCAGCAGAAGTAATCGGAAGTTGCGTCCCATTGCTAGGCAATGGGCATGCAGAACTAACAGCTAGAGAAGGCATCCGTCACTGCTGGGTAAGCAAGGATGGCATCCTATTGCACCTGTAGATGCTGATTGGGGGCTTGCATGTGCAACTTCAGTAAATGCATAAGCAATTAACATATGGACACATCTTTAGGTATGCCTCTTAGGAAACGTAACTGTTACACCATACCTCAGACTGTTTTAAAGATGATGATGAATTTAATATTTTGAATCTTTACAATGTTACAAAAAATTAATGGAATATTTTTTTTTTTTAAAGAAAATATGCACTCCCCCAAACCATGCAACTTTCAGACTACAGCTTGTGGCTAGTTTTCACTAAAGAAGTGGGAGTACAAGTGTGGGATCCCTGTGCTAAAGTGATGCTGACACACCAGGCTTCACAGACTGGGCTGAAACACAGAGAAATCTGCAGTACCATGGTCCCATGTCGTATTAGGACAATCTGGTTCTTCCTGGCACCACTGGGTGCCAAGGTTATGGTAAGTGTAAAAAATAAGGATCACTGGGATGGCAAATATGCCAGTATCCTCTCCCACAAGATTAAAAGGGTGTTTGGCCATACCTTTGTGCAGCTCACTACAGAACTGCTGGTGGCACCCACAGCACCCACAGAGCTAGTACCTATATCTGCAGTGTGAGAGTATGAGCAGAAAGAGAGAATCTGCAGAGCAACCATATGTTGAGACAGAGCATGTAGCCAGCGGCCCAAAGCCTAGAGAGTGGCCAAGAAGTAAGACGGTGCCCTTAATATATTTTTGTTTTCTGTAAGATAATGTTGTTCTACTGCAAAGCGACTAACAAATAAAAGCTCCTTTTAATTTAAAAAGTCTGAGTTTTTCGGGAGATCTATTTGATCTAATGGATAAAAATTGATTTAACAGAGATTAAAGTAAAATAATACCTATAAGACTATGAGTCACTCTGTTATACCATATTTAAAACTTGTGATCCTGACTTTATAAATTATTTAATAATGATTGGTTTGATTTTAAACATACTTATCATTCTTAAAAGAGAAACATGTTAGAACTTTCAGGGGGGAATTGAACTTGCCGCATTATTCGTGAATGTAAAGCGGCCCGCGCTCTATTTATGATAGTAGGCTCATTTTAACGCGGATTTCTGCTCATGGATCTCAGAGCTCCTCCTTCACAAATTACTTTTTATCACATGAAAGTTTAACTGGTTGCTTCTTTTAGCCGTGATATCATTAGAATGGTAAAATATACACCAAATTTAGTGAAAGAATATGGATATACTATTCTTTAAACATTTAAAAGCACCATGGACCTGGTTACTTTCCTGTGGGGAATAACTAAGTCTAGAAGCCTGGGAAAAGAAGACTTGGGCAAATGGGCTAGTCACCCGAAAATAAAATATGTTGGATTTATTGGTTTTCTTTGGATATTATCACGCCAAAAGATTTCAATATTAGCTTGAACATATTTTTACTGACAAAGTTAAATAAAGAAATTAGTGTAGAATGGACATGTTACTTTGGATTTTGAAAAAAATTTTTTGCTGTTTGCTTTTTGGTATTGATATGTTGTGAAATTACCCCAGTAGTCCTACTGATTTACCACTAGGTGGCACTTGGTGGTAAGGTTCAGGACAAACTGAAGTTCTCTGGATGCTGCAGACCTGTGATTTTCAGCATGCTCTGGGATACACTACTGTTAGCTTATTCTGACAACTTAATAAAATCAATTTATTAGACTTGGATTTTGTTATACATTTGTATCTTTATTATGTTACACTAGTATGGACAGGGATCTGTAAGTGTTTGCCCCTGGACTTAGCTATAGGATGGAGTGTACATTGCTTAATTTCCTTCAATTGTTGTTTTTTATGGTTTCTAAAACCGAGCCCGAGCATCTCTAATATATATTAACACACTTGCAAGATCCATGTCGCTCTTATCTTGGACCATGTGTTAAGCACCCACAACTGATGCATCTCCTTACAGACGTGTATATATATATATATATATATATATATATATATGCATTTGTCAGATGTGCTACTATTTACACTAACATGACTAAGCATGTAATAGTGTTACAGCTGCCTCATGTTATTCTAATTTAAGCTCTTATGGTCTAGAATGTACACTTGCCATTTATTTTAGCTTCTCCATTTCACCCATGTCTCCTGGATTCAATTTCTTGGGTTCAGGGTGTGTATCCGTAGGTAATTATAGAGTTTCATCTCACTTCATTACTACGTTAGCCCATGATCCTTGCAATGAGTACTAAAGGGACATAATACTGACACAGCCTGATTTGTCTACTAGTGAGCCAAATACCCTCTTTTCTAAGAGTATTTACACTGTTTTAACAGCAATGCATGTAACATATCTATCTTATTGCATTTGAAGTATCTTTATCATCTTAATATAATTAGATTCTACTACATTGAAACCGCTGTCACTTGAATTCAGATATTACATTTTGTCTTATTGTATTCAAATATTAAAAACTGTACACTATTGTTCAGTTAACATTATCCTCCGCATATTCTGTATCATCTAATAATTATCTTGCTCTTACATTACTCTGCATATTTTACATCATATCAGAGATTAAGCTACTGCCCACTACAAATACAGGTTTCAGGCCATTATGTTACAAGGCCACCAAATAAAGTGGCTTATCTGTGTGTATGTATGCATGTGTGTGTATGTGTGTGTGTATATGTATGTATGTATATCTGTGTATGTGTAGAGATGTGCCCCCTGGCTCTGGATCCTGTGCCCGTGAAGAGGGCGAAGATGGAGACTGCTGCTATGGCCACGAAGAGGGTGGAGAAAGAAAATCTACTCATCGATCCAGCGTTCCAGCGGTGAGTATTCTTCCTGCAGGGATTGACAGCGGAGGGAGGATGAGCCAATCAGGGCTCGTCTTCCTCTGCTGGCCAATCGGCGGCCGGATGAGTGAGCCAATCACGGCTCACCTCCAGCCTTTTAAAAGATTGGCGCCGTGGCGAGCCAATGAGCGCTCGCGTCAGCGCCCAGTAGTGACGTCGCGCCGGTGGTTATATAAGCCGCCAGGCGGCGCCATTGCTTCACAAGTTCGGCGGTGGAGTGAGAAGAGGACGTCGAGGGACGTCCGGAGCGGCGGATCAAGAAGAATACGCCAGAAGTGGCAGGGTGCCCTTGTCAGGGCAAGGAGCTACCCTGCCACTGACAATCACTGCCGGAGATGTCGGCGGGGAGCCCTTGTAAGGGCTAAGAGCGCCCCCGCCCAGAGAGCTGCGGGAGACATTGCGCCGAAGCAGAGAAAATGCGCTTCCGGCTGGAGGGTCTGAAAGACAAATGGGCAGCACAGTGGCCTAGTGGTTAGCACTTCTGCCTCACAGCACTGGGGTCATGAGTTCAATTTCCGACCATGACCTTATCTGTGTGGAGTTTGTATGTTCTACCTGTGTTTGCGTGGGTTTCCTCCGGGTGCTCCAGTTACCTCCCACACTCCAAAAACATACTGTTAGGTTAATTGGCTGCTATATAAAAAAAAAAAAATTGACCCTAGTCTCTATCTGTCTCCCTCTCTGTCTGTCTGTGTCTGTGTCTGTATTAGGGAATTTAGACTGTAAGCTCCAATGGGGCAGGGACTGATGTGGATGAGTTCTCTGTACAGCGCTGCAGAATTAGTGGCGCTATATAAATAAATGATGATGATGATGATGATGAAAGACCCGGAGAAAGATGACTGCGGGGCAAGGTAAGTATACTCAACTTAAGTCGGGCACAAAGCCCGTGGGCAGAGTCGGGCACAAGGCCTGTGGCCACCAGTTAGGGGCACAAGGCCCAGGATAAACTGGGCACAAAGCCCTTATAGGAAGTTAGTGGGCTCAAAGCCCAAAAGTGCAAAAAGGGCACAAGACCCTAGTTAGTGGCCATAGTTAGGTAGGTCGCAAGGCCTAGTGAGGGTGGGCTAGGCTCACAGTGTGACAGGGCTCAAGGCCCTAGCTAGGGGCTTAAAGCCCATAAGTAGAAGGGCACAAGGCCCTAGTTAGTGGGCTCAGAGCCCAAGGCAAAGAGGGGGCTAAGGCCCATAGTCAGGGCACATGGCCCTGTAGTCAGATGGGCAGAGAGGCCCATGGTGTAGGGCATAAGGCCCATGGTGTAGGGCATAAGACCCTGTATGCAGCGGCGTGAAAGCCCCGTGTGTGGTAAGTAGCTAGGTGAGAGGCCTAAGTGACCGTAGAGCAGGAGGCTCCGGTTAGGGCTATACCAAACCGTCAGGTTGGATAGCAGGTGTGTGTATCACGTGACAGTTCCAGGTACATAAGCAGAGTATTATTCCGCCTGTGCGGCGAATATTGCATCGTGTATTGTATTTGGGCTATGCTGTGTGTTTCTTTACAGGTGCCCCCAATAAAGGTAAGCTCTTTTTGCTTGCTGTTTTCCTGCAATAACCTGAACTGTGGGGACAAGGTATAGTTAAGAGAACACACAGTAGTTTTCCCATCCTGTAGGTCCCTGGGGTTACGCTGGTTTCCAGAGGTGATGATTGAGTATCTCACTGGCAGTGCAGCACAGCTCAATTGAGTTCCAGGGGCGGCCCGTGGTTCTATTTGAGTGTCTGGTCTCACCTCTATGATGGATGGTCACACCCCCTCTGGTGGTCCCCTAGCGTTGCAGTACCCCGGTGGGCCCTTCATGCCCCAGTCTGACACTGTATGTGTGTGTGTTTTCTGTGTGTATATATGTCTGTGTGTATGTGTGTGTGTGTGTGTGTGTGTGTGTGTGTGTGTGTGTGTGTATGTATGTATGTATGTATGTATGTATATGTGTGTGTTTGCGTATATGTGTGTGTGTATGTATGTGTGTGTGTATGTATGTGTGTGTGTATGTGTGTGTGACCATAAGCCTCAGTTCATGAAAGCACACATAGATTTCCACCGAAGCAAGGTAGGGGTGGTGCAAGATGGGGGTGGTGAAAGACGGGGGTGGTGCAAGATGAGGTGGTGCAAGATGGGGGTGGTGCAAGATAGGGATGGAGCAAGATGAGGTAATACAATATGGGGTGGTGCAAGATGAGGTGGTGCAAGATGAGATTCTACAAGATGGAGTGGTGCAAGATGGGAGTGGTACAAGATGAGGTGAGGCAAGATGGGGTGGTGCAAGATGGGGGTGATGCAAGATGAGGTGATGTAAGATGGGGTGGTGCCAGATGAGGTGGTGCAAGATGGGGTGGTGGAAGATTGGGGGTTGAGCAATATGGGGTGGTGCAAGATGGGGTGGAGCAGGATGGGGGTGGAGTGAGATGGGGTAGAGCAAGATGGGGGCAATGCAAGATGTGGGTGGTGCAAGATGGAGGGGAAGCAAGATAAGGTAACATGGGTTGAGGTGATACAAGATGAGGTGGTGCAACATGAGGCGGTGCAAGATAGAGTGGTGCAAGATGGGGTGGTGCAAGATGGGGTGGTGCAAGATGGGGGTGGTGCAAGTTGGGGGTGGTGCAAGATGGGGTGGATCTAGATGGGGTGGTGCAGGATGGGATGGAGCAAGATGGGGGTGGTGCAGGATGGGGTGGTGCAAGATGAGGTGATGCAAGATGTGGTGGTGCAAGATGGGGTGGAGCAAGATGAGGTGGTGCAAGATGGGGTGGCACAAGATGGGTTGATGCAAGATGGGGTGGTGCAAAATGAGAGTGGTGCAAGATTGGAGTGGTGCAAGATGAGGTGGTGCAAGATGGGGTGGTGCAAGATGAGAGTGGTGCAAGATGAGAGTGGTGCAAGATGGGGTGGTGCAAGATGGGGTATTGCAAGATGGGGTATTGCAAGATGGAGTGGTGCAAGATGGGGGTGGTGCAAGATGGGGTGGTGCAAGATGAGAGCGGTGTAAGATGGGAGTGGTGCAAGATGGGAGTGGTGCAAGATGGGGTGGTGTAAGATCGTATGCTGTAAAATGTGGTGCAAGATGAGAGTGGTGCAAGATGGGAGTTGTGCAAGATGGGAGTTGTGCAAGATGGTGTGGTGCAAGATGAGAGTGGTGCAAGATGGCAGCGGTGTAAGGTGAGAGTCGTGCAAGATGGCAGTGGTGGAAGATGATGTGGTGCAAGATGAGGTGGTGCAAGGTGGAGGTGGTGCAAGATGGGGTGGTGCAAGATGAGGTGATGCAAGATGAGGTAATGCAAGATGAGGATGGTGCAAAATGGGATGGTGCAAAATGGGAGTGGTGCATGATGAGGTGGTGCAAGATGGGGTGATGCAAGATGGGAGTGGTGCAAGATGGGGTTTTGCAAGATGGGGTAGTGCAAGATGGGAGTGGTGCAAGATGAGAGTGGTGCAAGATGGGGTGGTGCAAGATGGGGTATTGCAAGATGGGGTATTGCAAGATGGAGTGGTGCAAGATGGGGTGAGGCAAGATGGGGTGGTGCAAGATGGGGGTGATGCAAGATGAGGTGATGTAAGATGGGGTGGTGCCAGATGAGGTGGTGCAAGATGGGGTGGTGGAAGATTGGGGGTTGAGCAATATGGGGTGGTGCAAGATGGGGTGGAGCAGGATGGGGGTGGAGTGAGATGGGGTAGAGCAAGATGGGGGCAATGCAAGATGTGGGTGGTGCAAGATGGAGGGGAAGCAAGATAAGGTAACATGGGTTGAGGTGATACAAGATGAGGTGGTGCAACATGAGGCGGTGCAAGATAGAGTGGTGCAAGATGGGGTGGTGCAAGATGGGGTGGTGCAAGATGGGGGTGGTGCAAGTTGGGGGTGGTGCAAGATGGGGTGGATCTAGATGGGGTGGTGCAGGATGGGATGGAGCAAGATGGGGGTGGTGCAGGATGGGGTGGTGCAAGATGAGGTGATGCAAGATGTGGTGGTGCAAGATGGGGTGGAGCAAGATGAGGTGGTGCAAGATGGGGTGGCACAAGATGGGTTGATGCAAGATGGGGTGGTGCAAAATGAGAGTGGTGCAAGATTGGAGTGGTGCAAGATGAGGTGGTGCAAGATGGGGTGGTGCAAGATGAGAGTGGTGCAAGATGAGAGTGGTGCAAGATGGGGTGGTGCAAGATGGGGTATTGCAAGATGGAGTGGTGCAAGATGGGGGTGGTGCAAGATGGGGTGGTGCAAGATGAGAGCGGTGTAAGATGGGAGTGGTGCAAGATGGGAGTGGTGCAAGATGGGGTGGTGTAAGATCGTATGCTGTAAAATGTGGTGCAAGATGAGAGTGGTGCAAGATGGGAGTTGTGCAAGATGGGAGTTGTGCAAGATGGTGTGGTGCAAGATGAGAGTGGTGCAAGATGGCAGCGGTGTAAGGTGAGAGTCGTGCAAGATGGCAGTGGTGGAAGATGATGTGGTGCAAGATGAGGTGGTGCAAGGTGGAGGTGGTGCAAGATGGGGTGGTGCAAGATGAGGTGATGCAAGATGAGGTAATGCAAGATGAGGATGGTGCAAAATGGGATGGTGCAAAATGGGAGTGGTGCATGATGAGGTGGTGCAAGATGGGGTGATGCAAGATGGGAGTGGTGCAAGATGGGGTTTTGCAAGATGGGGTGGTGTAAGATCGTATGCTGTAAAATGTGGTGCAAGATGAGAGTGGTGCAAGATG
This sequence comes from Mixophyes fleayi, assembly GCF_038048845.1. Taxonomy (NCBI): domain Eukaryota; kingdom Metazoa; phylum Chordata; class Amphibia; order Anura; family Limnodynastidae; genus Mixophyes; species Mixophyes fleayi. The sequence goes on from NC_134403.1 coordinate 333,743,566, forward strand.
GGAGTTGTGCAAGATGGGAGTTGTGCAAGATGGTGTGGTGCAAGATGAGAGTGGTGCAAGATGGCAGCCGTGTAAGGTGAGAGTCGTGCAAGATGGCAGTGGTGGAAGATGATGTGGTGCAAGATGAGGTGGTGCAAGGTGGAGGTGGTGCAAGATGGGGTGGTGCAAGATGAGGTGATGCAAGATGAGGTAATGCAAGATGAGGATGGTGCAAAATGGGATGGTGCAAAATGGGAGTGGTGCATGATGAGGTGGTGCAAGATGGGAGTGGTGCAAGATGGGGTTTTGCAAGATGGGGTAGTGCAAGATGGGAGTGGTGCAAGATGGGGGAGTTTGCGGAACAGCAGATGTTTGCACAGCCATGACGTAGGCACCTACTTCTGGGGAGCAGTGCAAGATGAAATTTTATTTTAAGCAGTAAGATTACTAAACTGAGATAAAGAGGTGTATTTCTTGGGCATTCATTACTGCTGGGGGAGAGGGCATTTCCACTCTACAAAAGAACTTTGCAGCATCTCAAAAGAGCAATAGTTTATTAAAGAAACAGAAATGTTAACGGTGTGGGTCTGACTCTGAAGTGTTAGGAGTTTGGACTTTGATGGAGTTATTACACAATTGCATAGTGCATCTCTTCAGATTTTCCACCTCTTCCAAGGCATCTTGCAGTGCACAACCAGTGCGCTTTATAGATTACCTTTATTGTGTTCTGCACTTTTTGCTTTGTAAATTAATCCAACAGAAGTTTAGTGTTGCTCTGCATGTGTCCTTTGTGAATGTATTATTTCCTATCTTGCTAATTATAAAATAAATGTGTACTTAATGGGCAAATATGCACTTCAGTAAAGATTGATTTAGTTTAACAATACATGTCCCATAGTGTTGATATATTGTAATATTATTCAATATAGAAAATGATGCAAACATGTTTAACAACTTTACATACAGGCAGCGTTCTTTCTGCTCTGTGTCACATTTTCTTATGTCACATTTCTATGAACTAAAGCAATGTTATCATACATGAATGTGAAGCTCTGGCTTAATGGAAATGTAGCTTGTAGGCTAATTGTTTTCCTCATTGAGAGAATTGTAGCACATTTATGTTCTTGCAATCAGCGTCATAAGAATGACAGCACTCCTGCACACGCAGACCAAGAGAAATCATCTCAAGGCAAAACCATTCTACAAAAGCACACGCACACACAGGGCCGCCTCCAGGAATCATGGGGCCCAGTACGCCCCCCCCCCCATGAGCAAAATAAAGAAAAACATATGAGCATTCCTATGTGCTCGGCGGGTCGGCTACATACCAGGCTGTGTGCACAGATAAATGAGTAGAACGCTTTCTCCTTCGTTTAGAACTTCGCAGTAACCAGGGTAAATGAACAAGCTGGTTGATTTTACCAGCGTCCTCCTGGTTGCCGAGCAACGGACATTTCTGGGGCCGCAATTAGGCGTATTTAGGAATGGAAATACAACAGAGAGGTTATAAGTGGCAGCCGCCTTCACCAATAGAAGCGCGGCATATTCTGCAGGACCGTCACGGAGGCGGAGCTCCTAGTACGCACGCAGTGTAGTCCTGAGCTGCCACCAAGTCTGGTGAATCAAATTTAGCTAATTTGAAAGGACGTTGACGGTTTTTTATTGTGCGTTTCACTAGCAACTTGTTGTATTCAGTCTTCATCTCCTGCTGGTCGGGGATGGGATAAAACCTATGGACGACTTGTACGTGTTGCGTTGTTGTACCGGGCCCCCTGGTGAGCCCGGGCCCGGTACAACAGTCCCCCCAGTACCCCCCTGATGGCGGCCCTGTGCACACAGCACATGTCTGTTACATACAGCACACTGTTGTATGCCCTCTGCCCTGCATCCACCACTGCATGTCCTTCTCCCAGCAGGCTTTGCTCTGCATGTCACATAAGTGATTCTGTTTTTGAATCAAGGTCACCTGTATTCACAGTGATCAAGTAAAATTTTAATTTTCAAATGCACTGCTTTTGACCAATCCATTTTCAATTCACTATCTCAGTATTCCCTTTTCTTCCTAATGAGCCAACATAGTAACATCTACATTAACATTCATCAACCTCCTAATAATGTAATAAATAATTTAATTGAACTTATCAATATCACAAAGGTTTATACTTGTCATTATAAATTCACAACAAGGACATATCTGGTCACTTTGACTGGTTGATGATGATGATGATGATAATTCTATTTTAGATTAAAGTCATACTTGCCCACTCTCCCGAAATGTCTGGGAGAGATTTCCGGGTAGGTCTCATGGACTCCCGGGAGAGGAGGCAACTCTCCCGTAAACCTGCCCCTCGGGAGCCTCAATGACATGATTAACGGTGAATCGTGTCATTTTGGCCCCGCCCCTGTGACAAATTATTGACTACTTCTTGGGTGCGGGGCCAAAATGGCGTGATCCGCCACTCCCTGCCCCCTCTGCCCTCCGTGAACTCCCAGAGGGTAAGAACAGAAGGTTGGCAAGTATGGTTAAAGTAAAGCAGTAACGAAACTGGTAATACTATACTGACCAATTGTAGGACCCATTATTTTGCACCAATAATCTTTGTCTCACTTTTAGGGATAAATTTATCAAGCTGCGGGTTTGAAAAAGTGAAGACGTTGCCTATAGCAACCAATCAGATGCTAGCTGTCATTTTGTAGAATGCACTTAATAAATGATAACTAGGGGCCTGATTCATTAAGGATCTTAAATGAAGAGGATCCTTTTTTACATGAAAAAACAGTCAGTATTTAACTTATGTGCAAAACAGAACACTCATTTGCACCCCTTGCATTGTAACATGGTTTTGCCCAGGAGACTGAAATAAGGATCTTCTTCATTTAAGATCCTTAATGAATCAGGCCCTAGAATCTGATTGGTTGCTATAGGCAACAGCTCCACTTTTTCAAACCCGCAGCTTGATAAATTTACCCCCCAGATTCTTTATACATCCACATTAAAAAAAATAAGCGGGAATTGGTTCTTTGATGTAGTTTCATCCAAAAACTATTTTACCTCATTTGGGACCCAAGAAGATGTGAAGGGCCTATACAAGCTTCAGGTCACATTAGTGTCTCTGTTTTGCAATACAAATGTATGGAAGTCATGACCATTTTAAAGTCTGCTTGTAGAGAGTTGTGCGACAGCATGAAATGTTTATAAATAAATGAAGACATGAAGTATTAAATTTGCAGACTGTGTGAGTGTCCTGACAATGTCACCGGGGTGTCCCGGACACTGGAGGTGGAGATACTGTACTGTGCTGTACTGGGTGTGCATGCAGGGAGCAGTCTCAGCCATTTGTTTCTCATGTTTCAGGACAGAGCGCGTGTGACTGAATCAGAGCTGCATTCCCATCCTCACTGTCTCCCTTACTGCTGCAATGTGAGCAGACAGAATGGGGCAGGTCGCTTGTAAAGGCTTGTTCCTGTCAGTCTTTGACTACAAGACTGAGAAATATGTCATTGCCAAGAACAAAAAGGTGGGGATTTTATTCCGTGTTATTCAGCTGTCCATTCTGGCTTATCTTGTGGGGTAAGAAGTCCTTTCTCTTTACTGTATATTAATGTACTGCATAGCTGTGCTGACTACTGTGCATTCTATGTAGCCTCTATTGTATCCGCAGGACAGGTTCTATATGTGTACTATATGTGTACTATATTAGTACTATATCAGTATACCTGTCTGATCTTAATAACACGGTTCTATTTCACAGACATCATTAAGTGTTTTCTCCCCATAACCAAGCTTCCTTCCATATACCATAGTGTCATTTTATTCATAATTATTTAAACTACATTTCACCCATACAGATGCTTAGTTCTTTTCCAGGAATTTCACTTCAATCTCATTAAAATGTATATTTATGGCTTGTTTTATACGGACAATGCGCTGATATGAATTGTATCTTAGATCAGTCAGACACTTTGGATATTAACACAAAGCAGTTACTCTACATAAAACTGTATTTAAAGATATGTTTTTGTTCAATAATTAATTAGCCACTAATTCGTGGTTTTCCAAAGCCTTGTTGTTTCCAACCACTATTTAGTTGTATTCAAAGTTAAGTGTGAAACAAATGTAAAAGACAATAACACAGTTTTATTGCACTTAGTACACATTAATAATACATATTCTACATGAGCAGCATGAATTCTCCACCCCAAATTGTTCTCAGCACCAGCGATCATAGCCTGGGCTATTTGCGGTAAAATCGGGGTGATAAACAGTATGGGGTCCCCCCAACCAAGCGGTATGAAGGCTAGGCTGGTGCCACTATAACAGGGAAACCTGCATCATGGGGTTTCTAGCCCATTCAAAACAGGGCTGAATTCCCTAGGGGAACCAGGCCCACAAAACAAATATGGGTCCCTCCCCCAAATGAAACCAGACCCATGCTGAAAGCACTAGGGCTCTTCCCAAACACTTGCTTGTGCTTGTAAAACTACAAGTGATAGCATACCCATGGCTGCCAGAGCATGCGGGCACTTGTAGAACTACAAGTGATAGCATACCCATGGCTGCCAGAGCATGCGGGCACTTGTAGAACTACAAGTAATAGCATACCCGTGGCTGCCAGAGCATGCGGCTTCACACCTTTATGTGTGAATATTTCTCGGATAATAATAATATTAGCCAACTGATATCTTAGATTTAGTTGCCCTTTAATGTTTAGTTGCGTGATCCAAAAGGTTGATAGTTTGGCAGGAAAACAAAATGAGCAATGCATGATGGAGACAGGTTTGTTTCCACGCATTTCACATATTGTTTTGCAAATTAATTCTGCAACTGTGCCGCCCCCTTTTGAGTCTCATTATATAGTTTTTTTGTTATTTTTCATTGTTAAATTTGTAGTAAATAATCCCACAGTCCACATTCCTTTACAGTAAAGAACCCCCTCATATGCAGATGGTGAAAGCTTACTTCTTCCATTCACAATTGATGACCTCTTGTATTCTGTATAGTCCTTGGTACAAAAAATAAATTCTACAATAGGTCAACTCAAGGGCACCATTATTCCAAACTATACATACTTAGGTATTCTAAGCATTCTTTATAACTTAACCCTTCCGATCACTTTATTAATGTGACTGCCTGACTCTGAACCCTATCTAATTTTCTATGTGGGGAGCCCAAAATTGTACCCCATATTCAAGATTTTATCCAAGTAGTGTCTTTTACAATGATGTATGTTATCATCAAATGTATGTATCCTACTTTTATGCATCCTAGGCTTTTGCATCTACTATCTGGTATTAGGAGCTGATACTCAGCATTTTGTCAATTAGTATTCCTAACCATCATCATCATCAGCTATTTATATAGAGCCACTAATTCCGCAGCGCTGTACAGAGAACTCACTCGCATCAGTCCCTGCCCCATTAAAGCTTACAATCTAAATTCTCTAACATGCACACAGACAGACAGAGAGACTAGGGTCAATTTGATAGCAGCCAATTAACCTACTTGTTTTTGGAGTGTGGGAGGAAACCAGAGCATTCAGAGGAAACCCACACAAACACAAGGGAGAACATACAAACTCTTCACAGATAAGGAAATGGTTGGGAATTGAACTCATGACCCCAGTGCTGTGAGGCAAAAGTGCTAACCACTAAGTCATTTTCCATCTCAGTTTTCCCCAATTTTATTCCATTTAAGGCGTAAGTAGCACAGTTACAATTACCATGTCCAAGGTGCATAAAGATACATAAAATTTAAATTGCCATGTAACAACCCAGTTTGCTACATTGTCTAAATCAGGCCTGTCCAACCTGCGGCCCTCCAGATGTTGTGAAACTACAAGTCCCAGCATGCCCTTCCAACTATCAACAGTTTGTCTACTGGCAAAGCATGCTGGGGCTTGTAGTTTCGCAACACCTGGAGGGCCGCAGGTTGGACAGGCCTGGTCTAAATCTTTCTTCAACTGCTCTGTGTAAATAACCCTACATAGCGTAGTGTCATCAACAAATCACCCTACTTTCTAAGCAATTTCCAAGGTCATAAATAGAAAGATTGAAATGGAGAAGGCCCAAAACTGATCCCTGTGGGACACGACTAATACTCTTAGCTAAGTCTAAATAGATTCTGTTGATAACTAGCCTTTGTCTTCTCTCTTTTAACCAGTTGTGTACCCATGTACATGTACATTTTTGTTTCTTTATACCTAGTATTCTCATCTCATGTATTACACTCTTATGTTGAACTTTTTTTTATTTTTTTTATTTAACTTAAAATGTTTTTATTAAGTTCTTAGTAAAAGAATATGTAACAAACATGGCAGTTACAACATTGAATTTTTTTTTTAAAATGCACTTGTACTTCCAAGCTCCTCATAAACTTAATATACTTGTTAGTCATGACTGTTCCGTCATGAAATCATGCTGATAATGTGTTACCAGATAATTGTCTACACTATATTTCAGAATCATATCCTTCAAAATTTCTTTGAATATTTTAAACAAAACTGAAATCAGACGCATATGTCCAAAATTACCTTTTACAATGTTGGTCCCTTTTTAAAGACTGGTACCATCTGCTCTCCACTTCTGACACTGACCCGGTTATGAGAAAAACTTTAAATATAAAAAATAGTGGTGTGTCTGTTAATGATCTCAGTTCCTTTAGCACACATGGGTGGAAGCCATCTGTGTCAGGTGCTTTAATAGCATGTTTAGGGAACAGCCTCCTCTTATGTTATACACATGATTCATGTACAGTAATGATGTAGGCGATTGCTACACAACCTATTTCCTTGCATTTACTCCTCCTTTGTGAATACAAATGGGAAAAACATATTTAAAAGATTAGCATTCTCTTTATTTTCTACAATAGGTTTATTACTTAGTCACCCAATATTAACAGTATGCTCTCGCTATACTGTCACAAACTTGAAACCCTTTTGACATTAGACTTGCTTTCATTAGCAATCCATTTTTTTTAGCTTCAAAGCCTGCTAACCTGATTTATGTTACATATTTTACTACATTCCTTGTATTTCATAATTAGTTTTCAGTCACTTATAGGTTTACCAATTTATATTAGCTATTTTTTCTTATTATACCACATTGCCTTTTATTCTTAGAAATGGTGTTGACATAAGGTATGTACATGTAACAGCAAATTCCCTTAAAATAATTTTATTTAAACTCACGTTAAATGTTACCATGTTGGGATTGCTATTTTCTAAATGTCTGCTTTCCAGCATATTAGATATAATATCAGTTTTATTAGACAATAACAGGTCTAGCAGATCTCCACCTCCCCCTTTAATTGATTCTTCTGCCACTTTTGAAAGGTAGTTATTTTTTAAAATGAACTTTCATTGTCAGAACCACTAGTTTCTCAATTCATTTTTGAACAGGTAAAGTCACCCACGAGGAAGAACACATTTTTCTTTGCTGCCTTTAAATTTATAATAATTGAATTTTAGTATAATCATTTTTGTTAGGTGGCTTTTAACAAATCCCAGTTTTGGGTCAGAGGTCCAGTCTTAAGGGGAGAATGACCTAACATACAGGGATGGTAGAAGGTCTAATACGTGGTAGAGGATCTACTATATTATAGAGGGTCTAATACGTTTATTTCATGCAACAGAGACAAGTCAGTCAAAGTACTCATCTGACATTAGGCATTACAGAAAGTTCTTTTGAAGTCAAAGTTACATACGTGAGAAACAATAAGCCCGTGTTCGATATATCCCATATTGAATATGATACCCGTGCAGCCCCCCTTCACTGGAATGACCTCCCTCGCTCCATCCGCCTCTCTCCCACTCTGTGCTCCTTCAAACGTGCACTCAAAACTCACCTCTTTCTCAAAGCCTACCAACCATGCACTTAACCCCTATCTCCTCCGCTCATTCTCCCCTCTCTCCCATTGCCTCAACCGGCTCCTCTTGTGCCTGGTCTGTCAACCCTCCCTTAGGATGTAAGCTCGAATGAGCAGGGCCCTCTTCCCTCCTGTCTCCTCACCTGTTCTTCTGCTCCATGCTTATTGCAGCAGCCTGCCTGGAGTTTCTGAGGTATTGGTATTTTTGTTTATTGTTCTGTACTGTTTCACCCTGTATAGTCTACTGTTTGTACTGTGTACGGCGCTGCGGAAATCTTGTGGCGCCTAACAAATAAAGGATAATAATAATAATAATAATAATACCAGCTGCGTGGCAATATAAATGACCATATATGTATACAAAACAAAATCACAGGCTTTAATGTTTTGATAAAAATATGAACCAATACTTCATGTTTACATTTTGCTAGATAGACACAGATATGCAGTGTTAAGGATAAGCGCTGACAACAACTGTCTTAAAGTTACATAGGTCACAGGATACATTTACCATTCATGAAGCACAGGTTATTATTGGATAATATACATGTCGCACATACATCCATTTGTGCAGAGTATCTTGCATGAAATAGCTCTACGCATGCCCAGAAACAGACCTTATGCCAATGAACGCAACTCGTTTCTTACACTTACTACTACCTATGACTTGAGAGGCAAACAGGGGAGGGAAGAGGCGGACTAACATAGGCCATGTACAGTAGGTTCATTCCGACACAGACTGCAGGGCTGGTGTAAATGCTAACTGATAGTGATGACTGTTATGGCATAGTCTTTAATTTCAAAAGTACATATATGTGTGCCACTAGGCAGCACAGAATATTTGCACCTTGGCAAAATCATGTTGCACTGAAGGGGGAGCTAAATTTAAAATGTGGGGTCAGATTATAATTAGAATAGGGCATGTTCTAGATTAACTTTAAATTTCAGTGGAAACATAAAAGCTATCAAGTATTTGTGTTTTGCATGAATAAACAGCCAGTATTTAACTTATGTGCAAAATAATAAAATAATATGCACCCCTTGCATTCTAACATGGTTTGTCCGGGAGAAAACTTACTAATTGCTTTGGCTTACTTAGCTGGATCAGGCCCATTGTGTGTACAGTATATGTATTGAGAGCATCTTTATTTACAGAATTCATGTAAAAATATAAATATAAATAAGTTATTACTTGCAATGTTTATATATATATATATATATATATATATATATATATATATATATATATATATATTTATATATATATAATTGTGCTGTTAACAGTTATTTTCTTTCATGAACAAACATGTTTTTTTATGCATTCTGATGTGAGCTTTTATTATACATGTAGTTGTGCATGTACTTCAGTTTTATATGTCTACGTACTGCAAGTAATGCGAAGGTAGAGCGTACTTACACATAGATTCAAATGGTAGGAACTATGCACAAGTTCCATGCTCTTTTTTCAAACGCAACTTACGTGCAAATTGCATTAGGACTTGAATCAGGCCCTAAGTCAAAGAGGGACTTTCCACCTTTAGTTTACCAACTTCTCTGCTAGAAGTTGGTAAACTATGCTAGAATAGTGAAAATTTACAAATCCCAAAGTGGGAGGCATGTACAGCCCCCCTTCTAATGCAGTTTCTGAGAAAAGATTACTTAGAATTTCTTAGAATTCGGAGTACTAGTCAGTTTAACATTATTATTATTACCATTTATTTATATAGCACCACTGATTCCGCAGCGCTGTACAGATAACTCACTCACATCAGTCCCTGCCCCATTGGGGCTTACAGTCTAAATTCCCTAACACACACACACAGAGACAGACAGACAGACACACACACAGACTAGGGTCAATTTTGTTAGCAGCCAATTAAACAATAATACCTCTTTAATATCATTGTAGGTAGCTAAGCTTAATATACATGTCTGTTCAGGTTTTTCATTTGCATTACTAGCCAGAATAAATGCAGGATTTGGATCATCCCTGGTCCACCTTGGCCATGCTATCAATTTCAACTCCAACCTCAGTCGGTATTTTACTAGGGAGGGGTGTTTTTTTGCATGTAGATCCTCCTGCTGAGCGTGTCCTAAACAGGTTTTTACATACACAAACCTCTCACCTTTTCATTTCTTTCCTATTGTTAAGTGTTACTACATTCATTCCAGTCTGCATGTATTGTTACAGTAGTTACTGAATTTTCAGGTTGCGATAGTAACCATTAGTGTTTTGCACTATACATTTCACCTCTGTATGTTACAACACTATTGTTGAGGTACACATCCATATCATTTTTGTGTCTCCTAATACACTATTGCATGTTTCAGCTTCTTAGCAGTTAATTGTGGTATCCAGTATATTTATAGCATTGTGTCAAGTATAGATTAGGGCTAGTACAGTGCAGCACAGTGCAGGATACAATAATACCGGGGATAAGATTGCTGATTGAGCGTAGTATCAGTTGCCATTCTTCTTCAGCTGCAATAAGAGAGACTATCAAACTAGTGATTAATTTATTATAGTGTTGGCTTAACAGTCAGTTTAAGTCATTTGTGGGATTAGCTGGAGTCTGGTAACAGATTAATTAATATAACTCAATGGCAGAGCAATGACTCTCTAACCAGTGTTTGGGAAATCCTTTAGAAGCATCTGCAAACCGGTCAAGTTGTATATTTTTTACAGTGAGACTGTTGAGAACAAATTTGCATGGTAAGCTGCCAATTAAGGGGTCAGTTAGCGTGGCACAAGAACAATGCCACCTATTTTAAGACCACGTATCAAGAAATTAATGTATCAATGTTAGCAATACAGAGATAAATAAACAGAACAAGTATAAATGAACCAGTACTTTATAAAAGTAGTGTGGTGCAGTAAGAACACACTGTTTACTTTAGAATGTTGTTGCTGCAAAAATAAAATCACATGTATCAATTTTATATAAAAACATGACATAGTTTAGTGAAAATAGAGGCAGTTATCAGCTTACCAGGTGAGCTATGTTAAATATATATACTTTTTTAGTATTGAAAAAATGTACATATTAGATACTCACTGTATGGTAAATAAAATACCATGCATATCAAACCCAATTGTTCTTTCATAAGCCTCTATATTGACTTATTTAAAAGTAGAGAGCATGAGAAGCATGGGTACAAGGATGGTGGAGCAGGAGACAAGGCGCAACCAATAGGTCAACTGGCCTCAAAAAATGAGTTGGGTATGATCTGTCAACGCGGAACCTGCCGACAGCCAGATTGTTGACACCAAAATGTCAACAGTCAGAAATGTCGAAAGATTCAGTGTGTCTACGTGGTTAAAATGGCGACATTGTGACTGTCGACAAGCAGTAAAGTTGACAGTCAATCGGCAACTATAGTGCCAGCCGGCGGACCCACCTGCAACACAGCAGGCACAAAACAGTTAATACATAGCAAAGAAAACAAAATAACCAATATGCTTCCCCCTTCCCAACTCCTGCCATAATAACAACCATCTCCAGGATTGTTATTATGGTAGGGGGACCCTGCCACGCTGCTGGTTCTCCTGCTATAGTGCTACCAGCCCTGACTGATGCTACTAAAATCAGGGGTTTGAGGGGACAAAAAGCATGGGATCCCCCCGATTTTATTAGTACCAGACTGGGCTGGTGGCATTATAGCAGAGGAACCCGCAGCATGGGGCCCCCCTGCCATAATGAAAACCAACTACAGGCTGGTTGTCAGGACCTCTCTCCTAGGGGTACCCAGCATCAAGGACACCATCAGGGGGGTACAGATAACACTGCTCTAAGGGGCCCCACTGCTGAGACCTGTAGAGTACCAGGGACATAATGGTGCTTTTCCTGAAATAATCTTATGTATGGCTTCCATCTCTGGCATTACCAGTAGTTACTATTGGATGTTGTTGTTAACGGCATTTGTCTAGACATAGCGTTTTAATATATGTTTATAGAGCTACACTGCAGTGTAGTAGGCTAAGCTTGATTGTTTTTATTTTTATATTTTCTATTAAACATTCTTGATGTATTTATTTTTATTTTTAGATTTAATAAGTTTATTAGCATTGTCGCTGTTTTCTTTTTGTAGACAATAAGTATGTTACCAAATAAATGCCAAATTATGTTAAGAATATAGCTTACCACTTTAAATAACAAAAGCACTGAATATGCCATATGTCACACTTTGGAGTACTCGGGAATATAAAACTATCTAATGAAAACTATATTTACATTCCATGGTAAGTCATCCAGTGACAAAAAGGAAATTCAGACCAGACTGCAGCATTTATTTCCCCTTCACACTTCACCCCCTTCGTTCTCCAAAGAAAGTGACATTTAAGTTTCACTTATCTGAAGGATTATGTAAAGATTAGCAGTTGTCAAGTTGCTGTGGGTTCTCTTCTGCATGTGCATGGGCCAGCTCAGCTCTTCCATGACATCAGCCTGTCATATCACTGTCACTCTGACTGGTGAATCCATGAGTCAACCTCGTTCGTAACTAGTGACTAAGTGTAACGTGACACACATGCAGACTCACAACTATGTTGCACTACAGGGGTTAATTAAAATGCGTGGACAGATTTAGAGTTGGGTGGGGTATGTTCTAGCTCAACTCTAAATTGCAATGTAAAAATAGAGCTGTTCAGTATTTATGTGCTATATGCGAAAGCAGACAGAATTTGCCCTGCATGCACAAAAAATAAATGCATTGCATTGCTCCTAATAATACACATAAGGCAAGTTGTTCAGTCAATTTACAAGCAGTAAAGGGTGTCAATACTTATATGTATAGTGCAGTCCCATCCACTTTATGAGATCACCAGGTCAGCCCTTTGACAAAAGCTGTTATTGTAGAACTGATGTATATATACAGCTGCTTGAAATAAAAAGGAAAGAATATCTGTAGGAAACTAGAATCCAGCTGTGTATCTTGTACAAAACTGTAATTGAAATCACAGCTTTAAACCTGAAGAGTGTGAGGTGATAGTCAAGAGAGTACATGTGTAACAGGCATGCTATCTGTGCTAAGGAACTATCCTGGGTGGTTAGTTTTCCTGCACAGTGACAGTCATCAAATCAAAATGCAGACCCTCTTTACAACAAGGTCTGTTCTTTATGTTGTATTTTGAAATGTTGTTAGTTATAAATCATACTTGCCAACTCTCCTGGAATGTCCAGGAGACTCCCGAAATTCGAGTCAGTCTCGCGGACTCCCGGGAGAGCTGGCAAATCTCCTGCACCCCGCACCTGGCACCCCAAAATGACGCAATTCGCTGTGAATCGCGTCATTTCCGTCACAGGGGTGGGGCCAAAATGACGCGATTGACCGCGCCTCGACCCCTTCCGCCCTCCAGACATGCCCCTCTCCCGGAAAAAGCAAGGAGAAAGTAGGTAAGTATGCTATAAATAGCACTCACTCATCAATGCTAATATACCATGTAAAAAGTATTTCCATTTTTTTATAATGTAGCCCAGTGATCAAAGTGGGCTGGTATGTGGTGGTACTGTTACTTCTCTACTGCCTTCATTGTAAAACTATCAAATTTTTTTCACTAACATTTTCCATACAGCCACTTCTAAATTTCCACTTTGACCACTGTTATAGCCACAGAACTTCTCCATTTACGTCTCTATAGCACACACATAAACACACCACACAAACACACATGGGTGATTTTTAGAAGTCATATCTGGTGAAACATGAAATTTCATATTAAAAAAGGATCACTCCTAACTTCATTAACATGCTGTACAGTGTATCTGAAAAGATTTTATCTTTAGCCGGTAACAGAACAGATCACTGTTCCCACCCAAACTCCCAAGTCAGAATGATGAGTAATGTATGATACTGAGTATTTTACAACATCAGTTTGTATGTTACAATAGATGGCATTAGTGAGTCTTGATATTTCCAATATATAAAATTCCAATATTTTATACAAAGGCTATTTGCGCTGGGTGCTTTTGGTAAAAAGTGGATGTGGAAAATGAAAGCAGGTTTCCCTTCTATAATAAACCAGCTAAAAGCACTGAAAACTGTATGGGCTCTGGTGCCTGTTGTTGCTAGAGTAATTAATGAGTTCCCAAGAGGTGGCAAATTTACAACCTCCAAATTGCCTCTGTGTTCTGACATCCTTAATCATAACAGCCAAACCCAATGCTAATCTGTATGGGGCTTTAAGCAGAGGGGGCACAAACATGAAATGTCCCCCCCCTAAGGGCAAGAGGCTCTAGCCCTGGCCAGGAATTGGGGCTGTGCCCTAATCAGAATGATCAGACCCTAGGCTGTACCAGGTAAAATAGAGGTTAGATTCCTCTACAAATTGGAATCCACTCCCTTCACTAAAGATTTGTTTTTTTCTAGCCAAACTGATGCTAGTAGTAGCTAAATGCATCTCCATTCTCCACCTCTATGGAATCTGTTTCAAGTACAAAAAGTCCATAAGTCCACACCATACCATATAATACTTGGTGGCATATGTGTTGGCCAACTATGTACCATGACTTTTTTTTTTTCCACCCTACATTAAGTCCCCAAAATCACATCCGGTTGATGAAGGTCAAATAAAAAAAATGACTCAACCGTTACTTATTATAATTATTTCCAGCACTAAAAACATAAGGGTTTCTTCCTAACCATCCTGGTAGGATAGTGGTTAGGGAAACAAGGGAAGCTGACATGAAGGCAGAAAAAATATTACCTCTCTAGGGTCCCTGTGTAACAGATTTGGGGTCCACAGAACCCTATAGTTGACTACAATGATTTTTCACAACATGGTGTCTCACCCCATTCAAAGTGGCCCGCCCTTGGGATACTCACTGATGGGCTGCTTGACTTCAGGAAGTTGGGGAGGAGAGGGTAACCTTCCTCTACTAATTACAGCCAGGCCCAGAACTGAAAGGTCCAGGTACTCTTCCTAGCCATACTGGGAAATTGGTCACTAAGTAAATGTCAGGAATCCTGCATTTAGATGCAATACTTTTCTGTTTTTGTGAGACTTGGATCCTAACTTTGTACTGCGCTGATAGTTTGGTTTTGACCTTTGACTTTCCATGACTATTTCATTGCCTGCTGATTCTATTTTGTGTTATCTGCATCCTGCTGACCTCAGCTAGTGTGACCACTCTGCTGTTAGGTGCTGTCCCTCTTCCATGTTGGGACGGCCGCCTGTCAGGTGTCCCGTGATGCTCCCGGCTTCCCCACCGGCTCTTCCACGCATGCGCGCAACAGGACGATATTAGGAATTCTGGCAATGCCTGAAGACGCCACACCGCCAGCACTAATGATTGGTTGTGGGCACTATTTAAAGTTGTCTCTCGCACCATCCTGGTGCCAGAGTATTGGGTACCCTGACTACAGCTTTCCAGTGTATTCTTTGGTGATCTCCTGTACACAAGCTTGGCTTCTCCAGACTATTCTCCTGTTAGCTCCTGTATTTGGCTTTTGGTACTGAATCCTGCTTGTTTGACCACTCTTCCGGTATCCTCCTTTTGTACTGTGTTGTTCGAACATTACCAACCCAGCTCACCTTGATCACTCCTTCTGGACACCCCTGTGCATCTCTGCTGCCCGTACGTTGCTGATCCAACTAGACTGACTACCCTCTATTTTCCCTGTCTCACTGGCGGTTCAGTGGAAGGACCGCCACCTGCGAGTTTCCCGCTAAACCCATACCTCCTTGCAGGGGTCCCTGGAGAAAACCGGAGGAGCGTTAGACACCACACCTCCCACTAGAGCTGTGCCAGTCTTTCAAGAATTGTGACAGTATACTCTGGCCATGTCCAGAGAGGTTACAGGTGAACCGTCTGGCCGCAACTTGCTTCTCCACCTCGCACAGCAGGTAGAATAACAAGAATGAAACCAAGCACGACTTCTACAGTGTGTTTAAGGGGTCGTTACCCAATTAGATGCCCTGCAAAGCTCTCTGGCAGTCAGTTCAATAGTGGTCACCACTCCCCCTGCGCCCCCTAGTGTATCATCTGCCTCCAACTCCTCATCTCTGCTGCAAATTCCTTCCCTGAAAAAGTTTGATGGAGATCCAAAAAGATACAGGGGCTTTTTGAACCAATGTGCCATTTAATTTGAGTGCAACCCAGTTGCATCGCTTCTGAATGTACCAAAGTGGCTTTTATTATCTCTCTCCTCAGCGGTCAAGCACTTGCCTGGGCCTCACCACTCTGGGAACGTAATGACCCCACTCTCGGAAATTCGGTGTCACAGTGGGTCAGTATGCTGTGCAATTCCGCATGCTGGCATCAGAGTTAAAATGGAACAACAAGGCCTTGGTAGGGACCTTCTGGCAAGGTTTAGCAGATTGAATCAAGGATGAGCTTGTTTCAAGGGAATTGCCTTCTGACTTGGATGCCCTCATCTCCTTATGTGTCAGGATTGACCTGCGTTACCAATAGCGCACTAAGTAGCGATCTCCTTCCCAACATTTGTTCCCCTTCTGGCTCCCCAGTTCCAGAACGAGGTATCCACTCCTTAGGAACCGATGCAAATTGGTCGTTCTCGATTGACTACAAAAGAGCATGTGAGACAATTCAAGCAATGTCTCTGCCTCTATTGTGGTGATTTCAGTCATCTACTAAATTCCTGTCATAACAGGCCAGGAAACTCTCCCTCCTAGTCGGTAAGAGGGATGTCGTTCTAGGAAACTCAGTACCTGCTCCCTATTCTGCCTGTAACTCTGAGTTTCTCATGGCTGTTGTACTGGACTCTCCCAAAGGGCCAATCTGACCTCTACTTTTGTGGATTCTGGCTCCTCTGGAAACATTTCAGCTGCTCTCATCTCAAAGCTCCAACTATCCTTGCGATTATTGTCTCGGCCACTGTTTCTCACAGCAGTGGATTGTAACCGAGTCAGCAACGGTTCCATCTCCTACGTTACTTCTCCCATTTGGCTGACGGTAGGATCATTACATTGAGAGTTGATCCAGTTTCTGGTTCTATCCAAATCCATAAATTCCCTTATTTTGGGGTTGCCATGGCTCCGGATACATAACTACCAGTTATACTGGAGTCGAGCCCAGGTCACCTCTTGGGGTTCTTAGTGTCCTTTGAGATGCATTACTCATGTTTCTCATCCAGTTACTCACTTAACTTGTCATTCTTCCTCCACATCGTTCTAGGGACTACCCAATCGACTTGATCCAGGCAAACAAATTCCCAAGGGATGTCACTACCCCCTCTGCATACTGGAGACTCAGGGAATGTCTCAATATATTACAGAGAATTTACAACCTGGCAATCGTCAGAAAATCTTCCTCCCCGGGCGTTGCAGTTTTTTTCTTTGTGAAGAAGAAGGACGGGTCACTCCGTCCCTGTATCCACTATCGCCCTCTCAACCTTATAACCATCAAGAACCACTATCCTATACCCCTGATCTCTGACATTAGCAGTTCCCGGATTTTTACCAAACTTGACATTCAGGGAGCTTATAATCTGACCCGAAAATGAAAAGGAGATGAGTGGAAGACCGCCTTCAACACTAGAGATAGATATTTTGAATATCTTGTGATGCCCTTTGGCCTCAGTAAACTCCCCGACGGTCTTCCAATCTTTTGTGAACGAGATTTTCCAAGATTTACTGTACACCTCAGTGGCTATTTATCTTGATGATATTTTGTCATTTTCTCAGGATCTCCTCACCCATCGCTCCCACGTCAAGGAGGTGCTGTTCTGATTAATGAAACACTGTCTTTACTGCAAATTATCAATTGCACAACAGCCCCTGCACTACACAACCTTACCTGGATACCATGATTTTGGAGTGACCCAAATCACAGTTACATGGGCTACTCAGTACTGCATTTATTACTTTTAGTAGAGGGGGAAACACAAGAGTATGGAACCCTTCTACTAACTAAGAGCATTGGCTCTTCCTGGACACCCTGGTGGCATATGTTGAATCCCAAACAGGCATCAACAATACCACCTTTCTAGGGGTCCTGTGTCATAGACTATAGATCTAAAGCATTTCTCATCTATCGAATTGGTTGACAGCTCAAACCAACCAATCAAATACATTACTATTTTCTATTCTAATACTATTACTACTAATAAATAATAATATTTTTTATTTATAAAGTATCCTTCTCACAGTAAGACTCCAAGCGCTTTACATATAAAATTAGGGAGGATCAATTTATGTATAAGGGAACTAAGGAACAAAAGGGTAGAGGGTTGAGCAGCCTTCTTGGGCGCACTCAAGTTATGCATAAAAAACATAGGGGACAAATTACTTATGAAATAGATGAGACCAAAACTAGATTTGATACAGATGGTATAGAGGACCCTGCATTTGCAAGCTTAAAATCTAAAGGGATGCTCACACGTGAGGATATTGTGGGATTGGGAAAGAGGATTATGAATGAGCTCTGTTCATGTTAGTGCCAGTGTTGTAATGTGGAAGTGAGATGGGAGGTAATAGGCCTGGTTGGGGGGTCCATGATGTTGTAGAGTGGGGTCCACAATGGTGCAGAGGCCTGAAGATTGCAGAGGTCAGGATAGTAGCAAGCTCTAGATGGACCAGAGATCTAGATGGTGTAGGGGCACAAATAGTTCAGTAACCTAGATGGTGCAGAGGTCTTGATGGTGCATGGCCTAAATGGTGTAGAGGTCCAGATTGTGCAGAAGCCTAGATAGCAGAGGTCCAGATGAGGAGGGTGCCTTTCCTAGGTAGCAAAGGTCTAGAGGTGCAGAGGCCTATCTGGTGCAGCATTCAAATCCCTGAAAATAAATGGTCAGGAAATTTGGTTACAAGTACATCAAACAATAAAATTAGGGAAGTGCATCTCTTTTGTGGATGGCGTGGATTAGATCTATTTTTTGCTTGGTGTTGTCTGAGGCCTGACAGACTTGTACAAAAACAACTTGATCTGCATGTATTAGGGCAGGAAGAATAGAGTTTAATTTGTTAGCTAAGATTTTCACCTAAATTCATTTGTGCAAGGCAAGATATTGTTAAAATGTGATCTGTTGGGGGTATTTGATTATAAAAATTGAGAAACCCTGGTCTTTTTTAAACAATTATTTTTTTATTAAACGTGTTAGCGACTCATGCAGCATTTTCCCACGTTTAGGTGTATACATAACCGATAATCTCTGTGACAGCCACAGTGTTTTAGCGGTTCACAAACTGTGTCATGCACAACATAGACAAATCTCTTCTAAGATCTTAGTTTTTAACATATTCCAGAAGAAATTGAGATGGAAGAGAACCACTTGGAAAATACTGCAGGCTTAGAGTGATCCCTATATCGATGGAGGTATCTTTTCAGTGGTTGAAAAATATGGTACTGACAAGAACATGGGAAACATTACACATATTTTCTGAAATTTATATCTAGTGAGGCATTGGTAATTGTTCTACATGCTGGCCCTGCCCTCAGTGGTGCTTAAGTCAGCAGAAGATTGCACGTGGTTCTCTTCTGTCCCCATTCTGTGTCAAATGTTAATAAGTGCTTGTCTGGACAAGTTCTTAAACATAAGGAACTTATCTATAATATAGAAAACTGATAATTAAAGCTCATAAATCTATTATGCAAAGTGTTCTTTAGTGTGTGAATATTGCAATGTACTAAAACATGTCTGGGCAGTGTCAGTTTAATTTAAAACAAAGACAGAGGGCTAGATTTACTAAGCTGCGGGTTTGAAAGATTTTAGCTGTAATTTTGTAGAAAGTACTAAATAAATGAAAGCTAGAATCTGATTGGTTGCTATAGGCAACATCCCCACTTTTTCAAACCCACAGTTTAGCAAATCTAGCCCAGAGTGTAATGTATTATGTTGTCAAATTAATTAGATTGTCATAGTTAGTCTTAGTGCAAAGAGGGCCAAAAAGGGTCAATGTCTGAAATGTTACAACAAAGTGTTAATGACTGTGAACCCTGTAAGCAATATGAAAATTGATGTGACTGACGTAGCACAAGGTGCAGCCAACACTTGTCATGTAATGAATATGTGTACTCAGCCATTAGCTTACATTAGTTTTTGGAGATCTGACATCAAATAGTATTTATCAGGCTTTGTTGTCAAGTGTTAAACACTCTTTGAGACCATGTGTATGAGTTGGTGTTGTCAGTATCGTTATACTGAGTACCATTGATGTGTACAAACCATAAGACACACTGGAACTAGCATATTTTCCTTGTGCACTTAGCTGAGCACTTAGGACCTGATTCATTAAGGATCTTAACTTGAAAAACTTCTTATTTCAGTCTCCTGGACAAAACCATGTTACAATGCAAGGGGTGCAAATTAGTATTCTGTTTTGCACATAAGTTAAATACTGACTGTTTTTTCATGTAGCACACAAATACTTGATAGCTTATTTGTACACTGAAATTTAAAGTTGATATTTGTGTGCTACATGAAAAAACAGTCAGTATTTAACTTATGTGCAAAACAGAAAACTAATTTGCACCCCTTGCATTGTTACATGGTTTTATCCAGGAGACTGAAATAAGATACCTCTTCATTTAAGATCCCTAATGAATCAGGCCCATGGTTTTGTCCAGGAGACTGAAATAAGAAGTTTCTCAAGTTAAGATCCTTAATGAATCAGGCCCTTAGAGTGCATCACTGAGGTATGAGGAACTTTGTGTGACCTGCACTTTGTACCTCATGCCTCAGATATATCATTTCCAGTCAGTTTGCTGCATTCTGATAATTATTGGTCCATCCCACAAAATGGCTGCGCCCACTGTACAGGTAAAAAGCACAGTTTAACTGCAAAATATCAATGTTTCCAAATACGCAAAGCTCTGCAGGTTCCCCTCATTTACAGGTGTACAATATTACACCTGCTATTTTTCTGGTGCTATTTTTAAAGTACATGACAAAGAAAGTAACATAGTGATATATAATTTCATTTTGATATATCACTTCATATTTTATGTGCCACAATTAAGTTTTCACTCATTACTAAACCAAGCCAAAAAACATACTGCAGTTAGTAATTACTCAGTCCTGCTAAAACTGCAAATCCTTAATTTATTTCCTGACACTGCCAAGAATATATTTAATTATGACGTCCATTGGGCTGTGACCAAGTCATATCTTAAGAAATATTCACATTTCCTAGTTGTGTAAAAATATTGCACTGAGGCTATTATGATTTTGGCATAGATATTGCTATCCTCATTAGAGGTTGCCTATCCCAGTAACAATTCCTTAATCTCCATCTGTTTCGGTTTTACTGGACCTAGATTTTCAAGACCTGTCATTGGCTGTTGTTGTCCCTTAAAATATACCTGGTTGAAACTGCATAGTACTAAATTCTGGCTTCTAGACCTCATTTCTCAGTATTTCTTCTTTCTGTAGAAGCTAATGGAGAATTATTGGAGGATAGTGTTTCAAATTCTAAACTGTAGTATTATGAAAAAGGCCAGAGATCATGACAAATTGGGAGTATAGAGAGGCACTGTGGTTGCAGTATAATATACCAATATATAATACAACCTCAAATGTTCAGTATATATCATGGCAATACACCAATGATATATGAGGTGCCCAGTATACACAACAGCTGCTCAGACCCCATATTAGTAATGTCTCCACTACCAAAGTATACGACAAACCTCTCATATTCCCGGTATATAAAACAGCTCCGACCCCTAGTGTTACAGACCCTTTTCTTATTCCTCTGCTGGTTGCCCAGAGATTTGAATTTAACATTTTTAGCAGATATGAAAACATTTACAATATTATTTCCTTTTCAAATGTTTATAATATATAGGAAAAATACTGTAAAATATCTAGTTTTTTTCATCAGATAAACACTAATGTTTAAATGTAATCTGTCTAGCCGTTATTGATTTGATCTATACAGCTTTTACTTTCACTAACCCAAAGTAAGATAAAGCATTCAGCTTTACCACTGTGTTTATCAGTCCACATGACATTGAGTGCTATGTGCCAGCATTAACGTTCTTATGAATACAACTTCTAATCTCTCTCATTGTTAATAACAAAAAGAGCATTTTTATATGTAACTCTCATTTCTTGTACAGATGGGTGTTCGTTGTTAAAAAAGGTTACCAAGACACAGACACGTCCATACAGAGTTCTGTCATCACAAAGTTAAAAGGAGTTGCCTATACCAACACCACTGAACTTGGGCCGAGACTGTGGGATGTGGTGGATTACGTCATACCACCGCAGGTCAGTAACATTTCAGCTAAATAAAATAACTGGAAATAAAAGAGAACTGATTTATTATTGTTTTTTTCAGGGTGAAAATGTTTTTTTTGTAGTGACGAACTTGATCGTCACCCCAAATCAGAGGCAGGATAAATGCCGTGAGGTAAGAAAAAAGCAACAAAAAACTACATATCAACAATAGTAATAGAGGTAATGAAAGAGAAGTTACATATTTATATGGGGCCAAATGAAGCCATTCCCATTAAGTTCAACATTTCATTTTCATAATCCCTCATCCATTGCTTTAGGATGGTGAAGGTGAAAGAAACCCAATAAAACATAGTTCATCACTAAGGGCCTGATCCATTAAGGATCTTAACTTGAGAAACTTCTTATTTCAGTCTCCTGGACAAAACCATGTTACAATGCAAGGGGTGCAAATTAGTATTCTGTTTTGCACATAAGTTAAATACTGACTGTTTTTTCATGTAGCACACAAATATCCACTTTAAATTTCAGTGTACAAATAAGCTATCAAGTATTTGTGTGTTACATGAAAAAACAGTCAGTATTTAACTTATGTGCAAAACAGAATACTAATTTGCACCCCTTGCATTGTAACATGGTTTTGTCTAGGAGACTGAAATAAGAAGTTTCTCAAATTAAGATCCTTAATGAATCAGGCCCCAATTGTGGAGAAAAGTACTTTCCGACTCTGGCAATCAGATTACCACACTATGTTGTGTTTATTAATGGCAGTGGTGCTGTATTTTCTTTTACTTATAAGTATTTAATCCTTCCTTGAGTCTACCTACTGGGTCAGGAAATATAGGAGTGAATGTCACAATTTTACTGCTCTTACTGTAGAGAAGCCTGGAGAGATCATGTGAGTTCATGAACAGTGCAGTAGGGGCGTGCACACATTTCTTAGAAGCCATATCATTTGCAGGTGTGAAAAAAAAACAATTGAATAAATATTTTTTTAAACGAAAACCAATGTGCTCTGCCCCAAATGAACAAATGAATAACCTGCACCAATGCTACAGCCTGGGCTGCAGTGGCGGAACTACCATAGGTGTGGCAGGTGCCTTGCACTGGTTCTCATGGAGATAATGGGGCCTGCTGCATGGCAGATGCAGAGGGTCTGGGGCCCCAATTCCCGCCTCCACGCCTCTCTGCATCAGGGCCCACAGCTCGCTAGTTGCGCCTCTGCTGGGTTGGCTACCTCTTTTGCAAGGAGACCCCTTGCTCGTTATCATTTAGGTGGTAACACCATTTTTGTTTTCATTTCTACATTCATTCAACAAAAAAAGATAGCTACTGTACAGTGTATCTTTTCTGCAGTCACGTGTATATGCCATATTCTCATTTCTCAGTTGCGCAGATCTAAAGATGAATATTAAACAATTGTCACACTGATACTTAGAGGAAGGGCTTCATTCTTTTACTGAATCTGTTTATTAATGGCAGTGGTGCTGTATTTTCTTTTACTTATAAGTATTTAATCCTTCCTTGAGTCTACCTACTGGGTCAGGAAATATAGGAGTGAATGTCACAATTTTACTGCTCTTACTGTAGAGAAGCCTGGAGAGATCATGTGAGTTCATGAACAGTGCAGTAGGGGCGTGCACACATTTCTTAGAAGCCATATCATTTGCAGGTGTGAAAAAAAAACAATTGAATAAATATTTTTTTAAACGAAAACCAATGTGCTCTGCCCCAAATGAACAAATGAATAACCTGCACCAATGCTACAGCCTGGGCTGCAGTGGCGGAACTACCATAGGTGTGGCAGGTGCCTTGCACTGGTTCTCATGGAGATAATGGGGCCTGCTGCATGGCAGATGCAGAGGGTCTGGGGCCCCAATTCCCGCCTCCACGCCTCTCTGCATCAGGGCCCACAGCTCGCTAGTTGCGCCTCTGCTGGGTTGGCTACCTCTTTTGCAAGGAGACCCCTTGCTCGTTATCATTTAGGTGGTAACACCATTTTTGTTTTCATTTCTACATTCATTCAACAAAAAAAGATAGCTACTGTACAGTGTATCTTTTCTGCAGTCACGTGTATATGCCATATTCTCATTTCTCAGTTGCGCAGATCTAAAGATGAATATTAAACAATTGTCACACTGATACTTAGAGGAAGGGCTTCATTCTTTTACTGAATCTGATTAGGAAATGGTTCTATACTGCAAAGTACTTTATCGTATTATAAAATATTGTTTTTAATGTACTGAAGGATTCCCATCTACTTTAAACAGTGCACATACATAAATCTGTTTGTTTATATAGGCAGCCTCTAAGAGTTAACAAGCTGTGGGTTGTAAAATGCTACTGTGATGTACTGAGGGATTGTCATACATTCCACATGTACATGGCCACTGGATTCTTTATTTGTTAAATACAATATATAATTCATTTTGCACATTACTACTATGAAGTTATTAGTTAATTAACAAATAACAAGCGCTCAGTCCAGGTCTTTTGGCATAAAATTGTGACAATCCATTAGCCCAAGCAGGACAAATCAGATTTCATGTAGAAACTTCACTTTATGAATAACATACATTCAATCAGAGAATATATTGATTTATTCTATCATGACTCTATCAGTCGAAAACCCAGTTGCATACAAACTAGATATCTAGGCCTGATTTATGGAAGCCACAAAGGACTGAGGCTAAGGAATTTCACAGTCTGAAGGTGACATTGTTCGCCATGGTTATTTTTTTCCATTTATGTATTTTATATACATAGGAGGCAGAGGTGTTGGGATGCAGGTGGGCTATGAATGTGAGGTGCTGGGGGTGTACTGCAGCATAGAAAAGAGGCCTTATGGCCCAGTATATTTAAATCCATCCTGGTTACACCATGAGAGGCAGATAAAGTAAACACTTTGGACAATTTATTTGAGATAAGCATTTTTCTACAGTTACCCAGTGTATGACTTGGTATACAGGATTAGAAGGGAAAGTGGCTGCTTGTTTGGCAACAGTTTAAGTGTCTGCTTGTGCTGCATCTTTAATCTCCTTCTCCTCTCTGGATACCTCCCTCCAGGCGCGGGCTGGGAGAGGGAAGCGCGGGGGGCACACAGGCGGCCGCATCTCCTGACAGGGGATGCGGCCGCGTCGCCTG
The DNA here is from genome assembly GCF_038048845.1 of Mixophyes fleayi. Classification (NCBI taxonomy): domain Eukaryota; kingdom Metazoa; phylum Chordata; class Amphibia; order Anura; family Limnodynastidae; genus Mixophyes; species Mixophyes fleayi. The sequence continues at coordinate 333,768,689 of NC_134403.1, forward strand.
TCATGTGATGTGACCGACTGTACGCTGACGCGGCCGCATCCCCTGTCATCAGATGCGGCCGCTGGGGAAAATGTTGTATATTGCATCCGGGGGGCGGCTGGCCGGCCTACCCCCCAGCCCTAATAGCGGTCTGACTGAGCGGCCCGGGGGGCGCTGCCCCCCAGGCCAACCCGCCCTTGCCTCCCTCTCATCCCTGAAGAACTGCCAAGCTTATGCAAACACAAGAATGGATATTACAACTGGAGTGGCATTACATCTGCTTCAGACAGACAGACATGGAACATGTGGACAGCATGGAATCCGTCATGTTGGAATACGCTGCATTGAACAGAGATTTAAACAAATATATAGATGCAGTTGAGGAGACCGTACTTAAATTAAAACGTGACCCCTCGGATGAGATCCCAGATTTAAGGGAGCTTGTATACAAGAGATACACTGTGCTTCAGAAGAATAATACAGAGAAGAACCTGAGGCAGGATGATAAATATGTCCAGTTTAAAGATCAGCTAAGACACCAGAGAAAACAAATGGGTGTTTCACCTGCCCCTGCAGACAAAGATTTGGAAGATGAAGACAAGGAGATCGCTGTCACCCAGAGCACACGGCCGGTACAGTGAAACTGCAAATGGCTTATTAAATCAGTTATGGTTCCTTTGATCGCTCCACCCGTTACTTGGATAACTTTGGTAATTCTACAGCTAATACATGGTGACGAGCGCTGACCCCCTGGGATGCGTGCATTTATCAGACTAAGACCAATCCAGGGTGCCCCGGCGGGTTGGAGATGGTGAACGCAGTGGAAAACAAAGTACAAGAGAGAAGCAATTGAAAGGATGATTGAAAACAAACTTCAGCACTTATAGCAGATCTAGATACCATTGGCACACAGTGGTAGCTGAAAGGAAGAGTGGTGCAAGTAGGAATTGTCATTGGGACCCTCCTACCCATCCTTATAGTGGATTTTAAAAAGGATATGCACACTTTAACAAACCAAGCACTTCAGTGAGAAGGAGTGTCACATTTGTGGCTGAAGTGCTTGGTTTGTTTGGGCTCCCCTGAAAACAAGGTAACAATGGGTTAAGGCAGCTAAGGTAACAGTGCTGTCAATGAACTCTACAGTGGCAAGATGTTGTTGTCATCATCTTCAGCCTCATCATCACCCTCATCAGTGTGTACATCATCCTAACACAATATTAATTCAACCCACAGGAAACCACCATTACAGAAGTCTCTGTAACATAAATGTCAGAAACAAAAATGTAAAAAAAAAGCTTTTACCTTTTCAAAGAAAAAGCACATCTTTAATAAAAACATAAAATTGCCAACATGTCATTTTACCAAAATATTAATAGGCATTCCAGCATCAGCTGGCTTCCTTCTCTCAATATTTTGACATTTGGTCTGGTCAAAAAGAATTGCCCAAAAATCGTGACAGCTCTGTCATAAAATAAACTACAAATTCCACAGAGAAGGCCATTACCGGTAATTACATCAAAGTACAGAGACTTCTGTAATGGTGGATTCCAGCGGGGATGAATTAGTATTGTGTGAGGATGATGTACACACTGATGAGGGTGAGGATGATGACAGTGTAGATTGCAGGTCCTGGGATCTAGCTGTGAGAAGGGAGCTAGCTGATGCTGGTATGCTTGTTAATATTTGGGTAAAATGACAAGTTGGCAGTTTAATGTTTTTCTACAGTAAAGTTTATTAAGGATGTGTATTTTTCTTTAAAAAGGTAAAAGCTTTTTTTTTACATTTTTATTTTTGATATTTATGTTAGAATGGCAATTTTCACCTTTATTAGAGAGGTGTTTTTTTCTTTAAAAAATTACAAGCTTTTTTTTTACATTTTTGGTTCCCTGACTTAAAAACCATTGTGCATTTGAACATAGCCTTTACCACATAACGTAGAGGGATTAGTACCATCATGATTGAGACTGGAGAGTGACAAGAACAATGTTACTGAAGACTGGAGAGTGACAAGAACACTGCTACCCCTGTTTCTGTGTGACCAACGGCACTGAGACTGGAGAGTGACAAGAACAATGTTACTGAAGATTGGAGAGTGACAAGAACAATGTGACTGGAGACTGGAGGGTGACAAGGACACTGCCACCCCTCCTGTTTCTGTATGAGCTATGGCACTGTAGAATGTCACTGGAGACTTTTAAAAACACTGCCAATCCTAATATTTGAATTTCTGTGTCAGCACTAAGCACTGCCACCTCTCCTATTTCTGGGTGAGCTATGGCACAGTACAATGTGACTGAAGATTTTGAAGAACACTGACAGCCCTATTATTTCTATCTCAGCAATGACAATTAGCAATAGAGCAATGGACCTCTCCTGTTTCTGTGTGAGCTATAAGTCAGTAGAATGTCACTGGAGAATTTTAAGAAAACTGCCACCCCTCCTCTTTATGTTTTAGACATTACGCTGCCCAACTGCACTAGAGACTGCCAAGAACCGTGCTACCCCTTCTGTGTCTCTCTGTGAAATGGTGCTGGATCGCCGTGGAGGGCGGGTACTTATAGAATCCAAAACACACAAGATCAGAAGACTCAACGATGATGTTATACCTCGTTTTCACTTCGGAGGGCGTGCAAAAGTACTGAGTCGGCTCGGCTCAGTACTCAGACCAGCGAAGTTCGGGTGTGCTTGGCTCTCGAAAAACCAAGCCAGAGCATCTCTAGTTCTTAGTACTGGATGGAAAACCAGAGGTACTAGTGTGATAAAAGGTAGTGTTGCTGTTCCATACTCCTACAATTAGAGTTGTGCAAACCTCCAGCAATTCATTCCAATCATTTCATGACATTTAGTGATAAAACTAACTCTAGCTGAGCTATCTGTGCTGTCACTGACAGAATATGATGATCTGCTGATATAATTTCTATTGACAATGCACAATTTCTTGTTCCAAGTTGTCAACAGTGTCCATTTGATTCTTCTAATGGGTTTATTCAATATCAAACGTGTAACAAGCAACCCAGTAAATCAGCCTGCTTGTTCTTACATGGCTGAGCATCTTTTTTGAACAGTAACCATCTTCTTACTATAAATGATGTGTTAGTACAGTAGATTAGTATAATAGAAGACAAACCACAATAAAGGGCACTGACAATTTTAAAACATAATAGTCCGAATCAGAAAAATTAAAGCCCTTTCAGACAACGGATTATTTAGTATGGAAGATAGTTTATATGCATATTTTGAATTGTTTGATTGCAATTAGATATGCTATGAAATTTATGCCATATACAAATGGAAACATTGTGCTCCACCCAGTCCCTTGCTGAGCCAGAATGCTCACTGTGTGGTGAATGCAATATTAATACATCTATTTGTAACTCGTATGTTAAGTTTAAATCCTGTATCACTTTAATGCTAGTCTTGCTCTCATTCAAGAAGAAATAGGTTAAAGAATGCAATACCAGATACTATTGTGCAAATTCTCATGGATAACACAAGTACCATCTATTTTATGATTGAAAATGAACTGAATTTCTCATATAGGTACACTATGCCTACTCTAACATTAGCTTTTTGGAATACCGTAGGCCATAATTCCCCAGTCAAAGGTGGAAAAATGATGTCTTATATTAACAAACATAATTCTTATATAACGTTTTCTCCAGGAAGAACACTTTAACCAATTAGAACATGAGAGCATCATTCTATGCTAAAGTAATTATATATAATCCCAATATAGTCCTATCCCAGATTCTGGACAGAGAAACTGTGAATATAAGATACTGAAAAAAGGAGTTTATTACATAACTAACCAGTAATTTCTTATAGTTAAATGAAGGTCTAGGCACCACTCAGATTTGGGATATTTATATGTATCATTAGCACATAGCACAATGTCAAGATACAACCTTTTCCTGAGTCCCATAAATATGTCTCCTATAGCTCGTTACACCAGAATGTAACCCATTGTATTGTTTGATCATGCACTAGTCTGGTTTCAAATAGGTGGAGTAGTACTCATGGAGATTCAGAGAGTGGGCATTTCCATGATATTTGGCTAGTTTACACTCTTTTCAAAAAAGAAGTCTATTTAATGGTTGAACCTTTGATCACCAGAGGCCTGATTCATTAAGGATCTTAACTTCAGAAACTTCTTACTTATGTGCAAAACAGAATACTAATTTGCACCCCTTGCATTGTAACATGGTTTTGTCCGGGAGACTGAAATAAGAAGTTTTTGAAGTTAAGATCCTTAATGAATCAAGCCCCTGATGACCAGATTTTATTGTTTGCCCCATCGAAATCTAACTGTGAAAGGGAACAATGATTGTTGGAGGCCATTTGGGAGCCACATGTACGGTGATGTTATATTAAGTGTGGCCAAAAAATCTAATAAATATCAGCTGGTCAGTGCCCCCTAAATTGATCTGTTGATCAATACCCGAAACTCCCAGTTACTGGAAGGGATTAACTCCATAGCCTTTCTTGAGTATGTGCAGCAGTGTACTATAAACACAAGTTGTGAGCTTTGCACGTTCGAAAAGGAGACACAAGTACAAGATAACACTGATCAAACTGAACTGAATGAGACACAGTAGGCACAAGGTTGTTCAGTGAGACAGCCAGCAGAATACACAGACTTATAACTCAGGAGGTCTGTGACTGAAGCCTGCATATAGTACCCTGTGTGATCACCTATCCTGTACATGAATTCTGTCAATGCACTGTCCTCATCATTCTCATTGTGTATTCAATCCACTTTTAGACTTGTAGTAACTGCACAGCCAGTATTTGCAAGATTAATTGTAGGAGATTGTGCCAATTTAACTGCCTTCAGGAAAAATAGGAATGGTACATTGCCAGCTTCACACAACAATGTCCTATTGTTTAATATGTCCCAAAGGAAACCTGACAGCAGTCAATGTATTAATATAAGCATGCACATAAACAGTAATTAAGAGAGTAAGCATCCAGGGGGCAGAAGGGTAAGAAGCCTGAAATCCAGGGTGGAAGACTCAGCAGTTTGTGTCACGAGATTTAAGGAAAAATATTTTGGGAGGAGATGGCATTTATATGTTCAGGGAATAGAAGAAGCAACAGGCTTATATAGGATAAAATGGTCAATAGATGTAACGTCAGGAGAGAGTGGTGAGCAGACTAGGCCTGGAGAGAGAGGGGAGCGGCATCAGCATCAAGTAATTCTATATGGCATCATAAGCTGGTGTTGTATATAACACACAATTATGTGCTTGATTCATAAAAAGTTCTAAAAGTTATATTTATTTATATAATAAAGCATAGCATTTTCTATTTGAATATGTTCTGCTATCGCCATCCACATATGGCGAAAACAGGAGAAAGATTGCAGCGTCACTGGTGACTGAGAGAATGTTACAGACTCTGAAAAGATTTTCTGAAAGGAAAAAGACACCAAGGGATATAAAAAAGTGGAGATGTTGCCTATAGCAACCAATCCGATTCTAGTTATCAGTTATTTAGTACATTCTACAAAATGACAGCTTGAATCTAGTTGCTATAGACAGCATTTCCACTGTTTCAAACCCTCTGTATAGTAAATATACCCCTAAGTGAGTGAGATACTTCAGAGTCTGAGAGGATTTTCTGAGGTTAAAAGGAATAGGTAGTGAGAGTGAGTGGATAGAGAAAGTATAAGAAACAGATTGACAGGATTTAGTAAGCCCAACATTATAATGGAAAAACAGAGACAGTGGCAGGAGGAAGAGATAGGTAGTATAAAAGTTGAGCAGGCTATTAAAATAAATAGAAAATAAATAGAATAGTAAGGAATGGGAAAAAAAGATGACTGAGGGCCACATATGTTCAATGAACAATAAACGCCGTGGGTGGGCCCATGACCCTTGAGCCAGTAACTTGCAATATAAAGTAAACACACTTAATAATGATGGTGACACAGCATAGTGGAGGGATAAAGGGGATGGGTAAGCCGACCTGGGAACACAATTGGAATCAAAAAAATTCTATATTCTCAAAAAAAAAGTTTGTAACAATTAAGGTCCTATTTACACAGAGAGAGTCTGGATCGGAGCCCAATCCGGAGAACCTGCCAAAACTGATTTGCAGCTCACATACTTCTTAATCACCACCCCTGTCCAGGGTGCTGAAATGCTAGACAAGGGAGATTGCACTTTTGTCACAACTGTAAGGCTTGGGAGAAATGTCTCACCGGAACAGACACTTTTCTCCAGAGCTGTCCCAAGTGGATAGCTTTTATAATGCAGTGAAACTTCAACTTTGAGAGTTGAAGTTTATGCCAAAATCAAAGGTACAGTAATAAATAGATCCGTATGTATTAAATCATCAGCTCAGATTCTCCCATCCTTTTCTGGAGGTCAGCTAAAGTAGCATTAAGTAGAAATCATCTCATATATCAGTAAACATAATAGGTTGTAAAGCAATACATTCATAACCGCTCAAAAGGAGCTAACAATATTCTTCAAAAATATGATAACCCTATCTAGTTCCCAGTTCTCGTCTAAACAAATTTTACACAATAGCATTTCACTTTATGTGGTGTAATAAACTCCCTAGACTCTCTAGAGACCGAATGTTTCGCTCTAAATTGAGAGGTGGCCTAGCCATGACTGAATTGGAATCATATCAGCATGCAGCTCTACTAGACCAACTCAGAGATTGTCAGGCCCCTTCCCCTCTTAAACCTTGGGATACCATTGAACTCCACAACTCTTCCCCATTCCTGTTAGCAGACCTCCTTTGATTAGATAAACCTAGCAGACCATGTTATACAATTACCCTCCGGAATATCATTGACCCTCTCATTGTCTGGGATAAGGTAATGCTCTTATCACCGGATACCCCTCTCCCCTCCTCTAACCTTTCTACCTTGCCTTGAAATTTGGCACAGACAAGGAGATGGATCTTTTAAGGGTTAGCTCGCTACCACCTTTTTCCCATCTACAAGCTAAGTATGACATACCAGCTCGAGACTTTTATAAATATCACCAGATCAGACACTGGATACAGTCTTACCAATCACATCCCCAATCTCTGAAACCTGACCCCCCCCCCCCCCCCATGTACGAAGGTCGTTCTCTCCCTCCTCTCAAGCGGGAGGTATTTCAAGGTGGTATCAGACCTTTTTTTCCCCAGTTGATTCCTGGACCTCCCGGTCCAAGCTACCTGGAAACATGACCTGGGGATTATACTCTCAGTAGAAGACTGGGGGAAAATCTTTCAGAACATCTACAAAATGTCCAAGTGCATTAATCACTTGGAGATGATGATTAAGTTAATACATAGGATATATTTTACCCCAGATAAGCTCCATAAAATATGGCCTACTGTATCCAAACATTGTTGGAGAAAATGTAGTGATGTTGGTACCCTCATACATATTTTCTGGGCATGTCCCAAACTCAGGTCACTGTGGACCGAGGTTTTCCACCTCATTTCCCAGGTTATTAAAGTCAATGTACTCTGCTGCCCGGCTATTGCACTGTTACAGCTATACCCGCCTCATATCCAATGCCATAATCACTATGTTACTGGACATATACTCATTGCCACTAGGACAGCTATAGCCCAGCATTGGAAGTCTCCACTACCCCCCATCCCTTTAAAAAATGATCGCCAAAATACAATGTAGCTATGAGATGGAAACCATTTTTAGCTTTAGATACTCAACTGTCGTAACTTCTCCATTGATCAAGTGGTTCTCATGGCATGAATATTATTCAGAACATCTCCCTTTACAGGAAAGCTGTGATGACACGCATGGAACAAGATGGTATGAATATAAGCGATCCCTCTCCCCAATCAGTCTCATATGTCCATATGTGGTCCACGCAATTCCGGTCTGCACAACGTATATAACCAACGCGTTTCGACATCCACGTGGTTCTCTGGATCCACTGTTGCTATGCATAAACAATCCAATAATTAGCTGCTTTTCTCACATGACAAGACATGCATGTCTTGTCATGTGAGAAAAGCAGCTAATTATTGGATTGTTTATGCATAGCAACAGTGGATCCAGAGAACCACGTGGATGTCGAAACGCGTTGGTTATATACGTTGTGCAGACCGGAATTGCGTGGACCACATATGGACATATGAGACTGATTGGGGAGAGGGATCGCTTATATTCATACCATCTTGTTCCATGCGTGTCATCACAGCTTTCCGGTACGAGCATATGCCATTGTTTTATATTTGCTTTTAATTAAAAAGGTTAATGCACCAGATTGTTTTCATCTTTACTGTTTATGAGTGCAAGGGACCATGAGGATGGAGTTGGAAAGAATCTAATACCAGCAATACCTCTGAGGGCTTGAAAACTTCCAGTGTGAACCCGGAGACCTGAAATCTGAACATAGTATTCATATGTGCCCATACCATCTTTCCCAGTGTGTGGGAAGGCAGCGCCTAATGTATGTATTGATATTGTTGAATTGTTATGTCATATGAAGGGTTTGGTGACACTTCACTAATACAGGCAGGGCGGCATACCTGAGTGAAGCGCTACTAACACAGTTCACTACTGTTATATGAATCTCCCTTTACAGGACCTCAGTAACTGATCAGACCTCTGAGAACCCTACTGTTCTGATGTTCCAATATGCCATTTTGAATTTTAATTATCTCTAAATATAACGCTTCCCTCCCACCTCTTCCCCACCCCCTTCCCCCTCCATTTTTGCATCTTATCTATTTCTGGTTTATGTTTTTATTCTGTATAGTGTCTTTACTATATGTTAACAATGTAAATGCACAAATATTTGATATTTTTGATTGTAACCACTATCCACTGTTATGTCTGTCATACTTTACAGTATAAAAACAATAAAAAAAACCTCTAAAGTTAAAAAAATCTGAAAACCAAACTTATGACTAAATCAAAAGAAAAATATCAGCAGTAAAAAGGATCTTTTAACACAATAACCTCAAAGTGGAATCTTGATTCATAAATTCAATTACATATCAATTTTATAAACATGGTAATAAAACAGGGTGAAGGTTCTCTAACTTGCTAAAAGGAGATAGAAAATCTCCCAACTTCATAGTGCTAAGAGATAAGAATGGCCAACTTTTCAATATGGGCTAAGAGATCATATATAATTTATGGCACCTTTATAGAGCAGAACTGATAAATTAGGACAGGAAACAAAAGTTTTGGAAGGAGGTAAAGCTACCGCAAATTTCTGAACATCCAGCACAGTTGGTGTCTAACCCAATCACCACTGAAGAGATGCTAAAGGTCATAATAGAACTTAAATAATTTAAATTCTCAGGGATCAGACGGGTTCACTGGAGAGATTTTAAAGGTCATGGGGAATAAGGAAGCCTAACTTTTGCAGGGGGATTTTAATAATGTATTGGAGTCCCAAATTATTCTGAAGAACTTTAATTCAGCTTATATAAATGTTATTTCTAAAGCTGGATGAGATCCAGAAGTACCAGCATCATATATGCCTATTTCCTGCTAGATGTGAAATACTCATTAAAGTTTTGGCTTAAAACTGAAAATAAATTTGCTCTCCATCATAAACAGAGGTCAAATGGGTTTTAATTTGGGGAAGAAGTTCTGTGTCAAATATCAGAATGTATTGGCAGTAATCCAGTACCTTTATTTTATCTTTAGATGCAGAGAAAGCTTTTAATTTGATATCTAGAGACACTGGCGATTTTAATGCACTCTTGGGACAAATTCTTGGGAATCAAGTTGGGAAATTAGGACTGTAAACTAGCACTATTGTGAAAATATATTATTGTTCATCACGCAACAACAAATGTCCAAGAAAATGATTTTGAACATGTCTGGAAATACGACAATCTCCTTACAAGATTTAAAATAGCGTCAGACAAAAAAATATCTGGGGATTCATATATCACCAAATCTAAAAGGAATTACATAAACTCAGTTATACACCAGTACTGCAGAGCTCTAAAACTCTTAAGGAATTCCTTAAACTTATCACATTTAAGTTGCAGTGCAGTCCTCGATTATCTTTCCCAAACTTATCTATCCTATCCGAATGTTACCCTTCAAATTCACCAAACTAGACATAAGGGAATGTACCAAACAGTTTAAGAACTTTGGGGAAGGGAAAGACAAGAATAGATTTTCCTAAACTGCAAGTAATTAGGGCATTGGGAAGTATAGGGTTTCCAAATATAACAGTGTTTTCATATTCATCTTTATTTAAAATAACTGCAGACTTGTTTTCAGGTACAAAATGTACTTTGTTACATATTCTCCAGCCATCCTAGTATGTACAATAAGGTTAAGCATTCCACAAGATTTATTTTACAATATTTTATTTAGAGAAATAGAGTTATATATATGTAATAAATGTAACAAAGCAACCTCATACATAATACATTATCGGATAATCCTAACTTTACTCCAGGTGTACACAATCAACATTTCTATTTCTGGCACTCTAAGACTATTTCTTTTGTCTGTGATATATTTTACCCTGGAGGCTGGGTAGCTGTGAGATGTTAAAATAGAACAAATGGTTCCTGTATCTGCAAGTTAAGCATTATATAGAACCAGTTAAGAAAAAGTTAGTATCTTAATTATTTATTTTGAGAAAACCATAAAAGTGTCCAGGATAGAAATCTCTTAAAATATCTTACATTTCCAGGCACAGGAAACACATGATTACAGATGAATTATAAATATGTGTGAAGTGTAAACTAAAGGAGGCCACTTTCCATCACAGTATGGCACAGTTTATAGGAAAATTAAAAAGTTCTGTGATAAAGTCCACAACTATATAAAGTCCACAACCATAAATACCAGATGTAAAGTTAATTTAATTATACCCTTCATAGCCTTCCTGTTTGTAATTTGGACAATTGGAAACTTACATTGCCCCTCCAAGATATTAAACCACCGCTGACTACCATTCCTACTCTAGCAGAGAAATCATTATTCACAGATGGATATACCCTCAATCTTCTTACTTTAAAAAAGCTAAAAACATATATTCTTCTGGTAATCTACTATTAAAGCAATAATTGCATTTTAGAAGGAACTTTTAGGAAAAAGTGTAAAAGATTTTATTAACAAAATAATTGCTAGTGCTGTGATAATGCTATCGTCAAATTTCAAATCTGAATTGGTTGAGATAGTATATAGACATTCCATATTCCGTTGAGGTTCTAAGGCTGTGAGGGTTTTTTAAAATAATAAGGAATTGTCCAACAGCAGTTAATCAGAAGCATCTTTTCTTGGCATTAACCCATCCACTGCTGCTCACATCTCTCCTCAGCACACGGACAAATATTTTTACAGTTAAAAATGCCACATCAAATAAAATGGATAAAAATAAAAAATATATATAATATATTTCATGCTAATATATTGGCTTCATCCAAAATACCTTTGATACAAATTTAGATAGAATAAGCAGTAGTAACATTTTACTGATAGTAAGTGAGAACCTAACTTTTGTTTTTTGTCATCCCTTCAATGTTATACCACACATATTTGCTGTATTTAGAATTCTGACAGTTTGTTCATTGCACTCTAACTATGAGGTAACTCTGTATTGTTATATTGTACTAAGGCACCTGTTCACACATTATGTGGGTAGATTTATCAAACTTTCTAAAAGAGGAAAAATGGAGGGGTTGCCCATAGCAACCAATCAGATTCTAGCAATAATTTTCTAGATTATATTAGATAAATGATAGCTAGAATTGGTTGCTGTGGTAATAGATCCACCTTTTCTTTTTTAGAAGGTTTAATAAATATGCCCCTTAGTAAATATGTAATACTTAATTTTGCTAATAGAAGCATGTGCTTTATTTGTCAATAATTCAGTGTTCCGTGTGATTTAAAAATATAAAAAAAGAGCTAATTAAAATAAATGGAGAAGAAAACATATTTTTGTTATAGACTTAATGGAGTCACACAACAGTTTTCATTGGTCACTCATTCAGTGTTTTTACTTTTCTCTCAGAGCCTCCACATTAAGAGCTGACCACTGACATGGAGGAGCAGCAGCCAGCAGCTTCTTACCTGTGACGCTCTCTACTGCTGCTCCTCCTCCATGTAAATAAGAGGCTGGGAGTGTGGTGCTGGGCTATGACGTCACATCCCAATGTCACGCTCCATGTCTGCCGCAGAGCAGTAGAGGAGACCAGCCATTACCCCTCCCAGCTGGCTCCACACAATGTAAGAAGCTGGAAGGGCTAGGAGGAGGGGTGCACCAAGGATGGCCATGGATGCTTTCACTGGCCCTGGGAACAAGTTTCATAAATGTCTCCAATTGACTACTGATAAGGGTATAAATAATAGAGTTGATATCTAAAAAAGGGGGATGGAGAGATCACCTTTGTTGCATGATGGAGGGCATACTGAAGAATGGATCCCAGTTCAGCAACAGCATATGTCTATATCAGTTTCATATATTGAAAGGATGCAGAGGCAGCTATCCATGATGGTTTGGTCGCTTTGACTGTTCATATAGGCCAGTAGCATCTGTTATACATAGTGTTATATACAGCTATCATACATTGTTGAATTAACTAGCTAAAGGATCCCCTATCCACAGGTTTCAGCTTGTGCTGAATATATCCCTTGCACCCCATTTCCCATTTAGACTATTTTTAGCTGTTTCGAGGCTTATATTGTTATTTGTTTACTGTATTGTCCTGTAACACCACGTACTGTTTTGTTGTTTGCTGCCTGTACCGCGCTGTGGCGTCCTATAACTAAAGGATAATAATAATAATCCATCATTCAATGTTGGCCCACAACCAATTGAGTCATGGTTAGGGTTCCTGCATGTCCCTATTTTTCCAATACAGTTCGTTTTTTAAACTCACAAAGCTTATTTTCCCTTAATTCAAACTCTAAATGTATTCACATTAATAGGATAAATGGTATAGGATTCAGTGTTCAGCATCTGACATCATTCTGCATGTATGAACAATTGACAGTATTACTTCTCTTTCGCTGCACGTTGGATACAATACTTTATTTCAACTGAATGTGCTCACTACAAATTGAGCAGTGTATAGCATGGAATCAATTTAGACCAGACTGTAACATGTGTGAAGCTTGTCTGTTCTCATAGTATTTATATTGTTTTCCTCTGGCTACTTAATTTTTTCCCATGTTTTAAAGAGATACTGCTATTTAATTATCCTTTGACTAAATTGGCTAAACTGTATTGGAACAGGGAACGGTGAACCTATTGAGGTTCTATGTACAGTTCAATATATGTTGGTGTTTTATAAATAAAAGCTAGGATAGTAGGAACCAAGTGTAATGGTTAATTCTTGCTGTTTACCATTATGAAAAAAGGACCATGGGAAATGCCCAAATTACAATATAATTTCTTAGTAGTTTGGTAGTTTAGCTAATCCTGTGCCTATCTTTCATTAAGATTACCATGGCAATTTCTTGTAAGGGAGGTAAAAGTGACTACCATATGTAGTCATACCTGACTAAGATCTAAGAAAGGGACCAAAGCTGGCATGTCTGCATTGCCTAACAATTTAACCTCTATTAAGAAGCTGTACTAATTAAATTAATTAAATCTGTTTCCATATTTGTGTTTCTGCAGAGTTTTGGGATCCCTGATGCAGTTTGCTTGAAGAACAGTGACTGTCCTGAGGGGGAGCCAGTCGCTGCCGGCAATGGTATAACCTGCTCCTATTTATAGAACTCTAGATAATTCACTGGCACTGTCTCTTGTTCATTGCACAAATTACATTACTTAAAGTAGAAAATCCATAAATCTATAGGAAATGGCTTTCATTAATCAAATAGCGAAACCGAGAATGTGGCAAAATATAGTAAAACATGAAGATGAACAATCCCAAGAATTTCTATAGCAGAACCACTTAAACTGAACACAACTCACAGCAGTAGAAACAAGATGTTACCAGAGATATATACTGAACATATGAGCCTATAAATGTATGCAGAACATCCTGTTGACTTTTTGTATTAATACTTTTTAATCTCTTGGTAGTGCAGATCAACGAATAAATATTGACAGGCAGGAACAACAGCCAAACTAGATTTATTGGGAACAGACTCTGGAGATCTAAAGGCAACAGACAACTCGCTCATTAAATTATCACTAACCTGCGGCTCCCCAATATCATGAGAGCATTACAGCTGGGTGAAATCCATCACATTCCCTGTTTTGTTCACACAATCTGCTTGGTGGTATAGAGCTTTTTGAAAAATGACAGGGACTTGCAGGAGATGCTGTCTTTCAGGACATTTTCGTCATTGTGCAACAGCATGTAGGAAATTGCAACAGATGCAAGAACAATTTATTTTGTTCTGCCACCAACTGAAGCAAGAGGTGGTAACAAGGTGGAATTCCACACTTTATATGCTTGTGAGGATGGAGGAACAGCAAAAAGCCATCCACGCTTACTCCACAAGCCATGACATTGGGAAAGGAAGGGGAATGTATTTTAGTCCAGCACAGTTGAGAATACTTTCCGTGTTGTGCAAGGTGCTGAAATGATTCGAAGTAGACACCTGTGAACTGAGTTCAGATACTGCTAGCTTCAGCACAGTGATTCCCTTAATTAGACTTTTGAAAAAGCATCATCAAAAATTTAAGGAGGAGATAAAACAAAAGAAATTATGCTAAGTATGTTGGACTTGTAGATGAAGTACTTTAATCGCTTTGCCAGGATCGAAGAGTTATCAACTTCTGGAAATCGTATCACTACATTTTGTAGACTATGCTTGATCCTAGGTGTAGGAGCTATATCTTCTCTTTATTTCCCACTGTCCCAGATAACAAGAGATGTAATTAGCTCCTGGTGAGCAAGTTGACAGCTGAAGTGATACCTGACACGACAGCGTCCCCTCCTTCGGTTTCTCAGGCTACTATTGCTAGGAAAAAACTTAGCTTTCCCAAGACAAACAGTGGTGATGCAGATGAGTCACCACAACATTTTGACATCTGTTCTGGTCTAAAAGAATTGCCCAAAAATCATGACAGCTCTGTCGTAAAATGAACTACAAATTCCACGCGGAAGGCCATTACCGGCATTTACATCAAAGTGCAGAGACTTGTAATGGTGGATTCCAGCGGGGATGAATCAGTATTGTGTGAGGATGATGTACACACTGATGAAGATGAGAATAATGACAGTGTAGATTGCAGTTGCTGGGATCTAGCTGAGAGAAGGGAGCTAGCTGATGCTGGTATGCTTGTTAGTAATTTGGGTAGAATAGAAATGTTGGAAATTTTATGTTTTTCTACAGTAAACTTTCACCTTTATTATAGAGGTGTTTTTCTCTTTAAGTGCACACTTTTTTTTACGTTTTTGTTTCCCTGACTTAAAACCACTATGCACTTGAACATAGGCTTTAGCACATGACATAGAAGGATTAGTATCATCATGACTGAGACTGAAAAGTGACAAGAACAATGTTACTGAAAACTGGAGAGTGACAAGTATAATGTGACTGGAGACTGGAGTGACAAGGACACTGCTACCCCTCCTTTTTCTGTATGAGCTATGGCACCGTAAAATGTTACTGGAGACTTTTAAGAACACCACCAGCCTATTATTTGAATTTCTGTTTCAGCACTAAACACTGCCACCTCTCCTATTTCTGAGTGAGCTATGGCACAGTAGAATGTGACTGGATACTTTTAATAGCACTGCCAGCCCTATTGTTTGAATTTCTGTTTCAGCACTAAACAGTGGCACCTCTCCTAAGTTTGAGTGAGCTATGGAACAGTAAAATGTCACTGGAGACTTTTAAAAACAATGCCAGCGCTATTATTAGAATTTCTGTTTCAGCACTACACACTGCCGTCTCTCCTATTTCTGGGTGAGCTATATCTATGTAGAATGTCACTGGAGAATTTGAAGAACACTGCCAGCCCTATAATTTGTCTATCAGCACTGAAAACTGCCACCTCTCCTATTTCTGTGTGAGCTATAACTATAAAATGTCACTGGAGACTTTGAAGAACACTGCCACCCCTCCTTTTTCTATTTTAGCTATGATGCTGCTCAACTGCATTGCAGACTACCAACAACCCTGGTACCCCTTCTATGTCTCACTGTGAAATGGTGCTGGATCTCCGTGGGGGCTGATACTTATAGAATCTAAAACTTGCGAGTTCCGACCACGCAATGATGACGTTTTGCCTCTTTTTCACTTACTCGGATCGGCAAAGTTCGGGTGCGCTCAGTTCTCGGAGAACCGAGCCCGATCATCTCTAATTATTGTTTCTTATTGGTTTTCCCGCTCAGACACCCCTCTGCCACTTCACACCGTAGCTTACAGCTGGGGCTAGGAGTAGAATGATGTAGCCTTGGGAAAATTGACTGCAAAGAGCAGACTATGGGAAGCCAGAGAGGGGCATGCTGGAAGGGGTGATTTTTTTTTAACAAACCTGGTAGTGCTGCTTTAAGAAAATTTCGTTTATGCAAATAATGTGCTATTGAAACTCTATTTCTGCTTTTGTCCCATCTTGATACAGTGTGTTTTACCAATGAAAACAATACTTTACCTCAGTAATGTAAGCTAACATGATTTCATTATATTTGTTGTTATGTTTTCCTATTAATATCACAGTAGATCACATAGCAATCAATAAGTTTGTTACATTAGAGGTAATAGTAGCTTAATATGGTGAGTTCATTTGATAGCCTAACAGATTGCCAAGAATGTTCAAGGTCAAATCAAAGTATTGTATTATTATTATTACTATATATTGTTGCATTTATTTATTTTCTGCTATAGTATTTTGCAGCAAATTAACATTGTGGGTGGCTTTGTGGTTAGCACTTCTGCCTCACAGCACTGGGGTCATGAATTTGATTACCGACCATGGCCTTATCTGTGTGGAGTTTGTATGTTCTCCCTGTGTTTTTGTGGGTTTCCTCTCAAACTCCAAAAACATACTGGTAGGTTAATTGGTTGCTGACAATATTAACAATGTGTGTGTATGTGTGTGTGTGTGTGTGTGTGTGTGTGTGTATGTTAGGTTATTTAGACTGTTATCTCCAATGGGGCAGGGACTGATGTGAGTGTGTTCTCTGTACAGCTCTGCGGAATTGGTAGCGCTATATAAATAGCTGATGATGATAATTATGGGTACCATACCTTTCAACATTTCTATTGGCCAAGAGAGAGATACTTAAATTTGTTATAATAAGATGTACTTAGCTACAAACACCACAAAGCACTAAGGGGTATATTTATTAAGAAAATACTAAACTGATGATTTTCCATCACTGCTTAACGCAGAGATAGAAAATCATCATCTGCGCAAATTATCATTAGAATGTCACCATAGTAGTTGGGGCATGCTAATCTCCCTGGCCACACTGCCTGGAAAATCAAAGAGGAGTCTTACCAGATGCAGGGATGTGTGAGCCGGCATGTATTCTGGAACTGGAAGCCCAGAACTGGGCTTCCTGATCCATGAAAAAAACTTTAATAAAGTTAAAAAAAAAAAAAAAGTGAAAATAAACTTTATCAAAATAAATAATAATATTTTCTTCCAATGCTGACCTACAGCTATCTCCATCCTGAGAATGTACGATTGTACTGCTGCTGTTAATGATAGACTTTCCCATGCCGCCCTTCCCCCTCCTATTACTCACCCCCCACGACAGTGTGGTGGCTGACAGTGTGAGCAGAAGTACAACCCTCACCTGTGAAGTCATATATATATATATATATATATATATATACACTTTATGTTTATTTATATGTATATATATATATATATATATATATATATATATGGCAAGCCCATTAATTAAGCCGAAACAGCTGAAAACCATTACACTTAATGAACATGCAATTTAGGAACTTTTGGTGCCTTATGGGTATATCTACTCTTGCAACACACTTAAGCAATGTCAACTGATATGATAATTGGGTTTTAGACCATATAACACTTATCATATGTTTTTTGAAGCTCAAACTACTTCTGCTGGTCTGTTCATTACTCAATATAAATTTTTATCAGACACATTTTAATTTGTGCTGCTTTGTTTACTTCTGTGAAATACAAATGAGAAATGCCTAAAACACAGTCCTGCATGACAGATGATTATAATTATAGGGGTGAAGACTGGACGCTGCTTGAAGACAGGTGCTGTAAACACAACGGGAACATGTGAAATATTTGCATGGTGTCCATTGGAGAAGAGACAGAAGCCAAAGTAAGATCCATTTATCATGCAGCCATTTAGTTTAAAGTATCTACAAAAGTATTTGCCTACGATTTAAAAATGATAAAAGCAGCTTACACCAAGAGACGGTCTTGTATATCACTGTCTAAAATGCACAAATCCAATATATAGCACTTAATTTTTGGTGCCTAATACACCAAATATATTCTGTGATGCATTACCAAATGACAGTGATAACTACAGTATAATTATGTTTTATTGTATGTTCAATTAGTAGAAAAATGCTAATGTCTTATAAATGATTTTGACCATAATGATGAACTTAAATGTTTTGTAAAGGTATCGTAAAGAAAACGTTCATTGTTAGTCTATAATCAGCAATACTACTGTTTAGTGTCTTACATGCATATTTATAAGTAACATTATACATAAATAAATATATAGAGAGCATGGTCAAATTATGATTATTGAACAGAATGCAAAAACCATACAGCTAAGCAAAACAGGAGATAACACCATTGGCAATGGAATTCTGTAAAACCTTGATTAACAGATACAACATAAATATGAGTATATCATATATCTAAAAACATCTGAATAATGCTTAGTGCAATAATGTATTGTGTAATAGGTGCATCAACTGAAAAAAAAATAAAAAACAGCAATTAACTTCATTACAAACGCTTTGTTCTGCTTGACTCATGAAGATAAAATGGGGAACACCTATCTAAATGAGTCTTTCCTCGTCTAGAATGTCAAAAAATTGAACTTCAGTGCAAACCTAGACACACTACTGTACCCTTAGCTAGGAAAGCCCCTGATCCGCCCAGCCCCTCCACCAGATGCCACCAGATGAGCCTACTGCCCCTGATCCGCCCAGCCCCTCCACCAGATGCCACCAGATGAGCCTACTGCCCCTGATCCGCCCAGCCCCTCCACCAGATGCCACCAGATGAGCCTACTGCCCCTGATCCGCCCAGCCCCTCCACCAGATGCCACCAGATGAGCCTACTGCCCCTGGTCCGCCCAGCCCCTCCACCAGATGCCACCAGATGAGCCTACTGCCCCTGATCCGCCCAGCCCCTCCACCAGATGCCACCAGATGAGCCTACTGCCCCTGATCCGCCCAGCCCCTCCACCAGATGCCACCAGATGAGCCTACTGCCCCTGATCCACCCAGCCCCTCCACCAGATGCCACCAGATGAGCCTACTGCCCCTGATCCGCCCAGCCCCTCCACCAGATGCCACCAGATGAGCCTACTGCCCCTGATCCGCCCAGCCCCTCCACCAGATGCCACCAGATGAGCCTACTGCCCCTGATCCGCCCAGCCCCTCCACCAGATGCCACCAGATGAGCCTACTGCCCCTGATCCGCCTAGCCCCTCCACCAGATGCCACCAGATGAGCCTACTGCCCCTGATCCACCCAGCCCCTCCACCAGATGCCACCAGATGAGCCTACTGCCCCTGATCCGTCCAGCCCCTCCACCAGATGCCACCAGATGAGCCTACTGCCCCTGATCCGTCCAGCCCCTCCACCAGATGAGCCTACTGCCCCTGATCCGTCCAGCCCCTCCACCAGATGCCACCGGATGAGCCTACTGTTAAAAACTGGTGCATTTGTGCAAATGTAAGCACATGAAGTCACAATGGAGCATTTGCACACTGTGACAAATTATATTCTGCAAAATTCCAAAATGATGTCAAATCTATAAAAAATTAACCTTATTGAACAAAATCAAGTAGAATTCAGGAGCCAACATCAGTCTGTCTTTGAAGTAGCCAAGTAAATTGTGAATATGTTGAATTCTATAGAAATTACACCCCAAAAGTTTAATGACACAATAAAATGTTTTAGCCTTGTTTTCCATATTGGTCCAGCTTTGCAAAAAAACATACCTATATGCTTTCCTGTTAACCATTAATTTAAAAAGAATATAGTTTTCATTTTCCTTACATTTTAAACCAGTTTCTCCCATGTAGTTGTGAAATTTAGAAACATGCTTAAAATAATTATTAGAATATTTTTGTGTTTTTTTCAATAAGTTCTCAGTGTTTAAATTCTCTTTATTCGTTCTCAGGGTACCATTGCTTGGTAAAGCAGAGAACTTTACAGTCTACATTAAAAACTCCATACGCTTTCCAAAGTTTAATTTTTCAAAGTAAGTGTTTATTTTTGTTGTCATAGTAGAACTATTATATTCTAATGTACTCTACCTCTCTACAGGCGTAAGGAGTTGTAAGTCAAAGATACACAACAATATTTACAAGGACATAGGTTTACTTTTTGTTGTACTCATGCGCAGTACACAAAAATGAGTATCTTGCTCAAAACAAAAAACAGACTTATATCCAACTCTAAATAAGCTGCATTGTGTAGAAGAAATAGGAAACTTGCAAGCACATGAGCTCTGTCTGTACCAAATGCTGCCATACTCTGTACATCACAAAGTTTCACAACGGAAATGCCTGACCTTGCACACAGAGAAGTTGCAAATTGCTTCCTGCGCACATTTGGGGAGCAGTTCTAAAGACTGGGGAGACATAGAAGGGATCACTCAGCTACACAGTTGCAAAAGGTAAGTGGGAACAAGGCTGGGAGACGTTGCAGGGTAATTTAAATAATTCATGTCCCATACTTGCCAATTTAGTGTTGCTCCCCTCTGGTTTGCAAGTGTGGGAGGGGGTTTGGTGACCGTGTCACCATAATCCCACCCACTGATTCGTGACATTGCACAGTGGGGCTTAATGACGCAAATCGCTTCACCTCCGCTGGGCTCCAGGAGGGTGCCTGCTCTTCCAGGAGTCCGGGAGGATTCCCCAAAACCTCGGATGCTCGGAAGCCTCCAGGAGAGTAGGCAGGTATGACATGTCCTCATCTCCCCCACTGGACAATGAGTACAGAGAAGAATAAGGAGTGTGTTTGTATTGAATTGTTCTACAACTTTCTGTCTTGGCATAGGTCAAGCGTCAGTTTGTGTTATTGCAAGTGATACTTACATTTAGTAAATATTGTGCAGCCATCTAACTGATAAGCTTCTCCGTTTGTTAGAGGTAGGGGAGCTAACATTTCCTATGTACACTGTATTTTAACTATAAAGCTCTAATTACCACAATTACTGTGAATTAAATCTTTCTATGTATACTGACAATCATGTATCTTATTTTTGTGTATTTTTGTGTATATCATTTAACATCACATTGTTCATTTTAGTGTTTAAAAATGGTAACATTAAAATACATTTAATTACAATAGAACGTTTTGTATAAATGATCATGGTAGAGAAGTTCTCGCTGACAGTTGTATGTCTGCCCAAGGTATGTTGCCCTTCATTTCTTTAACCAAAAGGTCAATGCAGTATAAGTAGACTTCAAAATAGTGATCTATTGTTCTTACCACTGCATGCTGGAAGGAACAAAATTAGAAACAAAACGCTCCTGGCTTCATCCAGAGGGCAGTAAGTCATAGACTACATATTTATAGAGTCCATTTATATGGAAGCTTAATTAGTGAGTTGATCTTAGCTTGATTAAAGATTTCAGGACCCAAAGACTCATATATACATACATAGATATTTCGTTGTATTCTTTCTGTACCTGTTGGGAATACTAATACAAATTAGGGATGAGCGCACTCGGATTTATGAAATCCGAGCCCACCCGAACGTTGCGGATCCGAGTCGGATCCGAGACAGATCCGGGTATTGGCGCCAAATTCAAATGTGAAACTGAGGCTCTGACTCATAATCCCGTTGTCGGATCTCGCGATACTCGGATCCTATAAATTCCCCGCTAGTCGCCGCCATCTTCACTCGGGCATTGATCAGGGTAGAGGGAGGGTGTGTTAGGTGGTCCTCTGTCCTGGTAGATCTCGTGCTGTGCTGTTTAGTTCTGTGCTGTGCTGTGCTGTGCTGTGCTGTGCTGTGCTGTGCTGTGCTGTGTTCTGCAGTATCAGTCCAGTGGTGCTGTGTGCTGTGCTCTGTCCTTCTGAGGTCCGTAGTGCTGCTGGGTCCTGTGCCGTGTCCTGTTCAGTCCAGTGGTGCTGTGTCCTGTGCTCTGTGCTTCTAAGGGCATAGTTATTTCCCCAATATTCCCCTGTGTTTAAAAAAATAAAAAAAAGTTTTTTTAAAAAATACCAAAAACTACTTTAATTTTTTTTAATTACCACAAAATTTGCACAACCAATCCTGCAGTATAAGCCCATTGGTACTGCAATATTACAAAGTTTACACATTCTGCAGTATCAGTCCAGTGGTGCTGTGTCCTGTGCTCTGTCCTGCTGAGTTCCGTAGTGCTGCTGGGTCCTGTGCCGTGTCCTGTTCAGTCCAGTGGTGCTGTGTCCTGTGCTCTGTGCTTCTAAGGGCATAGTTATTTCCCCATTATTCCCAAGTTTTTAAAAAATAAAAAAAAGTAAAAAAAAATAAAAAAGTAAAAAAAAAAAAATATATAATAATTATAACCAAATTTGCAAAACCAATCCAGCAGTATAAGTCCATTGGTACTGCAATATTACAAAGTTCACACATTCTGCAGTATCAGTCCAGTGGTGCTGTGTCCTGTGCTCTGTCCTGCTGAGTTCCGTAGTGCTGCTGGGTCCTGTGCCGTGTCCTGTTCAGTCCAGTGGTGCTGTGTCCTGTGCTCTGTGCTTCTAAGGGCATAGTTATTTCCCCATTATTCCCAAGTTTTTAAAAAATAAAAAAAAGTAAAAAAAAATAAAAAAGTAAAAAAAAAAAATATATAATAATTATAACCAAATTTGCAAAACCAATCCAGCAGTATAAGTCCATTGGTACTGCAATATTACCAAGTTCACACATTCTGCAGTATCAGTCCAGTGGTGCTGTGTCCTGTGCTCTGTCCTGCTGAGTTCCGTAGTGCTGCTGGGTCCTGTGCCGTGTCCTGTTCAGTCCAGTGGTGCTGTGTCCTGTGCTCTGTGCTTCTAAGGGCATAGTTATTTCCCCATTATTCCCAAGTTTTTAAAAAATAAAAAAAAAGTAAAAAAAAAAAAAAAAATTTCAAAAAAAAAAAATATATATAATAATTATAACCAAATTTGCAAAACCAATCCAGCAGTATAAGTCCATTGGTACTGCAATATTACAAAGTTCACACATTCTGCAGTATCAGTCCAGTGGTGCTGTGTGCTGTGCTCTGTCCTGCTGAGGTCCGTAGTGCTGCTGGGTCCTGTGCCGTGTCCTGTTCAGTCCAGTGGTGCTGTGTCCTGTGCTCTGTGCTTCTAAGGGCATAGTTATTTCCCCATTATTCCCAAGTTTTTAAAAAATAAAAAAAAGTAAAAAAAAATAAAAAAGTAAAAAAAAAATAAATAAATATAATAATTATAACCAAATTTGCAAAACCAATCCAGCAGTATAAGTCCATTGGTACTGCAATATTACAAAGTTCACACATTCTGCAGTATCAGTCCAGTGGTGCTGTGTCCTGTGCTCTGTCCTGCTGAGTTCCGTAGTGCTGCTGGGTCCTGTGCCGTGTCCTGTTCAGTCCAGTGGTGCTGTGTCCTGTGCTCTGTGCTTCTAAGGGCATAGTTATTTCCCCACTATTCCCAAGTTTTTTAAAAATAAAAAAAAAGTAAAAAAAAATAAAAAATTTAAAAAAAAAAAAATATATAATAATTATAACCAAATTTGCAAAACCAATCCAGCAGTATAAGTCCATTGGTACTGCAATATTACCAAGATTACACATTCTGCAGTATCTTGTGCTACATATAATGGAGACCAAAAATTTGGAGGATAAAGTAGGGAAAGATCAAGACCCACTTCCTCCTAATGCTGAAGCTGCTGCCACTAGTCATGACATAGACGATGAAATGCCATCAACGTCGTCTTCCAAGCCCGATGCCCAATCTCGTAGTACCGGGCATGTAAAATCCAAAAAGCCCAAGTTAAGAAAAAGTAGCAAAAAGAGAAACTTTAAATCATCTGAGGAGAAACGTAAAGTTGCCAATATGCCATTTACGACACGGAGTGGCAAGGAACAGCTTAGGCCCTGGCCCGTGTTCATGACTAGTGGTTCAGCTTCACCCACGGATCTTAGCCCTCCTCCTCCTCCCCCCCCCTACAAAAAATTGAAGAGAGTTATGCTGTCAGCAACAAAACAGCAAACAACTCTGCCTTCTAAAGAGAAATTATCACAAATCCACAAGGCGAGTCCAAGGATGTTGGTGGTTGTCAAGCCTGACCTTCCCATCACTGTACGGGAAGAGGTGGCTCGGGAGGAGGCTATTGATGATGTAGCTGGCGCTGTGGAGGAACTTGATGATGAGGATGGTGATGTGGTTATTGTAAATGAGGCACCAGGGGGGGAAACAGCTGATGTCCATGGGATGAAAAAGCCCATCGTCATGCCTGG
Organism: Mixophyes fleayi; assembly: GCF_038048845.1. NCBI lineage: Eukaryota > Metazoa > Chordata > Amphibia > Anura > Limnodynastidae > Mixophyes > Mixophyes fleayi. The sequence goes on from NC_134403.1 coordinate 333,793,190, forward strand.
TCAGAAGACCAAAAAATGCACCTCTTCGGTCTGGAGTTATTTTTATCCAAATCCAGACAACCAATGTATGGCCATATGTAGCTTATGTAAAGCTCAAATAAACAGGGGTAAGGATCTTGCCCACCTAGGAACATCCTCCCTTATACGTCACCTGAATAACCTTCATAGTTCAGTGGTTAGTTCAGGAACTGGGGCTAGGACCCTCATCGGTACAGGGACACCTAAATCCCGTGGTCCAGTTGGATACACACCAGCAACACCCTCCTCGTCAACTTCCTCCACAATCTCCATCAGATTCAGTCCTGCAGCCCAAGTCAGCAGCCAGACTGAGTCCTCCTCAATACGGGATTCATCCGAGGAATCCTGCAGCGGTACGCCTACTACTGCCACTGCTGCTGTTGCTGCTGTTAGTCGGTCATCTTCCCAGAGGGGAAGTCGTAAGACCGCTAAGTCTTTCACAAAACAATTGACCGTCCAACAGTCGTTTGCCATGACCACAAAATACGATAGTAGTCACCCTATTGCAAAGCGTATAACTGCGGCTGTAACTGCAATGTTGGTGTTAGACGTGCGCCCGGTGTCCGCCATCAGTGGAGTGGGATTTAGAGGGTTGATGGAGGTATTGTGTCCCCGGTACCAAATCCCCTCGAGATTCCACTTCACTAGGCAGGCGATACCAAAAATGTACAGAGAAGTACGATCAAGTGTCCTCAGTGCTCTTAAAAATGCGGTTGTACCCACTGTCCACTTAACCACGGACATGTGGACAAGTGGTTCTGGGCAAACGAAGGACTATATGACTGTGACAGCCCACTGGGTAGATGCATCCCCTTCCGCAGCAACAGCAACAGCTGCATCAGTAGCAGCATCTACAAAATGGCTGCTCATGCAAAGGCAGGCAACATTGTGTATTACAGGCTTTAATAAGAGGCACAACGCTGACAACATATTAGAGAAAATGAGGGAAATTATCTCCCAGTGGCTTACCCCACTTAGACTCTCATGGGGATTTGTGGTGTCAGACAATGCCAGTAACATTGTGCGGGCATTAAATATGGGCAATTTCCAGCACGTCCCATGTTTTGCCCACACCATTAATTTGGTGGTGCAGCATTACCTCAAGAGTGACAGGGGTGTGCAGGAGATGCTTGCGGTGGCGCGCAAAATTGCTGGACACTTTCGGCATTCAGCCAGTGCCTACCGCAGACTAGAGGCACATCAAAAAAGCATGAACCTGCCCTGCCATCACCTCAAACAAGAGGTTGTGACGCGCTGGAACTCCACCCTCTATATGCTGCAGAGGATGGAGGAGCAGCAAAAGGCCATTCAGGCCTACACAGCCACCTACGACATAGGCAAAGGAGTGGGGATGCGCCTCAGTCAAGCGCAGTGGAGACTGATTTCCGTGTTGTGCAAGGTTCTGCAGCCATTTGAACTTGCCACACGAGAAGTCAGTTCCGACACTGCCAGCTTGAGTCAGGTCATTCCCCTGATCAGGCTGTTGCAGAAGCAGCTGGAGAAAGTGAGGGAGGAGCTGGTAAGCCATTGCGATTACACCAAGCATGTAGCTCTTGTGGATGTAGCCCTTCGTACGCTTTGCCAGGATCCGAGGGTGGTCACTCTTTTAAAGTCAGAGGAATACATTCTGGCCACCGTGCTCGATCCTCGGTTTAAAGCGTATGTTGTGTCTCTGTTTCCGGCGGACACAAGTCTACAGCGGTGCAAAGACCTGCTGGTCAGGAGATTGTCCTCTGAAGAGGACCGTGACATGCCAACAGCTCCACCCTCATTTTCTTCCACATCTATGGCTGCGAGGAAAAAGCTCAGTTTTCCCAAAAGAGGCACTGGCGGGGATGCTGATAACATCTGGTCCGGACTGAAGGACCTGCCAACCATTGCAGACATGTCTACACTCGCTGCATTGGATGCTGTCACAATAGAAAAAATTGTGGATGATTACTTTGTTGACACCATCCAAGTAGACATATCAGACAGTCCATATTGTTACTGGCAGGAAAAAAAGGCAGTTTGGAAGCCCCTGTACAAACTGGCTCTATTTTACCTGAGTTGTCCCCCCTCCAGTGTGTACTCGGAAAGAGTTTTTAGTGCAGCGGGGAACCTGGTCAGTGAGCGGCGAAGGAGGTTGCTTCCTCACAACGTTGAAAAAATGATGTTTATAAAAATGAATAATCAATTCCTCAATGAAGTACAGCACTGCCCTCCAGATACTACAGAGGGACCTGTGGTTGTGGAGTCCAGCGGGGACGAATTGATAATGTGTGATGAGGAGGAAGTACACACTGTAGGGGGAGAGGAATCAGAGGTTGAGGATGAGGACGACATCTTGCCTCAGTAGAGCCTGTTTAGTCTGTACAGGGAGAGATGAATAGCTTTTTTGGTGTGGGGGCCCAAACAAACCAATCATTTCAGCCAAAGTTGTTTGGTAGGCCCTGTCGCTGAAATGATTGGTTTGTTAAAGTGTGCATGTCCTATTTCAACAACATAAGGGTGGGTGTGAGGGCCCAAGGACAATTCCATCTTGGAACTTTTTTTTTGGCATTATATGACCAATCAACAGTCGTTTGCCATGTTCAAAAAGTAAAACCAAATTTTAAAAAATTCAAGAAATTAAACCAAAAGTAAAATGCCGTGTCATAATTTAAAACAAGAGTTTTTGACGTGCTCTAAAACTACTGTATTGTTGTTTATATTTTATAAACACTACACTTGAAAGCTTGAGTCTTTCAATAAAAAAGTAACTGTCCATTGCACGAATATTTGCAACAGGGACAATTTTAGGGTTAAGAAAGCCAACTGATAACACTTCGACGCTGTCTGTCTTTATAAACACTACACTTTGAGGTTGGAGGAGGTATTGTGGCCCCGGCACCAAATTTACTACCGGGGCCACTCCACTGTGCAGTCCATATTTAGGTGTATCAGATATTAAACAACGGTGACAGTTGATGCCCAATTTTTTAATTATATTGTGGCCTCGGTACCAAATTGTGTACCGGGGCCACCACACTACGCAGTCCAGATACTTGTTTGGTGGAATTCAGACCAGTTGAGGGTTTTATTATTATATTGTGGGGACCACTCTATCTATACCACACTACAACTCTATACCACTCTATTTCATACTTTAATTCTATTTAATACTTTAATTCTATTTCATACTTTAATTCTATTTAATACTTTAATTCTATTTCATACTTTAATTCTATTTAATACTTTAATTCTATTACTAATTACCATAAAGAGGAACAAAATAAACCAATTTTACCAAAAGTATAATATGACTTAGACTTACAAACACTACACTTGAAAGATGGTGCCTTTAAATGAAAAAGTCAGTCTTCATTGCACGACTATGTGCAACAGGGACAGTTTTTTGGTTTACAAAGTCAACCAATAACACTTGGACCCTGTCTGTCTTTAACATACTTGATGGGATCTCAATGACGAATTGTCTGTACCATGTTTGGAGGAGGTATTGTGGCCCCGGTATCAAATTGGGTACCGGGGCCACACCACTACGCAGTCCAGATACTTGTTTGGTGGAATTCTGACACGTGGAGGGTTTTTTAATTATATTGTGGCCTCGGTACCAAATTGTGTACCGGGGCCACCACACTACGCAGTCAAGATAGATAGATGCGTATCATAGATAAAGTACATTCAGTGGTGTGGGGCAAATTGAAAAATATTCAAAATTCACTGACATTATCAAAAACAAGAGGTTGTCACACGCTAAAACTCCAACATGTGTATGATGGAGAGGATGGAGGAGCAGCCGTATGTGTAGTGTAATGCAGACCTGTTGAAGGTTTTTTATATATTTTATTGTGGTGCCCAGTGCCCACTCCTCTACGCAGTCCAGATACATTTATTGGTGCGAATCATAAAAGTTCAGGGTTTTTAATATATTGTGGTGACCCACTCCTCTACGCAGTCCAGGTACATTTATTGGTGCGATTCATAAAAGTTCAGGGTTTTTAATATATATTGTGGTGACCCACTCCTCTACGCAGTCCAGGTACATTTATTGGTGCGATTCATAAAAGTTCAGGGTTTTTAATATATATTGTGGTGACCCACTCCTCTACGCAGTCCAGGTACATTTATTGGTGCGATTCATAAAAGTTCAGGGTTTTTAATATATTGTGGTGACCCACTCCTCTACGCAGTCCAGGTACATTTATTGGTGCGAATCAAACAAGTTGATGGTTTTCTTATTATATATATTGTGGTGACCCACTCCTCTACGCAGTCCAGGTACATTTATTGGTGCGATTCATAAAAGTTCAGGGTTTTTAATATATATTGTGGTGACCCACTCCTCTACGCAGTCCAGGTACATTTATTGGTGCGATTCATAAAAGTTCAGGGTTTTTAATATATATAGTGGTGACCCACTCCTCTACGCAGTCCAGGTACATTTATTGGTGCGAATCAAACAAGTTGATGGTTTTCTTATTATATATATTGTGGTGACCCACTCCTCTACGCAGTCCAGGTACATTTATTGGTGCGATTCATAAAAGTTCAGGGTTTTTAATATATATTGTGGTGAGTGTGACCCACTCCTCTACGCAGTCCAGGTACATTTATTGGTGCGAATCAAACAAGTTGATGGTTTTCTTATTATATATATTGTGGTGACCCACTCCTCTACGCAGTCCAGGTACATTTATTGGTGCGATTCATAAAAGTTCAGGGTTTTTAATATATATTGTGGTGACCCACTCCTCTACGCAGTCCAGGTACATTTATTGGTGCGATTCATAAAAGTTCAGGGTTTTTAATATATATAGTGGTGACCCACTCCTCTACGCAGTCCAGGTACATTTATTGGTGCGAATCAAACAAGTTGATGGTTTTCTTATTATATATATTGTGGTGACCCACTCCTCTACGCAGTCCAGGTACATTTATTGGTGCGATTCATAAAAGTTCAGGGTTTTTAATATATATTGTGGTGACCCACTCCTCTACGCAGTCCAGGTACATTTATTGGTGCGATTCATAAAAGTTCAGGGTTTTTAATATATATAGTGGTGACCCACTCCTCTACGCAGTCCAGGTACATTTATTGGTGCGATTCATAAAAGTTCAGGGTTTTTAATATATTGTGGTGACCCACTCCTCTACGCAGTCCAGGTACATTTATTGGTGCGATTCATAAAAGTTCAGGGTTTTTAATATATATTGTGGTGACCCACTCCTCTACGCAGTCCAGGTACATTTATTGGTGCGATTCATAAAAGTTCAGGGTTTTTAATATATATTGTGGTGACCCACTCCTCTACGCAGTCCAGGTACATTTATTGGTGCGATTCATAAAAGTTCAGGGTTTTTAATATATATTGTGGTGACCCACTCCTCTACGCAGTCCAGGTACATTTATTGGTGCGAATCATAAAAGTTCAGGGTTTTTAATATATATTGTGGTGACCCACTCCTCTACGCAGTCCAGAAAGATACCTTGTTGCAACGTTTTGGACTAATAACTATATTGTGAGGTGTTCAGAATACACTGTAAATTAGTGGAAATGCTTGTTATTGAATGTTATTGAGGTTAATAATAGCCTAGGAGTGAAAATAAGCCCAAAAACTTGATTTTTAAACTTTTTATGTTTTTTTCAAAAAAAATCCGAATCCAAAACCTTAAATCCGAACCGAGACCTTTCGTCAAGTGTTTTTGCGAGACAAATCCGAACCCCAAAAATAACGAAAATCCGGATCCAAAACACAAAACACGAGACCTCAAAAGTCGCCGGTGCACATCCCTAATACAAATGGCACAATGGTGCTGAAGAAACAAGGTTTACCTTGTTGACAGTATCAATTGTAAGAGAAAAAAAAGCAAATGTATTTTATAATATGTGACAAGAAGTCTTATTAGATTTATTATTAAACCGGGCAACAAAATATTAGTGCGGTCAGCAAACCAGTATAATGATTCACCTGTTAATAGAATTATAATCATTACAATTGAACAATTACGCTCATGTAGAGGTGAACGCAAAAGTTCATATCTTAGACTTACAACGCCTTACGACTGAAAACAGGGGAAAACGCAGGATTTGTAGGGTGGGGGGGGTCTCCACACCAGTGCTTGGCTGCTCTCCAACTCTTCCTATCCCCATAATATACATGGTAGTGCACCTACCATGTATATTATGCGTGCACCTAACAGTAGTGCACGCAGCTCTCCCTTTTCAAGCAGAGCTGTGTGAAGCTGGATCAGGGTCCAGTCACCTCAATTATACAGTGCCCCAGGCTTAGAAGGGGGTTTCCAGGCACTAGGAAACCCCTCCTCGGTTTGCCTATGGAAAAGGGGGGAGGAAAAGGAGATTAACATAGGCGGGATAGTAAGGGCATGTTTATGTAATTGCAAATGAGGTAAACTTGCACACAGATACTCCTGTCAGGAACTGTAACTCTTGCAGGTGCTGGATGGCTGGTTCCGCGATACGCAATGATAATGATGACAATCAGCCATTTTTGATTGGCTTATTGCATATTGACCCCTCTAGCCGATAGTATTAAATGACGAGTGTGGCTGCTATATTATGTAAGGTCGCAGCAGTCTATTCTCAGTAAATTGCTATTTCCGTTTGGACTGCAGCAGGAAAGAAGATTAACATTTGTATTATCAGACAAGAACAAAAGGTGGTTGTATTTAATTATATTTTATGTGGTAACTGCCACTTTTGCATTATTACCCAGACACTATTGTGGATACGGCACTTTATTACATTGTTGTAATGTGAAAAGCACATTTACTATTAACACTATCAATGTCACATCTCTACTCTTTCTTTGCGCTATTGGGGAGTGGAAGCACTGACACAAACCCGGTTACTCCTGACATAAACCCGGTGGGTACGTTTGTGATGTGCAGCTGGACGCATGGTGAGCTGTGTCCACCTAAACATATGCACTGAATTCGCTTTTTCATGCATGCGTTTGGGGCACAAATGATTCCAACTCATGAATTAAACTCCCTCCAAACATTTTGAAATGTTTTAGACAAAGGTGTCATGTACTATCCTACATTTCAATGTCAGAACAGATCTGTTTAATCAGAAAATCATTCACAATAGACAGTGCCATACTTTTGGTCAAATTATTCCCAAAACCTAGTAATAAAAAGTAAACTGCCCTGTAGCCAGTAAGTCATGCAACATATTTTAAATTTAACAGGATAACCCCTTTAAAGAAGAATCAACCACAACCTGAAATATAATTTTGGGTAGAGTTTCCTAAGGTATGATAATATAGGAGAGTTCCACGTACCTGGATGTTTTAGTGGTGATGGCTGACACCCCTCATCCGTGAATTTTCCATTAATATTCACAGAAGAGGGGCATCAACAACACCACTGCCTGTTTAAAACAGGCAAGTGGTAGTAGCAGAGAGGAGAGTAATGCTGGGCTATTGGAGATTTTGGCGTGGAGTACCAGATCAGAAGTACATTTCTCCAAAGCAAGTCTGTATTTTATCATAACTTAGTGAACTTCATCCCAAAGTGAACTTTAAGTGTAGAGTGAAATAATTTTTGAGGGTTTTCTTCTTTCAATTTGTCAGTTTGGTTAGTTGAATTCACCATTGGTATTAATGCTCACATTCTCTCTCATAGAACTAACATTCTGAACACAGAGGATGATTCATTTCTGAAGACATGTCGCTACAGTAAAGAAAACCATTACTGTCCCATCTTTCACCTGGGGAAAATTGTCTCATGGACAGGAAGTGAATTTCAGGACATGGCAATAGAGGTAAATCACTAACAACTACTGGTATTTTCATAATGTGTGATTCTTGTGTCAGTTTGTTCATTGTTGTTATTTACCCAACTTAAATAATGAAATGGGTTCTCAGTTTAGCATTTGTTTATTCAATTTTAAGTAAAGGAGGAGACACTACTAAGGTAAGGCTTTGCTCTATCAAGGTGGGTGATAGACTAGATATAGTGTATATAGACTATATATATATATATATATATATATATATATATATATATATATATATATATATATATATATATATAGTAGATATAGACTATATAAGTTTCTATAACCAGTCAATTCATGTGATGTTTGGAATTCACAGGAATTTGAGGTAATATTTTAGTAAAAGCAATATGAAGTTTATTGCAGTTCACAGCATATAATGATGGTCTGAGCACAAGCCCACTCGATATAGCAGTAATTAAAGAAAGACAGGTGGAAACACATGCTCTGAGGTAGTGCAGGGATGAGTCACAGCCAAAAGACAATGCAGAAATATAACACCAACTTTGTGGCAATACAGGTATATAACACTTTCTGTGGCAATGCAGGAATATAACAGTCTTTGTGGCAATGCAGAAAAATACACAGTCTTTGAGAAAATGCAAGAATATCACACTGTCTCTGTGGCAATGCAGGAATATAGCACAGGCTTTACTGTGAATGCCCCACAGAGTTAATTACCACAGTCTGTGCCTGAGGATACTGTGCAGAGATATATGAATAGCGTGCAGATGCAAAGCCAGATATCCAGAACCAGCAGACCATAAGTTGCAAAGCAAAATATCAGTTACCAGGAAATAAAAAGTTGCAAAGTCAGGAATCAGGAGAATACAGAGCCAAAAACTGCTTGATGCAAGGTCAGAAACACACAGGACACAGATACAAGAACCAGGAGGCTGGCAGGTAAAGCTATCACTAGCAATGAGTGTAAGACAGGAGAGAGCTTATAAATTGCAGCCTTCAAAACAGTACTCGGAGGGAAACATACCTGAACTACATAGCAGGTCTGAGTAACAAGCAGAATGCAAAGGAGATGAAAACTTAATATGAGGGGTTACTTGTAGAGTAGTAATTTCCATCTCCCAACTGTAAGTTGACATCTCTGCTTAGGTATCTAGCAAGTAGCTGAATTAGCTCTGCACCAGGTACTTTGGACAATAGATATAGGGGGTAGATTTACGAAAAATTTCTAAAAAAGAAAAGTTGTGATGTTGCACATAGCATATTCTAGTTGTCATTTATCTTGTTTCTGGTACACTCTAAAAAAATGATAGCTAGAATCTAATTGGTTGCTATGGCCCAAATCTCCAATTCCATGTTTTAGCAAATCTACCCCCAGAACTTCTTTTCTTTGTGAGAAGAAAGCCAAATCGGTTTTAGGTGGGTTAGTGCAGTATCTGAGGACATGAATATACTTAAGGGGTGGACTTATACAGTATGAAAAGTGTACTGCCCACTTTTAGAATTAATAGTTTATCTTCTGATGATGGGGAGCTCTAGAGCATGGGCAATCCAACCTGCATACTACTGAATAATTGTACTTGGTACTGGTGGGATGCACTGTTTCCTCTAAAGTAACTCATTCAAAAGCTGAGCATAAAAACTGGATTTGTTGGTAGAGGTCTATTGTGCTGGGTTGCACTTAACAGCAGAATCTTAGTGCAGTCCTTTAGCACTAGATTCAAGCTTTAAATTTCAGACTACTCGGCTTTAAGGGAGCAATGGTGAGAAGTGCAAAACTTTTAAATACCCTTAATGTGCATTATTATTATTATTATTATTATTATTATTATTATTATTATTATTATGTACTCCAGCCAGTATAATGCTGTAATCCTGAAAAACTGTTAGGCTAGTGTTCACTTTCACATCTGAAAATACAGTAGAAGTACAAGCTATGAGTCGTGTCAAACAGGAAGCCACTCACACAAATCACCACTGACATTAAATTTGCTATGAGACTATAGGAAGCACTTTATGTCTTAGGAAGTATTTGCATGCTGATATAAATTGTAAATGGATAACTGGGCAGGCCATAACAGTGTCATCTTAAAAATAGTCTGTTACCATTTTTCAATTGAAAGCTTTGAAGCCCTCTTGTGACCTTTGTTAGGAATTACATGTATGTAAGTGATACTTTTTCTCTATGGAAATCCTTTATTAACTGCAACATATGCAGACATGTTGTCCATTTAATTTTAGACTAATGCTCCTTTTGGACCGTCATGCACATAACAATGTTTATGCCCACATCTGGCCTCACATTTGTGGTCACAACTTTACATTTTCCTGCTAAAGTGCTTCTCATTAAAATGGCATTAGAGCCTCATCCATACATTAAATAAGCCATGGGGTAAGAGAGCACCGGGATTGTATTTGTGTCATGTGTCATGACACAAATACATTTAAAGTTTTTAATTAAATATATTTTTGTGGGCATAAAAATTTATTTTTACCAATAAAGGGCTGATGCAGAATTGACCGCATAATTTACATTTAAAAAAACTGAATGTAAAAATGGCATAATTACGCCCATATACTGAGCCTTGTGCATATTAAGACACTTCCAACCCACTTGCGTCCATGTTTTTATCCATTTGCTTTATGTGCAACAAATGCATTCCCTATTAGGAATCAAAAAAACTTGAAAAAACTCTCTAATAGGGCAGAATCAACCCTCCTTCTTATGCAAAACAAAAGAAATATTAAAAAAATGTTCCTTACACATGAACACAAAAGTATAATTTATGCCTGAGTAACGTCTTTTTCAACCGGTCTGCGTCCAGTTGGAATTGCTCATACACGCATTTACTGCGCTCGGGCTATGTTAGAATGCCCCCATCACACCCCATCCCCCTTTCCAGGAGCATGCTGTGCAGACCGAGTTTATGCAAGATACGTTACACAAGCTGGTGTCACACTCTGCATGAGCCCCTATCTGCAACAGATGACACATTGAAAGTAATGGATGATGCTGGATTACTGCTAGATGAGAGTACATGCAGAATTCCGGTCTGGAAGGAAGGGCTATGCGAGCATCCACTTGGCAATTCCTCCAAAATGTATTACCTAGATTCCTTGAAGTTCATTTAAATCTCTCATCCCAAGATGCAAGATTTTTATTTTGCATTAGGTGCAGAGGAATGCAAACCCTGGGCCTGAGTCATTAAGGAAAGGAATTCAAAAAAGGAGTAAATGTTCTCCAGGACCAACCATGTTACAATGCAAGGGGTGCAAATTAGTTTATTATTTTGTATGTTAGGAAATTACTAGCTGCTTTTCATGTAGAACGAAAATACTAAATAGCTTTATTTTTACACTGAAATTTAAATTTGATCTAGGACATGCCCTACCCCAACTATAAATCTGTCCCCACATTTTATATTTACCTCCCCCGCCAATGCAGCATGGTTTTGCCCAAGTGCTTTTCACTCCTTAATGAATCAGGTTCATTGTTTAGGCTGCATTCAGAGAGAAATGAACTGGTCTGGCTAGCTCCAGGAGTAAAATTAAGCTCCGCTACAGTCTCTGCCATTTTACACACTAACCAGTGCCGCAGGCCTGCAGGTTTGCAACTTATAAATTACCTTTTCTTCTCAATCAAAATAAACATATTCTACTACAGGGCTAAACAACCATCAGTGCCACATCTGTTTCTGAATTCTTCTTTGGGGTGTAACATACACAGTAGTCGCAGTATAGTTTTAATTACTTGATTATATCTTCTGATACTGAGCAATATCTTCAGATGGCAAGCAATGTTTACATCACCTGAAATTAATATGTATAAAGGATGTTTTCCCTGTGAGTACCTTTTCTTTCACAAGACCCCTCAGCCAGCAAAATGGTCCTTGAACCCTTGCCCATTACAGTAATACATTCTACAAAAGCTGGCATTCTCCTGGCACTGGTGCCTTGACATTTGTAAATGAGTTGGTATTGTGTTGGCAGGATGGCAGCACCTGATGTATGCAATGCATGTTGAATGAGATGCTACTATATTTATATTACCATTTATTTACCATTTATTTAGACAATACCAGCATACTCTGCAGTGATTTTTCATTGAGAATAAGCACAGTAATAAAACATATCTGGATATTAGCAAACAGGCAAAGTGGTAAGAGGGTTTACTCACAAGTTCAATATCTATACCATAGGTCTGATAGAGTCCTACAGTTTATGTGGTGCCTACAAGAGATGTTGCTCTATGCGCCCCAGTCCTTTTCAGCCTTTTTAATAATGACTTAGTAGGTGCCTTAGAAAACAGTGAGTCTATACTGGTGTACTACTACCAATTCACACCCACATACCTTAGCCAATATCAACTTTCACCTATTAGTCTATATGTAATTTAAATGTAACCATTCGGCAATTGGCTTTACATCAGTGCAGAATTCACCTGCACAATAACAAACATCTTAGTACATTTATGTACAATATGTGAAATTAGGGGCAGCATGTACAGTACCTAAAATAACCGTTTGGGATGTCTAAGCCCACTTAAGAAGAAACATTGCTTGTCTGTAAAGTATTATGTGCAAAATATATGTCTATATGTTAACCTCTTATCACCTGTTTGGCAGCACTGAATACATTGTTAACTGTTGATGGGAACTTCTAAAGGATAACTCCACCCATTTTTATAATGTTTATTAAGTTAAACAACATTACTGAATATTACTTATCTGGAGTCCGGGTTCCACGAGATCTAGTGGGTCTCCGATTGTCTGTAAGAATCCAGAGACGCTATCCTCAGTCCTGCTGGGTGGACTGACAGCATGTCAATACCCCTGCCCCATTAACTTTTCATTTACATAAGAAGAAGCAAAAAGAGTCACTGGATCATTACAGACATTGGGAAACCCAACGGGAGGAACACCAGTCCCCAGGTAAACAATATTCAGTATTATTATTTAATTTTAATGAATGCCATCCAAAATTACGTTTTTAGTTCTGGGTGGAGCTAGCCTTTAAAAAGAACATATTTAAATATAATTAAAAATAACCTTCACATTCTTAATGTACTGGAACATATCATTTTTTCCAGTACATGTAACTATGCATGTTTTAAGATTAAGACAGTAAGGGTCATTTATGATAATGTCCCCTCTGAAAGTGCAAAAATTTGCCAAAACAATAGATTACTATTTCCGCAAAACAATTCTAATTCTACAAATGGGCCTATTAAACTGCTTTACACAGACTTTGGTGCACGTCCACTACCCCTGTAAAATCGGCACATGCAGGGCTGTGGGTCCAGCTTGAAACACAAATGGTGGAGATATAACATAATTCTGGATGGTGACATAGGCATTCCTGTTAAAGTATAGGACAACCTCCTGAACACTTTTAACAATCACAAAATCAGATTTTTGCATGTGATCACAATTCATTCATGAGCCCAGCCCATGTTTCCCTAGGAACCTACCAATCTGCCCAGTTCCGCAAACCCACACACATAAAATTGTCCACTCACACAGATGTTGCTATGTTGATACGTAGATCAATACTTCACAAACAAATTGGTGCATTTCCACAAAACAGTTATACGGGGATAAATGTATCAAGCTGTGAGTTTCTGGTGGGTGTGAAAAGTGGAGATATTACTTATCTGTTGCCAAGAAACACAGATATAATAACAAGGGATAATGTTTATTCAAGTAATATTTTATTATTAAAAAATAAAAAATAATAGCCTGAGTTTTTTATGTGTTTTCAAGTATCATAACAGTATATAATCGTATGTTTATAAAAACAAATTTGATAATAGACAATAAGTGTATAATGTTATAAATATCTTCTCTCAGGGTGGAGTCATTGGCATTCAGATAGAGTGGAACTGCAACCTGGACAGGGACGAGTCTGAATGTCATCCTCACTATTCCTTCACTCGCTTGGATAACAAATTCACTGAGAAATCCGTCTCCTCTGGGTACAATTTCAGGTACGTAGAGGGAACTGGTAATACAAAACAGATGGTGACAATACCAAGATGGTGACATTTGCACAGTAAAGCTGGATGTATCTCAATAGCCTTACATGTGAACTTTTGTTCCTAATGGTGTTGCACATCGTGGTGCTGCAATGTAAAATCCCCCTATTAGAGACACCACACCAGGGTAAATCCCCAAATTACTGTAACAAGGCAACAGGAAAGTGAAGGACATTTCTGCAAACTTGCACATAAAAAGGTGCTGTAACTCATGCCAATCAGTCAGATGGTTGCTTTCATTTTCTAAACTATACTACAAAATTACAGAATCTGGTTGCTATGGGATACAGCAACTTTTTTTCCATGTGAGCCTGTGGAGCCATTTCTATAAAGGCTGCATTTACACAGCTCAAAAAAAGGTTGGCCAGCGAAATCTCGGTTAGCAGGCTGCTAAGTAAATTTATAATTCTGGTGCTTTCAAATAAAAATCAGTAGGAAGAAAGGCTGGGGAAGTAATCTTTTGGTAAGAACATGTTGTGGAAATTACAAACCTTATGATGTTGCTTGACACAGCAGTTTATGGAACCATTCTGCTGCCTGAGGTTGCAACATAAACTAACTAGTGTGGTGTCAAGCCAAATTTAGGGGTCTATTTATCAAATAGAGAATAGAGCTAATTTAAGAGTTTTTGCTGGATTTAGGGTTTCTTCCTGTTTATGAAGCCCTCCCGCTAGAAGATAGTTTTTGCTGGTGACCATCGGGTCTATCCAGCCAAGCTGCCCAAGGTAAGGCATCAGAAAGCCTTTGTAACAGAAATAGAGCAGAGGGACCCTGTACTGGAATGGGGAGTGGCAAGACTGCTTTTACCATTGCCAGCCAATGTCACCGCTTAGCTGCCCCAATGACATTTTTTTGATAACTTATAGCGAGTGACGATTTTCTGCAATAGAAAATCTTTATAGCGGAAGGCTTTTAATAAATAGACCCTGTAATCAGTTATAAGACACTAGTAATTTAGAAGTTTGGTGTTAGATGTTGTAACTATTTCTGTAAACATTGCTGCCACTCAAAAACTAATGTGCGAGACATTATTAGAGACCAAATGAAAACCGTCCCTCTAACTAGTAGGACATTGGTAGATAAGGGCATATCTATAAGAATGGCAGCCTTGTCATTGCTGTGGGAAAAGTATAGGGGACCCAGAACCCCAAAAATGTGCCTACAAATTGTTATATTTAGACAGCAATCATTAAACTAACTGCTATGGGTAAAATAAATCTTTATATAGTTTAGGCACCTGGCGATAATGAAGGAATTGACGCATATTTGTGTTAATTTAGTATTGAACAAATCTTGGTCATTAGTGGCTTTAGTGGTGGAGTCGAGGTGGGAGCCAATTTGGCAGATTAGGCCTAATGCACCATCATAAATGTTCTCCCTGTTGGCAAGATCCCACTATTCTGCTACTTGATGGGATGAGGAAACTCTATAAACAAATGTGTGTGTTGTAGTGGGAAGGGATAGAACATGAGAGATCAGATGACTTACTTAATATGACATAGGGATTTGAAAGTGCATTTAATTTTTCCATTGCACTCATTATCCCTGCACTATCCCCAGCAATCACTGTTTGTAGAATTCATAAGTGGCCCGCACCCATTTCAATTTCTGTTGTTCCCCCTATGGTCAAGCTATAACACCTGGTGCAAGGCACAAACCACACCATTTTTTTTAATTCTCCAAAATACTGATATATATTGATTAAGATGTTATCCCATAAGCTTTACAGCACAAGATAAGAAGTGAAAAGGCAGGATTGTTTAAAGGAATAAGATCATTACAAAACTATAATTTATTTAATATGTGAATCCTCCGTTTTTTATTAAAGGTATGCTAAGTATTATCGTGATGTTAATGGAACGGATTACAGGACGCTGATTAAAGCTTATGGTATTCGTTTTGACATCATGGTGAATGGAAAGGTATCTTCATTTTAATATCATGCTATTAATATGAATAACAGTCTTTATATAACGCTACTATCTTTTACAGTTTACAAAGGGTAGTAGACAATCTTGTGTGCTCCTAAACTTACTATTACTATTACGCATGTAATTTAGGCATACGCAAGTCCGTATTCAACTACACGCAGATCTGAAGAAACATCTTTTGTTGAATACGGGTGTAGGTGTGGTCTGCATATATGGCACCTGCCGTATAGAGACAGAAACAATACTACATATGTAGAATATAAAGTCTCAGAAAAAAAAAGTATTCAGTTATTGTCAACTGTTAATAATATAATCATTAATGAAAAAAACATTAAAAAAAAATCTCCCCTCACTCCCATGAAATACATTTATCATGATGGTATTATTGTCTACTGTACACAAAGTCCATTTTTACAGTTGCTCTTGATTGCAAACACATGTTCTAGAATGTACACGTGACTGTCATCACTATCACTCGGCACTTCCACCTGACCAGCAGGTGCAAATAATACGACTGAAAAAACATGCACCTTTGAGATGCCCAAAGCTTGAATCGGATGCTGCTATGTGCGCTCTACCAAGGCCCGCCCTTACTGTACATTGACTACGTGCCTACGCCCCCTTCCTCCCCCATTCTGCCCATGAAACCGTAGGCTAACGGGAGTGTTTTTTGTGCTCAAAGTTGAATTGGATGTACTGGCGTATAGTCCGCTTCTGGGCAAAGGCAGTCCCTGTTTTATATACGCTCTGTTTTCCCCACTGCCTGATCCATAAAAATTATTAAAAATAATAATAATAATATAAAAAATATAATAATAATAATTAGGATTTTGTTTGGGTCTTTAGTGAGATTTGGCAGAAGAGGAACTGGATTTGAAAGCTATTGTCATTGATACTAGGTTAGGAGAAGGGAGAAATAGGAAAAGGTTCTATAAAAGAAAAAGAAAGATCTATATATGCACATAAATAAAGGGCAAATGTCATACGGTATATGTATAGTTCACTAAATGATGCACTTATTATGATCATAACTTTTTAGAGCCCTGGGTTCTTCACTGCCCTTCAGGACACCCCACACTATTAAATGGACTGTTTTAAAGAATGAGAAACAGTTTGTTTAATATGGGCAGCACGGTGGCTCAGTGGTTAGCACCTCTGCCTCACAGTACTGGGGTCATGAGTTCAATTCCTGACCATGGTCTTATCTGTGAGGAGTTTGTATGTTCTCCCCGTGTTTGCGTGGATTTCCTGCAGGTGCTCCAGTTTCCTCCCCCACTCCAAAAACATACTGGTAGGTTAATTGTCTGCTATCAAATTGACCCTAGTCTCTGTGTCTGTGTATGTGCTAGGGAATTTAGACTGTAAGCCCCAATGGTGCAGGGACTGATGTGTGTGAGTACTCTCTACAACGCTGCTGAATTAGTGGCGCTATATAAATAAATGATGATGATGAATACGCTTGGTTGTCTGTAATGTACATACAGGAGTACCGCTGGATTAATATGCTTAAAGCACTGACCAGAGACAGCATTTGTGTGAATTACTTTATTATTGTTATGTTTAAGGTTTCTCCTAATCAGATTTATGGCCAAGTTAAGTTGTGTATCTAGACCATTCTGCCCAAGAGATAGTGTGCTTCAAAAGCCAGACCTCAGAGATAGTCATAAATCCAATCCTGCAGGTAGGACTTCACCCACTCCCCACCCCTCCACAAGAAAACAAGGATTTAACTGGGACAAAGATATTTTAAGATATTTTAAACAGATTTTACTTAGGGAGGAACAGGGAAAACGTGCTTGTTGTGAGATACTAGACACCTTACCTCCATTCCCTGGAGGTTCACTGCTGTTTCCTGGTACTTTTCTGCTTTAACGGTTTAATTTTTTCTGCCTTGTTGTAACCATTTATTTACTGTATGTCAGTGTATAACATTTGTTACATTTGTTATATATAACTCCGACTGAATATAAAATGTTATAAATTTTTTGAGCCCTGATTTTCAACTTTTGCTAATGAATGGTCTTAAGTATTAATCTTAAATATTGTGATGTAGAGACCTCTTGGATTTACTTTACCAAATGGGTGATTTATATAAATAATTCAGTATCAAGCTGGTGGTGACCTTTGTCTCCTTAGTTATATTATCATATGTAGCCAAGTGGTGGTGGCAGAGAGTTAGAAGTGTGCTGTACTGTTCTAGAGGGTACTTCATATTGTGTCCTGCAAGGGAAATAAAGTGTCTAAGCGGTATTAACCCCTACTGACCCACACAAGTCATGGACGCCCCGGTAGTGGGAAGTTAATAAAACCGTCAGTGTCTTTCATTAGTATGTCATTTCTGTATTTCCAGTGTAATGTAGTATTAAGTGAATCAATTATACACATAAAGCATAATAAAAAATATATTTTCTATGTTTTTTTGTGCAGGCTGGGAAATTTAATATCATTCCAACAATAATCAACATTGGCTCTGGCCTAGCTCTAATGGGTGCGGTAAGGAAAATTAAAATGTTTTTATTTTGTTTCTGTTATTTTGGGAGATTGGTGCATTTGTTTAGCTTGCGTACAGACAGTAACGTTATGTTTGTTTCATACCTACTGATATTAACCGTGCCCTTCAGTCTTCTTCCCTACAACTCCAGGCTGTGGCTTTTTGTTGTATGTTATATCATATGGGCTTTGAAAGGCCTGTGTGTGTAGGTCCTAAGAAAACTGAGGTGCAGAGTTGTTTTTTGAGGAACAGAATCTCTGGCACAACCGGTCTCCGTATAAATTGTGTATTAATGCAACAAAGCCAGAAAACATTCTGCTTCAGGCCTGGTAATATCAAACAGTGGAAAATAAACAGTACTGCATTGGCAGGCAATTGAAGTCAAATAAGGAAGCTTGCCTTAGTTTCATTAGGTTAATGGAAACAGACAGTATGTTAAAATGTAATGCATCCATCCATCTGGACTACAACATTCACAGTTTCTCATCTCCCCTTCACATAATCCATATCACCATTATGCCTAGACTTTTATGAGACTCTGCATATATAAATGGCCATGCTGCTTGGCTCTGGCATGCAGAAGTCTTGTGTTTATACAGTGGAAATTAAATATGTGTACGCAGTAATATTGTGCAGACAAATTACATGGAAATGTGGGAAGTGGATGGAAGAAGATAGGGGTACGATTGAAGGCTAATGTGCCAGAACCTTCGTTCAAAGTCACTTAGATCCCATTTCTTCCCCATTCTGGTGTTTTGTTTGAACAACAGCTGAACCTCTTGACCATGTTTACATTGCTTTTATGTGTTGCTGCCACATGATTGGCTGATTAGATAGTTGCATTAATAAGCAGATGCACAGGTGTACCTAATAAAGTGATGTGAGAGAGAGAGAGAGAGAGAGAGAGAGAGAGTGTCCTCAGGTCTTAAACCGGCTCTGGATATGTGATGATAGTGCTAAATTTAACTGATGACATTATCTGTACTGTCAGTTGAAATACAGCATTGAAATCAATTATAGAGACACCTATTGGGCAGCATGG
Organism: Mixophyes fleayi; assembly: GCF_038048845.1. Lineage (NCBI taxonomy): Eukaryota > Metazoa > Chordata > Amphibia > Anura > Limnodynastidae > Mixophyes > Mixophyes fleayi. The sequence goes on from NC_134403.1 coordinate 333,812,451, forward strand.
TGGCGTAGTGGTTAGCACCTCTGCCTCATAGCACTGGGGTCATGATTTCAATTCCCGACCATGGCCTTATCTGTGAGGTGTTTGTTTGTTTTTTTACACAAAAGGGGATAAAATGCATAGCGGGGAAGTTTTCCCCAAATAACACACACTGTGACATAAACTTTTACCAAACCCAATAACGACAAGGACACCAAAGAGGACTGTAAGGCGGACGAGAGCAGGGCAGTCAGGAACGCAAAACCAATAAAGGTGGAAAGGTCAGACCATAGTACCACCAACCCAGGATCATACCTTATCTATTGGCCGGTGCTAAAATCAAGTCCAACGGCAAGACTACGCCCCCTATTATAACCGCCAGTATAAACCATACAATACCGGCCCAATGGTCCTACTCACAGGCGGACCAACCATAGTATGACACCATAACCACAGAGGGGTAGTGACCTATGACAAGATCAACCGAGCACCATATGCACAGTTACCGACTGCACTGCTCTCCTACTCTGCAAACACTAATACCACAGACATTGCCCAAAAACATGAAGGGAGGGCGGGAGGAATCGGGAAGCAGGAAGAACATTATCCTGTCTGCACTGACTTATAACTGTGTATAAGTCCCATCCCCTTCCTGCTCCTATTGGCTAAAACTCCAGGAATCCACAGATAATAGGTTCTTTGGCAAGTCACTCACCCGCATGATTTTAACTACGTTTAGTCTGATGGCCACACTTCTCATATGTCCATGCAATAGTCTCCCAATAGTTAAAGACACAAAGATGATCCAATAAGATATGGGGCAAACTATAATATTGTTAAGAATTAGAACATACTAAATAAATAATCAAACAAACAAAAACAAACCACCACCCAAAAAGCAAAACAAAGATTACACAAAAAACATGAAGGTTCTGTTCTCCTGTTAATTCTTATGTTGTTATGCGTTTCTCACACAATACTGACACTCACACTATCCTGCAATATAAATAAAAACACTCAAAGAGAAGCAATCTTATTGGGCAGCACAGTGGCCTGTATGTTCTCCCTGTGCTTGCGTGGGTTTCCTCCGGGGTGCTCCGGTTTCTTCCCACACCCCAAAAAAACATACTAGTAGGTTAATTGGCTGATGTCAAAACTGACGTGTGTGTGTGTGTGTGTGTGTGTGTGTGTGTGCGTTAGGAAATTTAGACTGTAAGCTCCAATGGGGCAGGGACTGATGTGAGTGAGTTCTCTGTACAGCGCTGCGGAATTAGTGGCGCTATATAAATAAATGATAATGATGATGATAGTGCTAAGAGAAGGAAGTTGGCAAACCAGTGCCAGGTGGAAAGAACAGAGGGTGATGCTGTGAGAATATAGAATGAAAGGAAAAAAAAGCAGAGTGAAATGAAATATATAAAATATAACAGTGATGATACCATTCAGTTGAAAAGAATGGTTGTTGGTGTAATTGTATAAATGCAAAAAAATTCTGTGTCAAGGAATAGTTACTATATTAATCCCCATAAAAAGAAAAAAAGTAACAATAGTAGCAATGATTAAATAAGTTAGATTTGGCTCATGCCAGACTTGTAATAAATAAAATAGTTAATGCCTGATTGAATAGTAAAAGGATTAACACAATACATTTGTTCACATAATAAATGATGATGATGATGATGATATAGGACAGATAGATAGATAGACGTTGTGTAGATATTGTGCCAACCTGTGAGTTAGGGTAATACAATACTATGGGTTTTGGTGATTAAATTCAGTCATTCTTCAGGAGACAGCTAAAAGAAAAAGAAAGTGAGAGAAGAAAGAGGAAAAGCAGTAACTGTGTTAGAAACTAATAATAAAACTGAGAGGTAAAATGAAACATGAAAAAATAAGGATTGTGAGTAGTGTTATATTACCGGACAAGGAGAGTGCATAATTCACCACTGTGCAGGTATTGTGTAAGAAAAATTATGAGTCCTAATTGTATTAAAGCAATAATGTAATGTTCATACCAACAGAACCAAGAACATTAAAAAGATATAAAAGGTTTTATTTACAAAAATAGACGCATGTGCATACCATATATGTTTATCAAATTTCAGTATGAACGATCACTAAAAATTTTTCCTATGAACAGTTTTATTAGAGTACAGAGAAAGGAGTGGGTTAAAATAATGACAGGTCAGTCATTCTTAAATCTATGTATTTCATTAGTTCAGGGTCGGCTCTGTAGGTATGGTTTACTGCTCGGCATTCTGGGAGATTCTTCTGGGGTTGGAATTCTTTTATCTCTTAGTTAGCGAACTGGATAAAACCAGTTATCCTTATACCACATGGGACTTTATTTATCAAGTTCTTATATACACTATATGGACAAAAGTTTTTGGCAGCACCTGTTTAGTATTGAGTTCAGGTGCTTCAATCAGACTCGTTACCAGAGGTATATAAAATTAAGCACCTAACCATGCAGTCTCCATTTGCAAACACTTGTGATAAAAATGGGTTGTTCTGAAGAACTCAGTGACTGCAAGCGAGGTAGTGTGATAGGATGCCACCTTTGCAATAAGACAGTTTGTGAACAACAGCAACTCAGCCACGAAGCGGAAGGCCACGTAAAATCACAGAGCGGGGTCAGTAACTGCTAAGGCGCATGGTGCGTAAAAATCACCAACGCTCTGCTAATTCCATAGCTGAAGAGTTCCGAACATCCACTGGCATTAATGTAAACACAAAAAGTGTGCGGCAGGAGCTTAATGGAATGGGTTTCCACGGCTGAGCAGCTGCATGCAAGCCTCACATCATCAAGACCAATACCAAACATTGGATAGAGTGGTGTAAAGCACACCGACACTGGACTGTGGAGCAGTGGAAACGCGTTCTGTAGAGTGACGAATCACGCTTCCCTGTTTGGCAGTCAAATGGGCGAGTCTGGGTTTGGCGGATGCCGGGAGAACGTTACCTGCCTGACTGCATTATGCCAACTGTGAAGTTTGGTGGAGGAGGGATAATGTTTTTAAGAGTTTGGGCTAGGCCCCTTGTCTCCAGTGAAGGGAAATCTTAATGCTTCAGCATACCAAGTCATTTTGGACAATGCTATGCTTCTATGCAACAGTTGGGGAAGGCCCTTTTCTATTCCAACATGACTGTGCATTGGGGCACAAAGCAAGGACTACAAAGACATGGTTTGATGAGATCGATGTGGAAGAACTGGACTGGCCCGCACAGAGCCCTGACCTCAACCCCATCAAACACACGTTTGGGATGAATAGGAACGGAGATTGCGAGCCAGGCCTTCTTGTCCAACATCAGTGCCTGACCTCATAACTGCTGTACAGAATGAATGAGCACAAATTCCCACAGAAACATCTTGTGGAAAGCCTTCCAAGAAGAGTGGAAGCTGTTATCACTGCAAAAGGGGGACCAACTCCATATTAAAATATATGTATTTGAATACAGTGTCATTACATTCCCTGTTGGTGTAATGGTCAAGCGTCCGAATACTATTGTCCATATAGTGTATATAGATAGATAGATAGATGTGTGTGTGCATGTATTTGTGTGTTTGTGTGGACATCTAGTGCCCTCTAGTGTCTTTTGAATAAAACACTTGCATCAAACATTTTCAAAATGAAGATAATTATATCCATTCTATAATCTACTATTAAATGTATACTTAATTAACGGCATTCATAATTATTTTTAACAAATGGAAAGTGAGAGTGAGAGATTAAATAGTAATGTGTATTAACTGGAAAAGGACAGAATTGACAATAGTAGTGAGTGTGAACGGAAAATGTGATAGTAAATGTGAATGTGCAAAATAAATTGTGATGTGGAAAATGGGGACCTGACGTCACAAGAGGCGATGCAGCAGGAAGGACTGCCCCTGATGCATTGTTAGTAGAGCTGCCTGGGCTGTGTCCTCATACTGCCATCAGGCGCTGGGCCGACTGTACAGCAACAGACATACAACCTCCGGGCTTCAATTGTCTCTAAGACAAGGTACACACTGGACCAATGATTGCACGAAAAACTCTGATCAGCTGACATCCGACCGTTTGGTCAGATATAGTGTGAGTGTGTATACTTACATGATGTTCCAAAGTCGTTGCAAAGTGCCGATCAATGTTTCATTTGGTTGGTCGTACTGTTTAATATTTTCCTCCCAATCACCATCCGATCATGTAATGTGTATGTACTCACACAACTGTCGTCACAATGAGAATCACTGTTGGCCAGGTCTCATGTCATCTCTCTGTTGTGTATGGCCATCTCCTTCCCTCTTACCCTGCCAGCACCCGCAGTGCACAGACCCCAGAGCCGCATCACCTGTGACAGCCTCTTACCCTGCCAGCACCCGCAGTGCACAGACCCCAGAGCCGCATCACCTGTGACAACCTCTTACCCTGCCAGTACCCGCAGTGCACAGACTCCAGAGCCGCATCACCTGTGACAGCCTCTTACCCTGCCAGCACCCGCAGTGCACAGACCCCAGAGCCTCATCCCCTGTGACAACCTCTTACCCTGCCAGTACCCGCAGTGCACAGACTCCAGAGCCGCATCACCTGTGACAGCCTCTTACCCTGCCAGCACCCGCAGTGCACAGACCCCAGAGCCTCATCCCCTGTGACAGCCTCTTTCCCTGCCAGCACCCGTAGTGCACAGACCCCAGAGCCTCATCCCCTGTGACAGCCTCTTACCCTGCCAGCACCCGCAGTGCACAGACCCCAGAGCCTCATCCCCTGTGACAGCCTCTTTCCCTGCCAGCACCCGTAGTGCACAGACCCCAGAGCCTCATCCCCTGTGACAGCCTCTTTCCCTGCCAGCACCCGTAGTGCACAGACCCCAGAGCCTCATCCCCTGTGACAGCCTCTTACCCTGCCAGTACCCGCAGTGCACAGACCCCAGAGCCTCATCCCCTGTGACAGCCTCTTACCCTGCCAGCACCCGCAGTGCACAGACCCCAGAGCCTCATCCCCTGTGACAGCCTCTTACCCTGCCAGCACCCGCAGTGCACAGACCCCAGAGCCTCATCCCCTGTGACAGCCTCTTACCCTGCCAGCACCCGCAGTGCACAGACCCCAGAGCCTCATCCCCTGTGACAGCCTCTGACCCTGCCAGCACCCGCAGTGCACAGACCCCAGAGCCTCATCCCCTGTGACAGCCTCTTACCCTGCCAGCACCCGCAGTGCACAGACCCCAGAGCCTCTTACCCTGCCAGCACCCGCAGTGCACAGACCCCAGAGCCTCATCCCCTGTGACAGCCTCTTTCCCTGCCAGCACCCGTAGTGCACAGACCCCAGAGCCTCATCCCCTGTGACAGCCTCTTTCCCTGCCAGCACCCGTAGTGCACAGACCCCAGAGCCTCATCCCCTGTGACAGCCTCTTACCCTGCCAGCACCCGCAGTGCACAGACCCCAGAGCCTCATCCCCTGTGACAGCCTCTTACCCTGCCAGCACCCGCAGTGCACAGACCCCAGAGCCTCTTACCCTGCCAGCACCCGCAGTGCACAGACCCCAGAGCCTCATCCCCTGTGACAGCCTCTTACCCTGCCAGCACCCGCAGTGCACAGACCCCAGAGCCTCATCCCCTGTGACAGCCTCTTACCCTGCCAGCACCCGCAGTGCACAGACCCCAGAGCCTCATCCCCTCTGACAGCCTCTTACCCTGCCAGCACCCGCAGTGCACAGACCCCAGAACCTCATCCCCTCTGACAGCCTCTTACCCTGCCAGCACCCGCAGTGCACAGACCCCAGAGCCTCATCCCCTCTGACAGCCTCTTACCCTGCCAGCACCCGTAGTGCACAGACCCCAGAGCCTCTTACCCTGCCAGCACCCGCAGTGCACAGACCCCAGAACCTCATCACCTGTGACAGCCTCTTACCCTGCCAGCACCCGCAGTGCAGACCCCAGAGCCTCATCCCGTGACAGCCTCTTACCCTGCCAGCACCCGCAGTGCACAGACCCCAAAGCCTCATCCCCTGTGACAGCCTCTTACCCTGCCAGCACCCGCAGTGCACAGACCCCAGAGCCTCATCCCCTGTGACAGCCTCTTACCCTGCCAGCACCCGCAGTGCACAGACCCCAGAACCTCATCCCCTGTGACAGCCTCTTACCCTGCCAGCACCCGCAGTGCACAGACCCCAGAACCTCATCCCCTGTGACAGCCTCTTACCCTGCCAGCACCCCACGTTGCACCTGTAATTCTACAAATGGCTGTCCCCTGATCACACTAGCTCCCAATGCACACCGCTGAACGGATCATCATGTCAATTTCCAAATTACTGGGTAAAATATTATATTTTGAAAGTTTCAGATTGAACCTCAGAGACCGAGTGTGAACGTTATTATTAGTACTTACTGTTATCTTGTTTTTTTAAAAAAAAACCACTTGTGTAGCTACACACCGTTCTCTCTTTCACCATGTTGCAATCAGATAGCTGAGTATAATTCACTCTGCCTTTCACTAAATAATCATAATACTCATTTTACAGACCTTTATTTCAATAAGGGTACACACTGGTGCTTCTCTTACACTGCAGCTATTTGTTAGATTAATTACAGTGCACCCAACATTGTATGATACAGTTAACCAGTGTGACAGCTGGTTAAACGATTACACTGCTCTTGGACCAGATGAAGAGCACAGATCTGAAGGTAAATTGTATGTAGTGTGTATGCATGAACTGGCAGACTGACTGGAACTTCAGTCTTTAGTAAAATAGTTAGTGATAACAAATTGGTTGAAAGTTTTTGTAGTGTGTACCTAGCCTATGGAATTTTTTATTTTAAGACTTGAGTCAAGTCTCCACCAGCAGAGTACAGACCACCTAAGGCCCTAGCCACCCGCCTACATCGCCTAACCAGTAATCCGACCCTGTCGGCAGTGACCATTTCAATTGACTTCCAAATGCTACTTGGCAAAATGAAAGTCTCAGAATCTTTCTATATGCTGCTGGCTTTTACCAGCTACTCAGCTCAGGAACTAAAAAAAAATTTGCTGGTATCTGTTCATCCAGCTAGATTGTAAATATTCTCCTTGGACAGTTATCAAATGTCTGTATATTCATTTTCATTTCACCAACTTTTAGGGAGCTTTCTTCTGTGACTTGGTCTTGTTGTATTTGATCAAAAAGAGCACATTTTACAGAGACAAGAAATTTGAAGAAGTGAAGTAAGTAGAATTTAGAGATTACGAAGAATGTTTTTTTTAACCTTTGTATATTGTGAAGGATCCATCGGCTTTATGAATATGTTATTGATAATATTAAAACGTGGGTAATATCAACATTATACATATATTTTTAGATTAGCCTTTGCAGAGTGCTAACTAACATTAATGTTTTGGAATGACATTTTTAAGCTTTATTATGATGTTTGCTACTTTAATTTGCACAAATATTTTCTCTTATAGAAACATATGTGAATGGTTTGCACTTAAATATAATAGTATCCTTATGCAACGATTTGTAAATGTACATCATACAAGCTTGTCACAATATACTAATGCGTCTAATATATCCTGGGACATTAGGGCTAATTATTCTATAAATACAAGAATACAAATTATTTATCTTCATCCTGGGTACGGAGGAGCAATATTTTCCAAACTGTTCTGTGGAATATTAATCTTTTGACAGAGGAATTTGACTTTAAATGTTCTTAGTCTTAGCCCAACCACACCACGCAGCAGAATGAATTGTCCCGCATTGTCCAGCTATAGTCATAGGGCCTGAGTCATTAAGGAGAGCAAAGCATAAAAAAGGAGTAACATTTGCATCTGGGCAAAACCATGTTACATTGGGGGTGGGGGGAGGTAAATTTAAAATGTGGGGTCAGATTCATAGTTGGGGTAGGACATGTCCTAGATCAACTTTAAATTTCAGTGTAATAATAAAACTATCAAGTATTTGTGTGTTAGATGAAACAGCCAGTATTTAACTTATGTGCAAAATAATAAACTAATTTGCACCCCTTTCATTGTAACATGGTTTGTCCCAGAGAACATTTACTCCTTTTTTGCCTTAATGACTCAGGCCCATAGACTACAAATACCACAAAATGCAAATGTACAAATATAGCGCGGGATGGTGAGGCAACAGCGGAATATCACCATAATTTCGTACCGCTGTAAAACGCCTGTTCTGCCATAAAGCTCTGTTCACATGAAATTTCACCACAGTTTCACTAATCCTGGGAGATCAGTATAAACCACTGGGGGAATATTTACTAAACTGCGGATTTGAAAAAGTGGAGTTGTTGCCTATAGCAACCAATCAGATTCTAGCTGTCATTTTGCAGAATATACTAAACTAATGAAAGGTAGAATCTGATTGGTTGCTATAGGCAAAATCTTCACTTTTTCAAACCTGCAGTTTAGTAAATATACCCCTGGGAGTGGGTGTTTTATCATTATGTCATTGCAAAAGAAACAACATTTTACCCATCTCTCAACCCTAATATACTGACCTGTTGGTCAATTGGGATAATGACCTTTCTGAAAATGTCTTTTATTAGCAATTATCCAAGGACCTATAAATAATGTTGACGTTATCCACTTTCTACCATTTTTATAAGTTTTATAACCTGTCAATATGTGATTCTATGCCAACAATTCTGTCATGTATCTTTTTATTTATCATTTAAATGTGTGTGTTTTTGTTCCCCTCCCCCCGGCTGCCATTTCCATTTATAAAGTATTATGTTGCGCAAATGTGACACAGACTGAATATTTTTTTTTTATAAAAAAAGGGAATATGGTTAAAAAAAACAAACACAAAATAAAGTCTGGCAATAGATAGTTGTTTTTTTAAGGCACAATCACTGGAACTAAATGCAGTTAATGTACTGTTTAACAGATTACCAAATACATTAACAAAGTCAAAAACTAATACAACATTTATTTCAACAAACTTAAACATTTGAATTTGGTCATTGCTCAATATGATAAATGGGAAATTATATCATTTGGTTTTGCTGTAAACTTTTATATGACAGCATTTGATGATTTTAAGATCTGTGACACCTAGAGCAAGTTATAAAGTCAGGATGCTCTGTGTCAAGTGTGAGTTTATAGTCTGATCTATATCAATGTGTCATTAAGTGACATGAAAGCTCTGTCTCCTTGAGAACTGCTCATAACACCAGAAGATAAAGTAATGGGCAGCTACATATTGGTGCATTATTGTTATTTAGGCATATACATAGTGTATCCTGGTAAATGCTAATACATTTGTATCTACAGATCATTCAAGAAAACCCTGCACGTCAATGGACAAAAGAAATCGAAAAGCCTCGATACCCCAGAACTAAACCAGCTACAGAGTGTGGAGACCTAATTTACGATGCAAGAGATAAACAAATATTAACGGAAAGGGCCTGGAGACTTATACGACTGGTCCATTGCCGGATTGTTTCCATGAACTGATTATTCCATCCACTGCTTCTTTTAACAATTGTGCTGCTAGTAGTTGGATACATGAAGATTTGCTGCATCAAAGACTGCAGCATTAAACTATTTATTCAATGGTTTGTTACATTACTGTTTACACAAGGCAACAAAGTTGCAGCACGCTCCAAGCTCTGCGATACATTGTTTAATAATGTATCCTGCTGGTCTTATTCTCTGGACAGCAAGCACTTTAGAGACTTATCGAAGGGACACATCCACTTCTCACATCACTGCTTTGCAGCTAGAGGGCAGTGTTGTTTTCTTGGCTTCATACGTCTTGACCACCTATTTTTTGTAATTATCTTCTTCAATCATGGTTTGGACCTTACATAGCACAGCTATTGTGCAGCTGTGTAATGTGTTCAGCAAGAGAAAAAAAAAGTGATAAACATTTTTAAAGGGAAGCCAAAATTGCTCGACTCCAAGATTGGGTATATACACATCAAAATATGATGCTGTTTTGCATAAGCATACATGGTTAGGCTGGTCACTGAGGCAAATCGGGGCATTCTGTAGGCACGGATTTGCCTCAATGAGGAAGTCACAAACTTGCGACTAGACCAAAACGGTGACTGTGCAAATAAACTAGAAAGAGTGGTGACACTCAAATTGCCTGGTATTCATAACTGATGTCAACTAACCATTAGGAAACTGAAGCTGAACTAGACGCACACATTGTTTATTAATGTTCATATCATAATGTAAATAATTACATTTCAAAAGCCTGACACATACATAAAACACATTCCCTTTGTCCACTAAATTCCCGAGCTGTTCAATAAGAATATTCATCATCATCATCATCATCCTCTATATAGCGCCAACATATTCCGTAGTGCTTTACAATTGGGGACAAACATAGTAAACTAATAAACAAACTGGGTAAAACAGACATAGAGGAGAGTAGGCCCCGCTCGCAAGCTTACAATCTATTCCCCATTTATTCATGTTGAATAAATGGGGAAATGTCAGTATTTCGGAAGTGGTGATTTAATCAGGGTTGTGGGCGAATGGAACATAGGCAGACAGTGCTTATACCTGACTTTGCATCCAAAGCATGGTAAGCATAGATGCTGCGCTCGCAAAGGATACATCACAGGTCAGCCAAAAATTTGAGTAAACCTGTAAACATTTATTTACGTATGCTCGATAGTCAGATTGGAAATTTAGAAGTGGATGGTATTTGATCGTTGACAATGAAGGCAGTAGAAGTGGTGGTATGGTATATACCCCTGTGCACCAGCCCACTGCCACCACTGGGTATGCATCTACAGCATATGCACCTGATTTATGTCAAATCATCAGCACATATTTGCACCAGCACTATAGCAGGTGCTAAAGATAAGCCTCCTGACAGCCTTATATGCGTGTTTCTGAAGGTCTGCATGAGCAGCATTTGCGCAAACATACCTTTACTGTGCTCGGCCAATGTTAGAACACTCCTTCCCTCCTCGCCAGGTGCAGGCAGGCATGAGCTCCAGAGATGCACAAGTCTGCACTGGCACACAAGCATGTGCCCACTTCCTGGGCCTGCACAGAGTGATTTCACGCAAGATGTGACACACAAGCTGGTGTAAATCCCACTCTACATCAGCCCATAAGTGTCTAAGCTAGTACAGTGGAGGGAAAAATGGGGAAGCATTCTTTCACTGTAACGGTCATCACAAATGACCACATATGTGAGCTAAGATTTTTTCATTATGGTATTAGTCTTTACCATTAATAAATTACACGTTTGGGTCTTTGCAGCCTGTTTTCAGAAATGAGAAATGCAACATCCTGATGTTTAGAGGATTATCTAGGGCTGTGTCCATACAACGCTCCTCAGCTCCAGTGGTACATTAAGCTTGAGAGGTGTTTTGTTATCAGAACGCAGCTCAGCCCAGATGTTGAATGGGACTAACTGCCCCCTATAGAGACATACACATAGAACATTGTAACTAATGTTGATCGCAATAAAATGCTCTGTAAACGACATGTAGTCCTATTCAAATTCTGTCTGAAGTGTGTTTAGCAAGATGCTGAAAGCAGCTCAAACATTGCATATCACGGATGTACGCAACCTGCATCTAAATGCATCAAGCTGAGAGTTCAGATTCTAGCTATCATTTATTTAGTGCATTCTACAAATTGAAAGCTATAATCTGATTAGTTGCTATAGGCAACATCTCCACTTTTCAAACTCTCAGCTTGATACATTTACCCCCCTGGAGTTCATTGCCACTGCCGTCATGAGGAGCAAACTGAATGTCTGCTATCTGTAAGTGCACAGGAGCTAAAGGATCACTGATGCTTAGATCTGCACACTTTGTGAAGTGTTCTCAGCGTGGCTGTCTTTAGTATGCCCTACAGTGGTAACAGGAGAGTCATGGTAGTATCATAGTTTCTTAGGCCACTGTGTGCTTTACAAGAAGCAGACACCGGTCAGGTCATGACTGCACTGCTAGCGAAGCAGATGTTAAATCCTACTGTGAACGAGCCCTTATGTTATTCCTAAATGTCACAAAAGCCTCTGCGCTGCGTCAAAAACGGAGCCTGTGGTTTTATGTATGTTTAGTACATAGATTTCTCAGGAAATATACTTACATTAAAGCAAACAAATAAAGCAATGTGTTGGCTCATTGTCTTTCGCAGCTACAATTTACCAACATAGCAAGAGGTACTAATCCTAATGCCAGTCATATAATTAAATGTGTATTCCATACCTACCTGTTTATATTGAACATAAACCTAATAATAGGTAAGTGGTTATGAAAGGCTCATGCTGCAGAGCTGTGCTGAGTATCCCCTGGTTAGTGCAGGATTGCAGAATGTTTACGAGTCTAATTCAACTGGGAGAAACATTCTGGAGCTCTGCACAACAACTGCATTGTTTTCCATAACACTGAATGGGCTCACTGGGAGTTTGCTATTATTACAGCACATAATTAGGATGCTGCTTATTTAGCTTCTTAATTAGGCTCATGCTATTTGTAGCTCTCAAGTGCTGTGATCTGGTCTTTTAGCCCAATTGCTAAGTGCTGTTAGGATGCACAAATGAATGTCCAAAGTAGGTAGATCCAATCTCTTATGGTTTCATGATGAATGATTGGAAAGTAGGGGGGGGGGCACCATCTCCATCTAAATGATAAAAATACAACACAATTCTATTGTCCAATGTTAAGTACACAAACTAATTATAACAACTTAATAATTGGGAATGCAGAGAACCATAAAAGTGGAAAGTACCTCCAGTACCAGAAACAGGAGCCATTGATGAGCAAAATAATATAAATAGCTTGTATAGGTAGGCTGGGGAGAAAAATACAACAAAACATCCTGTATAAAAGCATTTGCTGTTTCAATGTGGCCATTTCAACAGAGTACACAGACTATTTATCTTGTTGCAGGGATAAAAAACGCTTAGGCCTACAGCATGCAAACCTCTCTGTAAGCTTCTGATTGGATATGCTTTTTAACAATAGCCAGAGTATGGTAAAATCAGCTGCCTACTGTAAAATGTAAGTCACATAGCATATTCCAGACTATATTACAGCACAGTGCTGCAGGACCCAGAAATATAAGACATTTAATAATTAAAGGGAGTAATTTAATAACAAATTAAACGAAGTCTCCATTATTTCTTACAATAAAGTTTTCCTAGTAACTGCTACAGCAATGACACTCACCAATAATACAGATATTATTTACAGGAGTTTATACCTACATAGCATATTAACATCACGTGTATTAGCCAAATCAATTTTCTCATCTATTTATTTAATGGAATGACAAAGCTTTGGGAAGGGAGTGATCGAATGGGAAAGTTCACTCTGCACAAGTTTGGGAAAAAATGGCCCATACCGTACGTACTGTAATAGTCTGTGTACTTTCTCTTAACATCTATGTACATTGGCCATTCATCAATAATATTTATCTGTGCTATTTTTACATCATTTATTTCTAATGCAGGGAGACAAATGAAGTACCCCGAAGGTTACTTAAACATTCTGAACATCAAAATGACGGAAAAAAATAAGAGTAAGATCATGTTGGACCCTTTTGCTCCCAATTTGACTTTACCCTTGTAACAGCATTGATTAAATAGTTTGCTCAGCCGCAAAATGCTTAGTGTGGCCAAATTCACAAATGCTGTTCCTGGGACCACAGTTATGAGCATTAATATTTGTTCCATTAAAGTTACCGACTTCAAGAATGGCGTGGCATATTGTTCATTGACTTTGTATTACCTCTGTTTTGTTCGCTCTTTGATTGTTTTCTCTGTGACTGCAATTTACTCCCACCGCAGACATTCGCCTTTTAGGTGGCATCGCAGTTACACTTTGTTGCTTAAATTAATTAGTGCACATCTATTACTTTAACACTAAATGCAAATAAAACAAATAACTAGAAAGTAGAGTCAATTTGGATTAGCAAATAGAGTTATAAATGGTAACTATCCCCCCCCCAAAATAAAACCCCTAAATAAACCAAAGAAAGCAAGCACAAGACATGAGGCAAATCTAATCAGATGAAATAGTCAGGTACACAAAAGTCATTTGCAAATATTTTACCAAATTTGTGTGTTAACATATAAAAGGTAAGGAGCAGCATTCGTATATAATTATTGGAAAAGACTGCACTCACATCTTCAAGTAAATCCTCTTCAGGGTGCGCCACAATAGCTCCCATTTTCATGGTAGCTACTACATATTCAGAAAATAAAGAGGGCACTCTCTATTTAAGAGATTGAAAATAAAGAATAATCTATCTCGTTCCTTTATATTATAGTCGAGGTTTCAGGCTTACATCCCAACCTTTTTCAAGACAGATTTTCATTGAACAGCAGACAAGACAAGCATGGAGTCTATGCTTCTTTTGTGTGAAAGGGTCCAGGGGCATGTGGCCAGGTCAGATGACCTGATTATTAGACCTGGGTTTTTGCTGGGGCGAGCCCCGGCGACCCAGCTTGAGGCTCAGTGTGAAGAGGTCCAGGGGCACGTACCCAGGTCAGATGACCTGATAATTAGACCTGGGTCTTTTGGAGGGGTATCCGCCAGTGTGAACGGCAATACCGGGGCTTTTCAACCTGGGTCTCACTGAACACCATTAAAAAGTAAAAAAAAATCATCCCCCCAAAAGGAGCCAATCAGGGCTTCTCTTGTGATGTTGCCAGGGAGACACGGGCAGACCCATGTTCAGCGTGAACACAGTCTACCTGGTAATTTGCTAGGGTGGAAGGCTCTGTCCCCCTTGCAATATCCTTGGTTCATATACCCGGGATATTGCAGGGGCAACAATCTGAAAGTGATATAAGTAAATTGGCTGCTGGCAAAAATCAACCCTAGTGTATGTGTCCATTGAGGTGTTAAGGAATATAGATTGTTAGCTCCAGTGGGACAGGGACGGATGTGGATTAAATGCGCTGTGTAACGTGCTACATAAATATCTGTTACATAATATCTCAAAAGCAAATGCATTTGATAAGCGCTTTTGTTGCATTCCAATAATTCAATTGCATTTAAAGGGAACAAGTAGCATTCTGAAAACTGCTACAAAGGTTTGGGGTATCGGCCCCAATAATAGGCGTTTTACAAAAGTCAAAAACACACCTAAAATGCATTTATTTATTTTTTAAAAATGCCACTGAGTAGAAGTCCTCATCCTGGCCATAATTGTCCTCTCTGCTTTTCTATTCAATAATCAAAAGCTGATCAAGTAATGGGCAGATGCCTGTACCCAGCCCGCACTGAGATGACTTGATGGGTTAAGACCCACTTCTTCATAGCTCTTCTGCCTCAAAATGGAACTAATATACTAGAATTTATATTACTGTATAGTAAAGAGCAATGAAAACTGCATGTCTACTAACCATTAAATACTATTAACACAGGCTAGAGCAGTGTACAATCTATAAACTGCTCAAACACCAATGGACCTCCAGACAAGTGTAATAAAAATGGCTATTATAACTGGGTGCGCAAAGGAACAAGGGTTTTATTTTTTAGTGAAAATTCCTCTAAACGCATAAATCGGACAAGCACATGCTTACTTCAAAAAGATTGACAAAAAAAAAATAGCCTTGGTTTAAGCAAACACCATGGTTTACATGCTATATAAAATGAACATAGAAAGTTTGCTCCACTGGCAAAAAAAGAAAAGTTTAAGCAAACTGCATTTATAATGTTTATTAGTTTGCTGCACGTTACATTACTTCACAATCTCTGGAAGATTTCCAGTATGAACACAATGCGGCTTCTTTTAAAAGTATAATAAAACTAACGATTAAAGCTAAAAATTTGAATGTTACTGAACAGTTTTTAAACAGAGTGGTGGGACAAAACCTGAAGTGGTTTTACTTTGACTTCTACAAATTCTAATATATACTTATATTCAATGCAACTTGGGAATAAAGATCATTAAACTACTTCTTTAGTCATGATGTGGCCAAGTTCTTGCAATCCATCACTATTAAACTATTATGGTGAGGATATCAGCTACATCCCATATCTGGCACCAATTGGAGATACTTACAGGATCTTCTATATAGAAATAAGTCTTATTTTTTAAAGAAATGGAGAACTCCCATTTCTCCAAATACATTTGCATGTATTAATAAGAGTGATATGACTTGCTTAAAGAGGTTACTCCTGGATACTCACTCTCCCTTTATTTGCATTATAACAAATCAAGATGTGGGCCCATGCACAGTTTATTAGATTATGGTTTCTGTATAGCAATGTCAAGTTAATATATTGCTATTTTCCTGTTTGTATAGCTTTATTTTAATAAATATGCAAATACAGTAGCCAATTGATATATACCAAATGCAAGACAATTCACACAAGTAGCAGCAGAAGGTTTTACTAATCGATGCAGGTCTCCACATTGAGGTTATTTCATGTTAAATAACTTGTACAGTAGAATACATATATTAATCATACAGATACTGTACATACTGCATATTTTCTTAGGACTTTCATTTCATACTTACATGTGATTTATTTTCAGTAAATATTTTAAACTAAATTGTTTGACAAAATGCAAGTAACTTTATAAGTGTTTAATCGTTTTAATTTAAAGAAGCATACAGAATTATGATAAGTTACTAACAGAAATCAAGCAATATTTTCATTAAGTTAAAAACTAAATCTGACTGGGGAAATCAAAGGTTGGACACGAGTCTTTGAATTCCACTAAAAAGGGTGTTACTGAAAAGCAGATCCACATAGAAGAGTTCAGTAGACATGCACCATGCCATACAGGAAAGTCCAGAACAGGACATAGGTGAAGAGGCCGCCGATAAGCCCCCCAGTAAAAAGTGGCCGTCTCGATTTAAAATATTTATTCCACCTTCGTCCAGACTTTAATACCAAGAGCAAGGAGAGGAGGAAAGAAGCAAGGAAGTAAAAGATGAATCCATACAGGCCGGTTAGGCCAAGGATCCCAGCTGTGGCTCCGGATAGGGCAGACACTGAGGTTCTGCAATAGTCAAGGACAGCTGCGTTCCCTCGTACTGCAGCTTCACTGATGAACTGTGGACCTTCTCTCTTCAGGACTATTGCAGCCATTGCTGTAAATGTATGGTTTTCCACTACGGCTGTGCAACAGAAATAAAGATTAGTTAGAGCAAATTATTTATTGTTCCTGGAGGATAGACATTCGTTGGCAGAAACCATAAACATGTGACCAAAATTATTTGTCTGTACAGCCTTTATGTGGAAGACTGTTCAGCTTGTCAGTAACCTATGATGGAATTACTACTTTCAACGATCACACTAATTTTGCTCAAATGTCCAATGAACACCTCTCTATGATCACAAGTAAGCAATAAAAAAAAAAAAAAAAAGGGGGGAAATGCAGTTGAGCAACCACCATCTAAAGTTCTAAATAATTAATTTACACCATGTCAGAGGGTATAGAGCAATAATATCTAAAGCATTTGGGCGCTACAAAGAATAGAGGGAGGGAAAAGGTTAGATTCATAATTGAGTAGTTCTGCAATGCTATATAACTTAAAATGGCATGAGTTATGGCTTCTTCAAAAAAAAACACTACAAGGAAAATAAGTAAAAGTGTATCCCTCAAATAAGGTGTTATTATTGGATGTCCAACAGAGTACTGACATCATGTCTGAAAAAACTATCACCACTATAATGATAACATGGAAATAAGCAGCAAAGTTCTGTTGGTGATGGTAAATTTTACCCCAAGTTAGCACGCAATAAAATAGGAGTTTGCAGTTGCAAATTATGAATGGTCCTGTATAAAATATTTTGCCCATACAAAAATACATGATATAGTTTAACTTACATTGGATGCAGAAAAAAAAAAAAAAAGCAAATTGAATGCCAGGTCTTCATATATTAATAGTAATGATGACATTTAGTGGCATATTCAATTAGAATTTGCAGCAGCCCCTATAAAGTGCCAATACGGTACCGCAACATCGCAAATTTCTGTGCGCAGCCCTATAGGGTGCAGACAGAAAACTGCGATGTTGTGGTACGGGACCTGAGCGGCCACGCGTAATCGCAGCCGTGAATTTTAACTGAATATGCCCCTTAGAGTTATAAATTAATCCAACACCATGACCAGTATGGACACAAATATAACAAATACTTCCCAACCACCAGAAAACAGCAGATCATATACCCTCATTGATAGCCTCTGGTTCCAGTTCTATACCTGGGAATTGTGTTTCCAGACAGGCAAGTACTGTTACATAGCAGTCTCAATATAAACACAATGAACGCCAATGTGGAAATAGGATGAAGACATCCGGTGAGGTCATCTAGGGTTCCTCCAAGCTGTGGGTCATGTCAGAGGAGAACCAATCCAGCTCTCACAGAAAGAGCGCTATCACCCCATTTTTGAGCCCACTGCCCACCCTATTGCCATCAGAGGATTAGTGCACCTGAAGGGGTCTATTTACCATTTTTGGGTAATATGAAAGATTTTCTATAGCTGCTTAATCTTGTATCGCACCAATTTACCATTATGTACCAGTGGCAGCTGAGCTATGCTCAGCTCCTCTGCGATAATGGTTGGCAGTAGTAAGAGGACTCATCTGTCACCAGTTCAGTGCAGGGTCCCTCTGCACAATGGTAAGCCAGCCTGCATTTGTGCACTGGAAGAACAAACTTGGATGATAGGAGGAGGATGGCAGTACTTGTACCACCACTGCCTTGTTAAATAGCTTCCCCTTACCCAGAGAACCCCAGGCAGTAGTCTTCACTGTCCCAGGTGCTTTGATAAATAGAATCATAAATCCAGTGGACAGTGAAGCTTTCACTTGATCTATGGCTTTTCTCTCTGTGATAAATAGGCCCCAAAATCTTCTGTTTGCACTTCTATAGCTTCAAAAGAAAACAGAGGTTTTAAATCCAAAGTATACATCTGTCTTTGGGCCATTTAAAATTATCAGACATTGTACAAAGCAGGCATACTTGACATCCCTATAGTCAGAAGTAGTAGCCAATCAAATGTTAGGCCACATGCCTGGGATAGCACTAATTACTTAAAAGCAGTTTTATTAGGAATTTTATTTTATTAAGTATAATGTAAACATTTTCTTCTTTTTGCTAAAAGCCCTAAAACATAAAAAAAAGGGAGAAAAAAGGTTTACATTAATTTACTATAACAAAAACTTACAGGGATAGTCGTTAAGTAGATAAATCAGTTTTCTATGCTGTTGGAATAATTTGCGATTCTAAACAGCATTACTCAATTTTCCAAATTAATTTCAAGAGGAGTATTCACAAAATGATTAGCAAAGCATATAGTAAAATATTATGTGCAGGGTATATATTTTTAATACATTTACCGAAGAAAGGACGGATATAGGGAACCTGTCACATAATGACAGAGGCAGCCTCCAGGGTGTATATACAGCAGTCTAGATGTAAAGACAGTAATATAAAACCGCACAGACTACCTCCTTGTTACTCTCTGCTGATCTCCGTGTGTGGATTATGTGGTAACCTCTACGGTACGGGAATAAAAGAACCAGTCAGTCAGCCCATCTGCCATATGTAAGATGGATCCGTACTGAAGCCAGAGGCCGACGCTTCGCACCCTCCATAGTAACTCACCTCTGTGGCAGATTCCTGTCACCCACAACGGCGGCCTCCTCACACCACGACCACCAGACCAGTCTGACTATGAGCTTTCCGCCATCTTGTGCAATCACCGGAAGTTACCTTTCACCCCGTCAATAAGCCGGAAAAGGTACTTACATGCCATTGTAGTGTGGGCAGGCGCCATCTTGGTTAGTGGCAGGTTATTCTTACGTCAGCTTACGGGGCGCAGGTTACACTTTTGATACGTTCATTAACGTTCATTATTATTTATTTTAATTTGAATAACAATTCCTGTCAATGTGTAGAATTGTGGCTAAGTCTTCATGAGGTACTATAGACCAATTTACTCAAACTGTTGTTGGACTACAAGTCCCAGCACGTCATGGGGGCAGCAGGCTGGATAGGCACAGGTTGACTAACCTCTGTTATAGTGAGTGCATATTTCAGTACTGGTCTTAAATGAGACTTTATAGTAAACCATAATTCAAAGAAATCACTATAAGGCTATCAGTAATTTATCCCGGCATAGCCGTGTATCAGTAATATTACTGAATAGCTGTGTATCGGTAGAATTGATCTGCTGCTAAATATTCATGAGAAGTGGGCGTGGCGCAGCACAGAGTCAGCTGTGAGTATGTGGGAGTAAGCTGTTCGGAGGTGCGGTTTAGACACTACATAATTCATGAGTGGTGGGCGTGTCACGGGCCACGTGGGTCGGGGTTGGGTGGTACTCGGGTGGGTCATTAGATTAATATTCATGAGCTGGGTGTGTGTGAGGCCCGGGGTCGCTTTGTGAGTGCGGGTGGTGGCCAGTTGTGGAGTGAGCAGCGATGTCGTACATCCCGGGACAGCCAGTCACCGCCGTGGTGGTGAGTTATATGCTGGGGGCACAGATGGGGAGGGTGTGTGGCCGCTAGTACACCCCTCACAAGTTGAATTAGACCGAAACTCCTCCAGCCAGCGCCACTCAGCCTTCCTGCCAGTGCACCATGTAGCTGCAGAGATGATTACTAATCTGTACTCTGGTCTCTATAATATGCACCCTCACATCCCCTTTCTTGTGTCTTGTTCTCATAATTACATCATATTTCCATTACTCAGTGCTTTTTTTTTTTCTTCTGCTTATTGTAATGCTGACATCTCACACACCATATTCTGAACTTCTCTGCCCAATAGCAGCCCTCACACCTTGAAATCCATTGCTCCATAATACAGGCTTCTCAGACCCAGTTCCAGTGCACACCACTCATTACTGTTTACAATTGCACCCTTCAGCACAATACTTCAACTTGCACTTTCTGCACCCTAGAACTCCATCATCCAAGTCTATTTCTACTTGCACCCCAGAGGGCATTCCTCAGATATTGCTTCCTAATTTCACTGTCCTGCACACCCTTTACACCCCAGTCTCAGACCTTTGGGTGCTGTTCTTACTTGTGCAGCCATCTGGATTCTAACTTCTTCCAATTTAAACATTTCATAGGAATATATATAGTCAGCAAAAACCTCTTCTGTATTACCTGCTCCCCTGTTGCCATCTTGATAAGAAGTTAAATGCACTTTTTAGTTGTACTGTGTGCCTCAGCTAGCACAGGTTTGACTAGATTTTTGCCAGAGTGCATGAGTTTGCAGAACAGAATGGTGTTTGCATTGAAGTAGAAGTTTGCCCAAGGAGATGTAAGGAGTTTGGCAGAGAGAGTGTAGTGTGTTCCTTGTTAAGAGCAATGTGTACCTAGTTTGTAGAGAAGTATATTATTAGCACTAAATAGATTTCAAATTGTGGAAGTGCCAGATATAATAAAGATCGTCCCTCACAGTTCTTTAAGCCATAAATGAGGCTAAACTAAGCCATACTTTAGGATAAAAAAAAAAGTTTTATTTAATGAAAAGGGTATTTCTAAGGTGGTAGGAGGTTCAACTTTGATTAACATTTACACCTTTACCCAGTGCCCCACTTCACACTTTTCTTCCCAAACCTTTGGGTAATTCTAGATTGTGGAGACTCATCCCAAGAGTATGCACTTTGAAACAAGCTGTGTACCCCATCCATACTCACCAGTGTCAAATCAAATTATTTTGCGTTGCACATCCATCAAGCTTTGTAAATAGGTTTCTATCTTTGCTCTAATTTCACCATGGTGCTTACCTGTTTGATACTCGCTTGCATCACTGTGTCAGATTGTGGTCAGTACTGCCACTATCCAATACATTTTCCATTGATTTGATACTACTTACTCAATTTGGCTGATTATAAATTAGTTACAAAAGGGATGTCCTGATGTCATTTACGCAAAGTCTTGGAAGTGAAGAACCTAAAGTACAGGACACCTTGGGAAAGCTCAAGTTTGTACTTCGAATTATTGCAAGGATATATATATATATATATATATATATATATATATATATATATATATATATATATATATATATATATATATATATATATACACATACAGTTATTGAAAAACAACTCTAATTAAAAACATAGACAATAGCTTGTTTTTGTCCTCATTTTTAGCAGAGCATTTGGAGCAAGTTCTCAAAGCCTCCGACAGCAGTGTTCTATGTACTACATGAGTTCTCCCATAATACTCCACGTGTTCTGACAACTTTCTGTCATAGCCAGCACTAACTTTTTCAATTTCAGTTTGTGCTACATAAGCTCTTCTGTGGCATTGGACCAGATAAACTAGCCTTCGCTCCTCACGCACATCTATGACTCTTGGTCACCCATAACCTCTTCACCAGTTGTCCTTCCTTGGACCACTTTTAGTAGGTACTAACCACTGCCTACCGGGAACACCCCATTTTGGAGATGCTCTGACCCAGTTGTTTAGCCATCACAATTTGGCCTTTGTCAAAGTGGCTCAGATCCTTATGAATGCCTATTTTCTTCCCTGCTTCCAACACAGCAACTTCAAATACTGACTGTTCACTTGCTGCCTAATATGTCCCATCCCCTTGACAGGTCTGATTAAATTGGATAATCAATGTTATCCATTTAACTTGTCAGTGGTTTTAATGCTCTGGCTGATTGGTGTATGCTGTTATAATTAAAACCACCTTTGGATATATGGGTTGTGGTCCTGGGAAGTCACAACCAGGGCCGGTGAAATATAAACACAGCAGGAGGAAGTTTTTGTTTCTTTTTTGCCATCGCCGGGGTAGGTCCAAGGGTGCATGCGCAGTGTAGTGTCAAATGGGGCTTCACGACAAGTGCCAACCCGAGGCGCCACACAAATTAACACTGGTTCTTGACACAATCTTCAAAATAAACACGCAAAGACATTGTCACCTATATAAAATTGTACTACACTGCTGTGACAGATTATCAATTCAATTGTGTTTAGTATGTCATACGTGCTGTGGTTCGTTCTGTAATCAGTTACAGCAGTGTAACACTCTTTCAGACACTTAATAAATTTGGCTATGTCTTTGTATAAGGGAGCATTTGCTTACATTGTATCTTAAACTATCAGTGGCAACGTGCGTTTTAATAGGCTTGAGAATGTGCATGTTATGCTTAAAATGAATTCCTGTCTGTATGAGGCCTTAAACCAATGAAACGAGTTACTGGGACTTTAGCTTTAAGGTTGCTAGGGTAACCTGTTTTTTCTAGACAATGTATTTTGGTGCGCCCAAGAGAGCGCTGAATCATCACTAGGAAATGGTCTGGCTTCATATTGTGCAGGGCTCTGTGTTTCTCTCAATGGATGTTGTACAATAAAATCTTGCAGATATGGGATGCAGACTTGGCTGCTGGATGTCATAAAGCGGGGATGCTAAATATAACACAGAGCTAGAAGGACAGGCTGCTGCTTTAACCTATTTGGATAGTGGGGCCTTTGTTAGAAGACAGTGGAATACTAGGGCTTTATTTGAAGAAAGAATCCCCCTCAGGATATTGGATTTAGGACATGCTAATGGGTCTTATCTTCAAATTCCTGAGAGGTTGTATAAAAAAAACCAAAGGACAGTAACATTTGTGAAGATTTGATTGTTTAACTATTTTTCATTATTATTTTAAATTATTCTAAGAATATTTTCTGCTGACGCGTATTTTTGATTGACTACCACCATTTATGTCTTCATTTATCTATGTGACTTATTACTGGAATGAGTAACCATTCTATCAGTCCCATAAGCCTAGGTGTTTTAACTTGTCATTTTGTAATGGGCATCTATGCTTTCCAAAGGTTTTAACTTCGCCCCCTCCCTCCTTTCCACAGATCTGTTACTTATATAAGGTTTTTCAGTTGTATCCGCATCTCTCTTGTGCAATTGTAGTGAAGTGGGTCTCTGAGGGCTGCTGTGCAGATAAAGGGTTGACTAACAAAAGAAGGCTACATCTATGTATTTTGTTTTTCTTTACCTTTTTTTCTCTAAAAATGAGGTCATTGGATTTGTAGGACAATAGCTTTGATTTGTTTCTATATTTTTCTTCTATTGGCCCAATAATGCCCACTTTTAATGTTCTAAAAACACAAGAATCTCTCTAACGTTTAAATCAGTAGTGTGCTTAACTCTGTATGTTGTATTGTACACACTGTAGAGTTTTATAACTTGGAGGAATACATGCTTATTGTCGCATAACGGATGAGTCGGGTTGGTTGGGATATGAAACTGGGAAAAACAAGGACTCCACAACCAAAAAGTGGAGGCTTCACCTCATTTTATTAATTTTGTCCAGTACAAAATGATAACATTTTTATGGGGAAGGGGGGGTTACTTACCCCAAATATAGATCTTAAGAAGGGGTATCTCTTACTGAAAAAACTTTTAATTTTATTAATTAAAGTGAATAATCCATTGTTGTGTTGATAAGCCACTGTCTTCTATTGTTTTTGTGTCATTGGACTTATACAGCTACTAATGAGCACTGTTCTTAATAGGTTTGTGCACAACTATGTTGCTATAGTCAGTATGTTACACTGCACACATCCAGTTATTCCCTACCAGTGTAAATACATATAGGTCTCCCCCCGCTAAGGTTGGGAATAGAGTAAACCCATACAATGCAAGCATGAAATAGCTGACAAGATTACAGAAAGCATCTGCAAAATGGAAAGTAATGATAGCAGAGGTGTGTTTGACGCTCCTATCACTTCTGCATTCCTGCTAGTCAGAGCCAGTTCCTGACTGAGTCATACCAGACTTTGACAAGGAGTGCATGCATGGGACATAACATGTTATAACTTTGTAATCTATTCACTGCCTTCAACGGCTTCATAGCTGTCCAGTATGGTATGACTTCTTGTAGAAGCAGGTTGTGTTTAGCATGATTTATCTTGCCTGGTGGAGTGAGAGTACTCCCATCTCTCACAGTTACTGCTTGATATTGCCAAGCAAACATTCCACAATATCGTGTTCATTTGGCTAGTGGCAGCATTGTCCCAATGGAGGCGGTAGATGTTATTTAATATAATACAAAAGGATGAATATCTGCGCAAGTGCCCAGTGTAGATAGGTGATGGCTGCCAAAATCGGGGACAGTGTAAACTGGGGGGGGGGGGGGGGGGGGACAGCTCAGACAATGTTCAGAATATAGTTTGTTTAAGCATGCAGTAAATATGATCACTAAAGCCCCGTTCACTCAGCGCTTATCTTGCTGCATTGGAGATTTGATGTCTGTTGGCCACATGCCTTCAAGGTTGGTTTATAACCTCACAATTTTCATCTTAACCAGTTAAGTTTAATTGGGTAGAATGTTGACAATTTAGAGCTGGGTCACACGCTTTCCAATGGTTGGCCAGTTTGATCAAAAATCCAAACAGGCTGACCAAATAAACTTGTATATAACTAGAAATAAACAAATTTATATTGAAATAAATTTGAATATATTTGCGCAATTCATTTACTTTACTCTTGGTAATGTAAAAAAAAGTACATTGTTTTGGTTTTAAATTACAAAAAAGGTGTCTGTTGGCTCAGTGGTTAGTATTTATGCCTTACAGCACTGGGGGCATGGGTTTAAATCCAACCAACCTTATCTGTGTGGAGTTTGCATGCTCCCCCCATGTTTCCGTGGGCTTCTTACAAAACTAAGATCAGTGTGTGTGGTGGAGCTGATAGGGAGGGTAGAAAATTATAATGTAAGCTCCAATAGGACAGGAACTGATAATAATGATTACATATTATCTGTACAGTGTACAGTAATGTGATTGGAGCTATATAAATAAACAATAATTATTATTCTGTGGAAAATGTCACCCAGTACTAAGGGCGATTCTAAAGAGATTTCTATTATCAGGGCAGATTTGATGGTTTGTATTGCCCATAGATAACACAACAGATTTGTTGTGTAGATACATGTGTATACAATACACAGACTTTGGCTTATTTGTTATTGTATTCAAGGCCAAATCGTATTTGAGTCTGTATTTTGGGGAAGTCGTATAATCTATTGAGGTTTTCAAAGGCTGAAAACTCAATATATAGTTCAATGCATTATTCATAGCCTACTAGATATGCACTTCGTTTCGAGTTAGGCTGGGTACACACTACAGAAAGTTTCTCCTGGTGCGATATTGTTAATGATTTTACCAACGACTGAAAGTCCCGATCAGCATGCTGATTCATGTGTACACACTAAGCACGTTTTACAAGATTTATCTTTATATCTATGCTCTTCATCTGTCATAACCATCGGCTGAAAAGATCGTGACTCTGCACACTCCACAGATATCTATGGACGGTGCCGGTCATGAGTACTGCAGAATTGGAACGTCATCGATCCAGCATTGAATGAGATTTTTAGTTTGGTTTAAAAATCAATTCAAACGGTACGATGAGCTTTGGAGTGATAATCGTTCATCGTTGCAGTGTACACACTAATGTGATATCAGGCCAAAAGGTCGTTTATCGCGTGATTGGCCCGATAGTCAGCTGAAAACCCAGTAGTGTGTATCCAGCCCTAGTCAGTTCATGTATTAATGTCTTGTGTGTTGCTACCCACCTATGAAATTCCCTACAACGCGTGATAAACTCTCCCCCAAACCTTCAAATGATCTCTGAAAACACATCTCTGTATTAGAACTTGCCCTACCCCCACCTATACTACACAGTCTTGCTACTGTCCCAATATTCACTAACTAGCCGGTCCATCCATTTCCTTTATTTTCATGTCTGCAGTTATGTGGTCTACCTTGTATGTGCCTGTTTTATGTGTGCTCTTCCCAGCTGGCGCATCAATGAAAATAATATTGTAACTTAATGTATATGTTCAATAGGAGGTTGTAAGCTCTAGTAATAGGACCATATATATATATATATATATATATATATATATATATATATATATATATATATATATATATATATTTCTGTGGTTCTTTCATTTTAATCCTATTAAGACATTTAAAAACATATTGTATTTCTCATTGTCTAGTATGTGCTTTCCGGTGTAGTGGGCACATTAAGCAAGCAGACGTTTCGAGGTTAGCGTGGCTATTGGGTAAACTGGTTTTGTAATGCACCAAATCTCAGTCTTTTATTTTATTTTTAAAGCAAAGAGTTGAAATCCACAAACTGCGCCAGGGAGAATGTCTGATCCTTGGATTCAGTATTGGAGGTGGCATTGACCAAGACCCTGCTCAGAACCCTTTTTCAGAGGACAAAACCGATAAGGTGGGAGTTTTAATTGTATCTTCTATAAACCTTTTTCTGGGGAAGGGGGGTACGATGTGTCTGCGGAACTGTGGGGAGCCTTACAGTCCATAGTATTGCCTAGGTCTCCTGTATCCTAACTGCTTGTCATTACAGGGCATCTATGTTACAAGGGTAACTGAGGGAGGACCTGCAGAGGTGGCTGGACTTCAAATGGGAGACAAAATAATGCAGGTAAAAAAAATATGCTCCTTGTTTTCCATCTCTAATTTAGTAATGAAATACATATATTACTATAGATATAGAAAAGTTACCTGTAAACACTAGCTGTAGTCTAGTTTGTATTCTGACCTCTGTTGCAGTGGTCATCACTATTTTTAGTTGCTTGTAAATATTTTACATGTATTAATCCAAAATTCCACCTTTCTAATATATATCAACCATGGCTTGCAAGGCTAGGTGATGACTGGACAAGTTCAGTGAAACCTGGGATCCATGGGTTGGGTCTTATACTAACTAGTCAGCAGTGTAACCTTTATGTTACGTAGTGGGATTATTAATGCTAAGACACTGTCAGCTTCTTCATTTGTATTTTTTATTTATTCCGTATGGGTGAGTGTTTTTATAATGTATAAAACCTATTAAAATGACAATAGCGTGCAGTAAAGGTGCCTATACAACTATGGTTCTGCTCCTAGTAGGCTTCAGAATGCACTTTGTATGTGCTGAAGATATCAGATGCTGATAGATACTGGCAGAAAATGACACTGTCTGAGCTGTCATTGTCTGACTGCACTAGATGTGTCGTACGATCCATCCTATCACCCCAAGTACCGAACTACTGGACCTTGCCAAGTTGGCCACATGTCCAAATTGAACATAGATCTGTACATGTGGTACTTGAGTTGGGCAGCTGGATATGTCCATGTATGTGCACCTGAAGGGACCACTAAGCCTCACAATTTAAATGTTCATTGACCCAAGAAGGTAATAATAATTCATTTTTCATTGTCTGACATTCCACTGCAGCTCTGTTACAGTCAAGTGTTCTCTCCCTAGTCCATTTCAGACTGTAGAAGCTCCTCCCACATGCTGGACCATATTCCTAATAGGAGCTGATAAAAGTCAATTTCTGAGCATACAGTCATTTATATTACTGTGATATTGCTGATATTGCTGCCTCTGACACTGTATGAATCCACAGAGCCACACATTACATTTTTGCAAAACAAATTTGCTAAACTGTCATGGTGGATTTTTATTCATCCAATTAATTCATGTATATTTTTCATCTCTGATGCACAGACCTTTTTTGATTGAAACGTATATGTCAGTATATGTGAGCTGTAATGTCTATTACAGAATTCCGTTTGATAATGCTGCAACTTGTATCTTACATTTAGGCCCATTAATTCTTTTCAACAAAATTTACAATGCAGCAATGTGCTTTTCCTTTACTAAGTGACCCATCGCTGTCTCTTACAGGTGAACGGATGGGACATGACCATGGTCACACATGACCAGGCCAGAAAACGTCTCACCAAGAAGAATGAGGAAGTTGTCCGACTCCTAGTGACCAGGAGATCCTTGCAAGAGGCTCTCCGACAATCAATGAGACAATAAAAAGATCTGATCACTACATCCATTCCTTCATCTTATGTTGGTGCACTGGTTAAACTGAAGGCACATGTGTAAGGCAATCTTACATACATGAGACGTTGCTGAACGTCATCTTTCCTTCTACCCATCCAATCGGTGAAGATGATTGGACTTCTAGTTCAGCACCAGCTCATGTGTTTGAGGTTTAAGGTAAATAATTAATGGTGTTAATCAGTGTCATTATATCATCACCAGTGTTTGATCTGCCACATTCTGTTTTTTGTTTTTGTTTTTTAAGCCTTTTCTATAAAAACAGGCAGAGTTTTGTTTGTTTTAATCGCTGATTGTCATTGTTACTTTTTAATTTGTTTTCACAAATGAACTAGAAGAGATTATACTAATTTCATCAATACTGGGAGAAGCTGAATAGATAACACAAACACTGTCCATATATTGCAATTTGTAGACCTCTGGAGTCGCCTCAATTTGACTCTTATCTTCTATGACATGAAAGGCCACTGAACTTAACATTCCAGTTGATGTCAGATATATTATTATTGTCTTGTTAAATTATTTAGTGCAAGTACAAAGAATGACCTGCCCTTTATCTTTGTACCTGAGTCTAGCAGAGGAGCTTTTTTATTTGTAGAACACTTTCCTATGGGGGAACCCTAACGGGTAGATTTATCAAACTCTAAAAAGGAAAAGTTCCGGTGTTGCTCATAGCAACCAATCAGATTCGAGCTATTATTTATCTAGTACATTCTAGAAAATTGGGTAGAATTTGATTGGTTGCTGTGGGGAAAACCTGCATGTTTTTTTTTTTTTTTTGTTTTTTTTTCTCTATTTTTGGTTTGATAAATCTACCCCTAAATCTTTGAAATCTCAGTTTGTTTATTGTTTTTCTGATTACATTAATTTCATGTGTTATGCACGTGAAGCTCCGAGCCTCATCAGGT
Source organism: Mixophyes fleayi (assembly GCF_038048845.1). Taxonomy (NCBI): domain Eukaryota; kingdom Metazoa; phylum Chordata; class Amphibia; order Anura; family Limnodynastidae; genus Mixophyes; species Mixophyes fleayi. Next base: position 333,842,106 of record NC_134403.1, read on the forward strand.
TTCAATGGCGACAAGCTCTCAGCACTGTAAGCTTATTTGTTTCAGATTCTGAGAGGTGTCCCTCAATAAGCTAGCCTGTATAAGTGGTTTGAGTAGGATAACTGCTTATCCTTTAAAAAGCCCGGTCCCCGTCTTGTTTAATTTTCATTTGCCTATGCAGATTTTCCACATAGGCAAATCAAAGTGAGGAGTGAGAGCATGGTGGGCATATTTATAAATGGCCCAGTTATTTCATGCAGCTCAGTAATACATAGATGTGCATGTTACATGGTGGCTTTTCTTCCTATTTAAGTTCAGTGGCTTTTTAGTGCTAAATCTAGTATTTTGATTCCAGTTTTTATTGCAATTTTACAAGGGTCTGTATAATTCTAGAATACATGATTTATTATTACATGAGCTGTCTGATTGCCACTCTGTGAAGTTATATGGTTAATGGCGTATAGCTGAAATAAAATCCTACTCTGTACTACAGTTTTCCAGTAAGATTATAACTTTATCTATACAATTCTTCCAGCATTAAAATATTGCACTTTTTTTTTTTTTCTTTTTTTTTTTTTGCAATTAGTTTATTTTTCAATCTTTTAGTTTTACAAGTTAAATGTTAAAATACACATGATAAAGATGAGACAATTTAGAGGTGTGAAATAAACAGACCCATAGACTAATTTCATTTTAACCACTCTCCATGCATTTTGTATTGAGTATGTCTCTTTTTATATAGGCACACAACTCTTTCTGTCTTTATCTTAAGGACCAATCATTTTACAATACTGGAGAGTACAAAATGGACAGTGATTGGTTGGGACTCTCTGTGCGGGCAGCGATGGCCATTGGTTCTGCTAAATGTTAACCACTAATCAGATTTTTATATCGCATTACAAGGGACTATCCGTAATGATGCATGTACCAAAGAATTATACTAATCATATTGTTCCAATTGTGGTTTTTGCCGACTACAAACTTTTCCTTTCAACTTGCAATAACGAAATCTTAAAGGAGGTGTTGGTAACACTTAAAAAATATAACAGCATTTCAGGAACTTGGCATCACAGGCAAAGTTGAAAACCCAGGGGAAACATTTTATAAAACACACACTAGACTTTCTATCTTTAAGTATTTTGAAAGACACTAGAGGGGGGCACTGAGTCTAAAATGGCCAGTAATACTCTGACATGCTTGACTTACATTATATACAATATAAAATATTTAAAGTTTTGATATATGGGGACCTTTTACATATATATTTGTAAATGTCTCAAAGTGCCTTCTACTATTGGATTAATTATTTGGCCTTAAACACTAAAATGTTTGTGCAGTGATAAATTGTGCTTTCTTTGGTAAGAAACACCAAGTGCCTATTAGTATAGAGGCAGGTCTGTGCGCTGCAGGTGAGAGAGAGGAAACTACACCAGATTGTGATACTATCTTTTAGAAACACATCGCCCGAGCTTTTAAATAAAAGAATGAAACCAAGTGTAGCTGTTAGTGGCAAGATTGTTAGTTGTGATCTAATCTTGCATACCTGCCACCAGTTGACTTGTTTGCCAGTTTTGTAAATGCTATTTAATCTGCTTGTACATATCCCAACCACATGCATGTATTGGACGTGTATGATGTACTGTCTGGCCATAGATACTCAAGATATATGCACACCCTATTACATAAGATTATGGGCAGGTTAGAAATAGGTAGACTTTGGTTTGAGGTCTGCTTGGTGATGAATTTTGATGTTTTTTCCAGCATACCAAATGTTCATTACCTAAAGCTCTTCTATTGTTATCAAACCAGAACACCTGTGATCCCAAGAAAGAGGATTGTAGTTAAACAACATGTGCAAAGATACAGTATGATTCATTTCTACAGCTGATGAAATCAGCACATTGACTGGTGCCATAAAAGCGTTCTAGTTAACGGAATTGCCTTAACACTAAAAGCTTTGATCTGTAGGATCTAAGTAATGCACACTCACTGCCATATGTATGTAAAGAACTAAAGGTATTGTAAAAAAAAATGAAGATGTGCCCAGCAGCCACTGCATTTGCTAAGCCAATATTTGTGAGAATGCAGTCTATCCACTCACTAGGAATTGGTGACATCTTGAGACATAAGCCACTTTGTGTGTCATACCTCAGACAATTTCCTAGTGAATCAATGGGTTAAATAATGGTTTAGCCCAAAATATGGCTGCCTCTATCTTTTGCAAGTGGCAGGTACTCTAATATCTACGTAAAGTGTGCACTCACACTTCGTACTTACTACGTTTTTAAATTGCTGTTAGAGGTTTTAGTATGTGTCGTAAATATTTTGCAGTTTCTGAAGACTAGGTGCAGTTGTATCATCCTAAGCATTGGCTTGTGGGAGCTCATGTACTAGCTGGAGAGTGCTCTATGCCTGATCTAACCATGGCATACATTTCACTTGTTGTTTGTTGTATGTTCCTGTCCTGTTTTGTCGAGATGGTTTAGAAATGTTCTCTGATGTAAGAGGTAGTTCTTGTGAATACTACTTGCTCCAGCTGCTAACTTTTTACACTAACTCATTGCTTCATTCGACTAGTGTAGATATTATCACATGTTCATTGCAGTAATATTCCACAGAACTCTGACCATAATTACTGCTCAAACACATATGGGCTGCCCAGTTTCTGGAAGCCAATTTGTGGGCTCAACCAATATTCAGGATCAAGAAATGGCTTTTAACAAACCAAATGGCAGGCTGTATGTAGCCCCCAACCACTGTGTTCTAGCATACCACTGTAGGTAGTCTTTTATATGTTAGATGGGGAGCAGTCTTGTATATAACTTCAAGGGACCAAAATGTGAGTTTTGGGAGTGCAGTGAACACACAATTGGGGGGGTCATTTATGACCATTAGTGCATACCAAACATGCAAACGCTGTCACTTTTTAGTGCACTTTACTAAAACTGGAAAAGGGTGTTACACGTACCAACCAATCAGTTTTTAGTGTTTCTTTACTAAACTGTATTAGAAAAATAACAGCTATAATTCGGTAGGTTACTGTGGAAACACTTTTCCTTAAATCTCTCTACGTGATTGGAAGCACAAATTATAGCCAGCAAATTTCACAAAAATTGATACTACGCTGCAGTTTCCCGTTTCATTTTTTGTTTTCCCATGGTTGCCAAATCCAACACTTTGTATATTTCCATAAAGCTTATTTGTCTTTTTGTGCCTTCAATTGTATAATCAGGACTTCTGCTTGTAGATCTGTTATCATCTTTTGTTTTATTTGTATAAATACTGTTAACTTTAAGACCACTTCATCAATAAAAGAATTCTGTACTATTAAATACACTTGGACAATACTAATTTTGCACTGCTAACTAGCTGACCAATCTGTGCCATACTGACATGTATTGAGGCATATGTTCGTTGAGGTTTTTATACTGTTTGTACACAAAAATGGAATAAAACACAAACTGGATTTTAAAAGTTGTCCTATATTTGTCTGTCTTGTTTTCATTATGTCCTGTTTTGTTTTTCTTGTTTTGTTTTTTATTCACCATGATCATTGTCTAACACTTCTCAACATCTATTTAAAAACCTAATAGGTCTTATTTTGTAAATTGTATTAGAAAATACATATGTCCATGAACTCACTAATAACCTAGCACTCCACTTACATTAATATATCTTCACTTGTATTACTGATACACAGATGCACATGTGAAAAGAGTCCATTGTCTGGGTACTGGTGCATCAATAAAAAAAAAAAACTGATTAATGCTGACATTAAGAACCAACCGTGTGAATTTGAAAATTACAGGCATACATTAGGGCCTGTTGACAGGCCAACAGTAAGGAAATCTCTGCTCATATGTACATAGAATTGTTTGATCATGTCCCCTAATTTTGGGAGTTTTAAGAAAGTTAAATAAAGCGGTTCCCATTCAGTCCTGAACAACGTTCATATCTGTGTACCTGGGGTTACAATCATCCTTATACGCAGTTTAATCTTAGCTGTCTGGATAATATTGCGATTAATATTCTATAAGTCTAGACTAAACAGATTAATAAGCCAACTGGAGAAATGTACAGTTGTCTCAGAGAAAGATTAAGTATTAACTCAAATTAACATTACAGCCTTTTATTTTCTTATAAGTTTATTTTCTTCAATTGGAGTGGTTTAATATTCTCTGTCATTGTTTCCATGAAGTTATCGATATGTCTTTGCATTCTTAATAGAATAACCTATGCAGCACTGACGAGCTCTAACAAAGGTGGAACAGTCTGTAGCTGGCATTTCTATCTCCACACTGGTCTGTGTCATGCTCTTAACAACACCGATTTAAAGGCTCTATTACAAATGTAGTTCCTTAGTTGTTTGTTCTCCTGAATTGTAGTTGCTTTCTACTCCCATTAATTCCTCTCATTGTTTCAAGGAGTTTTAGCATTGGGCCTGACTCTCGTGACAAAAGTGAGATGGTCAATCACAATTGGAGGCCAATGATTACAGAAGGGCAGTGTGCCAACAGGATGCCTTACAGTGAAGGTGATCACCATTGAAGCCTTATAATATACACTAACATTGGACATTTAATTTAAAGGTACATTTTTATTTTGTTTTTAAATGCACTAGTAACATTTAAACTTATGTAGAACACCAAACTTATGAACTTGATACAGTTGACTGAACTATGAAATAAGTTCAAACTTGTCTACATTTCCTGCCTCACTTATGAGAGATGGAGGAGAGCAGGGGCGCACGGAGGATTGTCGGGGGGATTTATATCCGCCAGCGCTGTCCTATACAGCAGCCGCGGCGCTGTCTAAGAAGCGTCTGCGGCGGTGCTGTATACAATACAGCACCGCCGCGGACGCTTCTTTGACAGCGCCGCGGCTGCTGTATAGGACAGTGGCCACTTAGCGCAGGGGGGGAGGGTTTCTAGAGACTCAGAAACCCCCCCCTGCGTGCGCCACTAGAGAGGTGGGATAAAGCAGGTGGGTCAGGTTGCTGGTTGACGTGATTTGGGAGTAGGCAACTATACTATACGTAAGCTAAATGTGTGGTCATGTGAGACAGAATGAGTTTGTTAAAATAATCACAAAGATCTAAACTGTTTATTGGTTTATAAAGAAAATACAAACAAACTTTGTGCAAATATCTAAGTAATGGAATTAATAAAAATAGTTGTTTTTGGTAATTCAATTTGCAGGAATTGAAGCATTTGTGTTTGTAACAACAATCATATAAATGCCAACATCAACACTACTTCCTCAATCCTCAAAGTGCATTGTGTTCCCCTATCCCCACACAGTCCCAAGTTTTTAGATTCAACATCACCCATCCTATTTAAAAAGCTGGTGAGGAATTCAAGTTTCCTATTTGTCTGATGATCAGATATAAAGAGTTAAGGCACAACAGCTGAGCATTAAATATCCATTAGTGTACAAAAATAAAATCTTATCTTAAACCTAAAAAAACGTCCACAGTGTGGTCCTCTTCATTACACCTTTTCATAGCCATCTCGTTTTCTATACAAGCAATAGTGCTGGGTTATAAATATAATGTCAAAAATGATTGAAAATAGACCTAAACCAAACTTTGTTGGGTCACCAAATATCAATTTCCATTCATCTGTTAAAAGAAAATAAAAGATTTGTGTAAATATTCCAAGGTAAACCTAATGTAACGCTGAGAAACATTGAATAGTAAACAGTCTAGAACAGTGATGGGCAACAGGTGGGACCTAGCTCCTTCCTGCTTTGGCAGATGCTTGTTATAGCTTGTAACACTTGTTTAACATGGCTCCTGCTAGGTTATTACAGATAGATGTCTCGTCCTTAGATTAAATATATTGTTAATTTATTACAGAGATTAAGGATAAGGTGTAGCCCTTATGAAGGTTAGAGAGCCGCTCACGCGGCCCCTGAACTATATCAGGCTGCTTATCCCAAACACAATTTATAGTTCTCTCTGAAAGCTGCAATCCCACATGCATTTGTCCATCAGTACTAAAAACTCATTCAAGAAATGATGTTTGAGTCAGAGAATTATGTCAAAAGAAGGGGAGAGGGTGAATTATGCTGTGAATTAGCATGCAAAGAGGGGTATACCAAAGCCTCTCTGCTTCCTACATCATATGTCATGTGACTGTGGTTGCCATGGTATTAAGATGACAATGTAAAAATTAATAGCAGCTTGAAAAAATGGAAAACAAGCCTACACGATGTGTCAACCAGAGTAATTTATGTTAAAAATACACTTTTTTAATGGGTTTGCAGCTTTAAATAGATTAGTTTTTGCTGTCATTCATTACGTTATATAATAATACTGAATATTACTTACCTAGGATCCAGTGTTCCTCCCCATCGCGGTCCCCCAATGTCTGTAACAGTCCAGCAATGCTCCCCTTGCTGCTTCTGCTTGTCTGTTTTATGTGAATAGAAAGTTCATGGAGAAGCTTTGATTAAAGAAAGGTGCCCACCTCGGGCTGAGCAAGGAGACCACTGCTTGACTATTACAGATTGAGGGACCTGTCAGATTGGGAGGAAAGGCAGAATATAAATGAGTGTTATTATTTGAAGCTGTACTCCAGGTTATCCGTAAGTGTTCTTATTCAATGTTTTACAATGGCCGCTGATAGGGGAGACCAATAAGAAGCGGTTAGCTCTGTGCTTATTGTGTTGTATTGATCCATGCAGCCAGACTCCCCTCAGCAGCAAGGACCAGTGGCTTTGTGGGCTGTGATATAGAACATCAGGGCCTCGTATTCTGTGAGGGTAGGGGTGGGTATGGTAATCTATTCACTTTCATTTACCAAACTTAACCCAAGACTGAATTTTTATTATTGGGTGGAGTTATTCTTTAAAATGAAAGACTTGCTCATTTATCAATAGCGATTGAATATTGTATTATCCAGCAACCGGAAGCATCATATATTCACTCACTGTTGCTGAGGTGACTAAATACATTCATTTTCTCAACCTCCTCCGATGAATCATTTTTGGAAGTCATTAAAATACATTACATCTGTTCGTGCAGACTGAAAAGGGCACTTCAATATCTAAGTACATAATATACTGCCTGGTCATATGAAACTACCATATTGTATAGTAATTTGAACATTAGATAGCACTGACAGTGTATGACACTCCATATTATCAGTGAGCATTAAACTATATGGCAGAGGTTGTATGAGAATATTGTCTGTAGGTAATATCAATGTGATGTTGCTACCTGGAAAATTGAGGCTTGTGTACGAGCCTTTACAATATCATGTAATGTTTTAAACAACATCATGTGCGTGCTGCAGTTTTCTGTTCCATTCAAGTAATACTGAAATCTCCCATTCATATCAATAAATGTAAATGTGTAGTGTAGAGAAATAACCATCTCTGAATACAACCTTAAACTTAAGACATTTCTATAAATACAATGGAGGCAGCCATTTAAAGACCTAGGGGTAAATGTATTAAGCTCCGGGTTCCTCAACACCCGCGAGTTCGGCGTTTAAATTTAAAGCGCCACTGCTTTGTAAAGGGAAACTTCCCTTTACAAGGCAGCGCCGCTTTAAATTTAAACGCCGAAGACGCTGAACTCGCGGGTGTTGAAGAACCCGGAGCTTAATACATTTACCCCATAACCCCTATCTACTAGAATACAGCCTAACACTAGAGGTATCACTAAAGCACTTCATGGCCTACAGTCATGAGGTAATAATTACTAGTTAACCGATATGCTGCATTATAATAAATAACTGGTTCAGTCCACAAAATTGCTGCCACCACGGTGTAGACGGCAGGCACTCTGTATTTGTGAACAAGAATCGGATCCATGGAATTAGTCATTTGGAACCTTGAAGGATATACACATGGGGCCTGATTCATTAAGGATCTTAAATTAAGAGGTTTCTTATTTAAGTCTCCTGGACAAAACCATGTTACAATGCAAGGGGTGCAAATTAGTTTTCTGTTTTGCACATAAGTTAAATACTGACTGTTTTTTCATGTAGCACACAAATATCAACTTTAAAGTTCAGTGTACAAATAAGGTATCAAGTATTTGTGTGCTACATGAAAAAACAGTCAGTATTTAACTTATGTGCAAAACAGAAAACTAATTTGCACCCCTTGCATAGTAACATGGTTTTGTCCAGGAGACTTAAATAAGAAACCTCTTAATTTAAGATCCTTAATGAATCAGGCCCAAGATGAGATCGCTCATATGATCCATGAAGGGTACACTACACCGGAAACCTACACGGTGTCCATCAACAAGTAATTATCCCGCCTGTCATGTACGTAGCAGATCAACACATTCCATATCATAGCCTTCAGATTATCCCATAATATTGGAATTTTATTCTTTTTTGTTTGTACTTTATCTAAAGGTGGGCAGAACACTTTGTGCTTGTGTGATGTTCTGTTACTTGCTTGTATCCAAGAGACAGAATCACATGACCCATTCGGAATATCAATCATAATACAACGTACAGTCATTGGTGATAGCAAAGTACACCCAGAATCACCTTATATGGGAAACTGGTTTTGATGGGACCCAGCCCATGAACGTGTATTATTAAAAGTACGTTTGTGTTCATTCTCAGGCCTGTTCAAACAAATGCTCATTTTGTATCTGGTCTGTAATCTCCCATACTTACCATTATTATAAGACTGTAGGAACATTTGTATAATACTGAAACTGCCGCCTGTGAAATCGAGCAGCACATTTCCAATGCTCCATCCCTCTGTGCTTTTACGACGGAAATTCATGTAAACCTGAGTTGTAAAACAAATAAAGTTCATCCACATCAGTAATCTATAGTAAAAAAAATAATGGTGTAAATTGCAAATGTTATTACTACAAACATTAAATTACAGGTAATGGAATCTCTTATCCAGAAAAAAAAATGTTATCTAGAAAATTTAGGAATTCAGAAAGGACAAAATAGTAAATTTTTGCTGCATTTCACGGATTTAGTCATAAACTCAGAAATGATCACCAAATGTTTCTTCCCAAGAAGAGTTCTGCTAAACAATGTAATGAAGGAGGAGGGAGGATCCCAGGGGCAGTGTAGGCAAAGACAGGGGGGAACCTTTAAATGTGCTTTAGTAGATTTTCGAAACGGTGCTTCAGGTTACGGAAAAACCTCTTATCCGGAAAGTAAAAAGCATTCTGAATAATAGATCTAATTATGTATAACCACTTCAAATTATTATTATTTTCCCGTATCTATCCCACACCCTCCTGATCCATTTGAAAATCTAATCTAATTTCTGATAAAAGCATTATCAAAAACTAGGCCCCAAGCACCGAGGATCTCCCCCCCCCCCCCCCCCCCCGCTCCTCTTCCTCTCCTGTTTGGAGTATAGAGGATGCAGAAGAGAGAACTTCTTTTAGCTGCTGTCTCTGGGTGCTTCTCTTCTTGCTATACAGCCAGTAGAACTCCTTCGCACATTGTCAAGTTCCTAGATGATATATATCTATATTGTAAACTTTGTTGTGCCCTGTTATTTATGCCATGTGATTTAGCTTGTAACAAAACACACTTTAAAGTCAAATTTTGGAATGAAAATGTGCCAAGTATTCAATCCCCAAGTATATAATTGTATTACCTTTTATATCTAAAGCATAATGCAGCTTCTGCATCACCTGGAACACGGCCAAAACACATTTTGAAATGCAAAAGGACAAATACAACAAAAAAACATTGATGTTGCTCAGCAGACTAAGGGGCCTATTTACCATTATTCCTACTTTTGCCCCAATAAGTATCATCTGTCATCGAAGCGATTATAGATAACGGAGTAATTGACTAGTAAAGTCATGTCGGGACAGCACATCGGAGAGGAGGCTGCCCATGACTTTGTAATAGTGAAAACTCCGGGTTCTAACCCAGAGTCTGTACTATGCATGCACAACCTCCAATATCTCCTGCGTTAGGCTTTTGTTAACCAGTGACTATACATACCTAAACAAAAAAAAGCCATTTCTAAATGGTTTAGGGCTTGATAAATAGGCCCCTAAAATCGCCCCAACATTGATAATGATGTATTTATGGCTATTTAAACTTGTCGGGGAGGGGGGGTCAATTAAATTTTGACAGATCTCCCCATAGTGTTACAATTTGCTCATTCACATTTGTTTTTGAATTATGCATGTAAGAAACTTGGTTCAATCTGCTAATATGTTACCTGTGGGAAGTATTTCATCAGGGTGATTGCCAGCTTTATATAAGAAAAGCAGAATAGGAATTGAAGCCAGCTGACTTTTCCCACCACTGCCACAAACAACATGGAGAAAGCAAATAACCAGCCAATGACCAGAAGACCGATCGCCACTTTAGAAATCTTCTGGGTACCTCGCTGCATGGATACATTAGAACACATTAGAAAAAAAATGTCATGTGTGCTGATTCATTGTTACTGAGAACAAGTTTTAGGACAAGGATGTGACAGGACAAAAATTTTATATTTAGTTGACTGACTCTATGCGACTATAAAAACAATGTTATAGAGATGTAAATATGTTATCAGTATAGTGTAATACACTTTAGTCAGTTAGTGTATCTATTGTCTTTTTCCATTTAACAAAGTTAGAGTTCAATAAATGGCTACTTCATCTTGGCAGTAAGATAGTGACACAGAATAAGATGTTAAAAGGACCATTAAATCCTAAATTTGACATTATTATATTATTTACTATGGACAGCTGAAGCCATTCCCACATCTTTACAACAGTGTCCTAATTGATACAAGTACATAATGCACTCTTATGAAGTGACTAAGCTTTCTCTTGTAACAAAAAACACAAAGAACCTGGTGCATAGAAATATGATGATAATATAGAATGGGGAGATGGTGGACTGATGCCTGCAGCTGAAAAAGACCGGTGAGGTCCACAATAGTAAAAACAGAAAAAGCACAAACGACAGCGCTGGAACCGATTACACCAAATACCTACTAGTAGTCTGTGTTGGAGACAATAAATGGCAATTATTTATTATATATTGTACATACATCAAATTAAAACATGATCTAAAATAATCACTGGCCAGTGAATAATAATTGTAGATACACACTACTAAGACACGCAATCTAAACAGCCGATTGTATATAAAGTAGCGATGAATCCGATACCAAAATGGCTATATGGCTGAATAGCAAATTGTGTTTCTGAGAAAAGGACAGCCAAGGCAAGATAGGAAAAACAGCTTCCAAATCCAAAAAGGAAACACGGTGTGGCCACACCAATTGAATCCGGAATAGTGAATTCCCTTTACAAGGCGCTGATAACAAGTAAATTTGGGAGAGTGAGTAATTCCACAGAGTGTTTTAGCAAAAATAAATTGCACATAATTACCGTCACTATACAATCTCACACAATAGTCGATTACTAGTGGGTATTTGGTGTAATCGGTTCCAGCGCTGTCGTTTGTGCTTTTCAAGCTGTCTCTTGTGCATGAACCAATAAAGCTACACATTGCATTTCTGCAAATCAATCCGATCCAAAGCTGTCAGTCACTTTCTGCAGGTTTAGTTACGGAAGCACCTGACTACAAGTCAACCTACTGCAGAGGAATGACACAGAACCTCTTGGACTTATTTAATTGAGCATATACATGCTAGTTATTTAATGTATATTATTCAGCTTGATAATACACAGCTATTCACATACATTAATGTCAAATATTGACTTGCTCTTTTATACCCCGTGCTGGTCCTAACTTAAGAGCCCCTATTTCACATACAGTGTTTAGTAGGCATATTGTACTTCAGGTGCCCATACACTACACAATTTTGCCAATGTTTGATCCAGATAGATTCCTGATTGGCATCAGTTAGATATCAATTAGGAACAGCAAAACATGCAGTATGAGGATGACCACTATCTTATCATGTGTGAGGTCATCACCAGATTGCACTAATTGGACTCAAATCTGTTACAGACCTAGCTGCTCGGTCCAGATAGGATCATGTATGAGCACCATTACTCTCACGAACTCCCACTGGCCGTCCAGGTATGTATGACAGCTATTTCAAGGCAACAAATCTAGGGGGAAATTCAGTTCCTATCGATGTGCCACAAAGTGCCTCCGGCACTGTCCACGAAGACACTCCACAGCCTCGTATCTCCGCTCATTTTTCCTCGCACCCCATAGAGGTGCTCAAGGAAATCAGCGATGCTCGGGGAACTGTAGTACCTGGAAATTACCACATCAGAGCCTCACACAGAATTTAATCTCTCCCCTAAAATGGGGCACTCACTCACCTCGTAAATACAGCACTGAATAATAGTGACAAGTGTAATCAGCACCGCATGAAGGCTAAAAAATACATCGTTGGCATCCACTGGAATCACACCATTGGGGTAGACATTAATAAATTGCTCCTATAACAGAGGAATGCAGGTTTATTATATGGCCTATAAGCTTATGCAAGAAATGAATAACTGCCAAGAAAAAAAACCTACCCTAACATAAGGGATCCAGAAAAGCCCGACATTGAACACACTGTATGCTATGAAGCCAGTGAGATTTAATGCCAAGAAGTCAAAACTCAGCCCCACAACACTGAAATAATAAGAAAGAGGGTGTGAATTTAATGTACTTACATGTCGGACATTCAGCCCTGGATTCTGGGTTCAGTATAACCGCTTCCACTTAGCCACCATGCTGCCCCCTAACTAAACTATAAATTGCAGTATAAAAATAAAGCTGTTCAGTATTTGTGCCATACATGTAAAAGCAGCCAGGATTTCCAGGCATGCACAAAACTACAATGCTTTTGCACCCCTTGTATTGGTTTGTCCTGGAGCACATTTACTACTTTTTGATTTTCTTTGCTGCTTACCCTAAATGAGACCAATGAAAGCTAATTGCTCATTGGTTGCTGTGATTTAGTACAATGTTAGTACATGAGCCCTACTAAGTGGCTTTATCATCCATCTCCTCAACAGCAAAACAGGCCTGCTAAGTATCACCTTGTGACTCCTGCCACATAAAGGAGCAATGATAATCCATTTGACAGAGCTGTCAGGTTATGTCACTAGTGGTTTCTATTGGTTAGATTGGAGAACACAATTCAAATGGAGAGAGACAACAAATGACATATATTTTAGACACCCTGTACTACAGCACATACCTTATTAGATCCAGTCTTCAGAACACGGCAGTAGTCAAGAACACCCTTTCTCTGTCATTTCCCCCCAAAAAATATCATTGTGGCAGCATGAATTAATGAAATGTAAACTTGACTTTGTGTCTGACTATTCTTTGTCATCTATATTGCTCACAAATCATCACCTTTTCCTTCGAAAGTTCTGAAACACTTGTGGATAGAAGGACACAGACCAAGCCAAGAAGTAAATCCAGCCAATAATCTGCTCTAACACCTGCACCGCAAGGCTGTGTATCACCAGGAAACGAATCCTTGGCCTGGAAACAGAGATGGGTTGGCTAATTAGAATGTTGTTTGTTAGCACTGTTGATTTGCAGTGGTTGTATTAGAAACACTGTGTCTCATGGACTAACAACATCTATACAGAAATCACTTGTTAAACCAACAAAATGGAACTTATGCATTGTCCATGATTAATATATGCAGATATGGGAGAACATCATGCTTTACTAGCCCTATATTTTTCTACATCAAGGGGTATATTTACTAAACTGCAGTTTTGAAAAAGTGGAGATGTTGCCGATAGCAACCAGTTAGAGGTTAGTTACCATTTGTTTAGTACATTCTATAAAATGACAGCTAGAATCTGATCGGTTACTATAGGCAACATCTCCACTTTTTCAAACCTGCAGTTTAGTAAATATACCCCCAAATATCTGTGTATATCCTCCATCTCTACATTTATTTCTTTATTTTCTTGTTCTAGACTTAATTGTCCTGATTTTCCAATCATTATCAATCCTGTAGCATATTTTAATTCCACAGCTCTGAAAACCTTACTTTTTTACTGACTGATGTTTGTGTGGTTCTTGTATTCAAGCTTATCTAATCAAAAGCAGAACTGGAATAAAGATGTACACAATTTGCAGACGATAAGGGTGTCCTCATTGTCTTCAGAAACAAACAACAAGATTTTCATAATCATTCCTGTAGTGAACTAACCCAGTTTTGTGAGAATCATTGCTGTATAAATAGGCCGTAACCTGCCCCACATCCTCCGCAGCCACCGTGAAAACAGAATTAACCGATTTAGCTAATAGGACAATCTGGGAATAAAAGGGAAATAGAATAAAATATTACACAATATGTCACTTTCTTTTCAGATTTCTAAACCAGAAATACTGGAGTGACAAATATGATATTTGAACAGGCGATTTAACAGAAGTTACATTTCTATTGGTTTTATTGGTTTGGGATTACACAATTGCTGATGTACACACATTGACATTTCTAATACAGCAAAGTGTCAGTTAGGTGAAAGGCTGGTGATCATGTGATGGGAGGAATCTGTTAAAATGTTTGGATTATATTAACCCAGAATTTAACTTTAACAGGTAAATGTGAGCTGTGGAAACAGAAGGAAAAAAAAAAAAAAAAAGATATTATTCAGCACTCATTTCCCCCCCCCCCTACTAATTTAAAAAAAATGTTAGTCATCATCATCAGCAGCTATTTAAAATCTCACTAGATTTGGAAAATAAATAAACAGCTATAATGTTATGCAACATGACAAATACTAACTTGTCCACAAATCGTATTGAAATTCTACAAAACGGGGGAGTGCACATATGATACTTACTTCTTCTGGAAGACGGACAATGGTTTTGTTCTTTGAAGAGTAGGTAATATTGAAAGCAAACACAGCACTATCAGTCAATGGGGCACTAAAGAAATAAAAATGACAAAGATGTGATACTTCTGCTGTTATTAAGTGTTGAAAGTCCGATCCACGGGAAGACTATTGCCAATAATTTGGGCTTAAATAATATGTCTACCATTGTAGACAAGGCTAAAAACAAACAGATGTAATAGACCAGAATAGCAGAGTATATCTAATGGTGCCTGAATCTAATGCCTTCTCTCTTCAGGACCTGGGTATTGTATCAGGCGTGCCTATTCCCACCTTGTCTGCCCAACATCAGCGGTTTTGAATTCCACATAGTAAATCATTTTTTGTTCTGCAAAATTCAAACCTACTGATGTGATGTGGTGATGGGAGCATACATGTATGTATATCTACATGCAATAGCTGCTCTGTGAGGGCTGCGGATTCAGCTATCATTATATAGACTCTACTAGAGAGTGCATCTAGCAAATAGTAAACGTTAGTTAAGGGGATGTATTTGAAAATAAAGCTCTGTTGTGAAGAAGAGGGCAAGTTGGTAGAGAGCATATGGCAGTCTCACAGACTCCACTAGAAACCGTGTCATGCTATTAGACTAGTTTCAACTCCCACGCCAGCTTCATCTACAGATCTAGGATCTGATAAGAAGCCTGCTTTAAAGGATTTTTATATAGATAGGTGAAGGTCCCTCCCCTCACCATGAAAATCTGATATACAATTTTCTAGATCATCCATTAAGATGCATATGAAAGCAATCCATCAAATAGACATCATTACCTGAACATCAGCAAAACAAATACTGTAAAATAATTTGTATTCTGTCAAAACAAATACAACAAAATAAAACCACTTACTTTACAGTAATACTTAGGTTTTTAGAACTGCCATTTACTAGGGTAACTACATCTGGGATAGAAACACTGCGTTCAGCATCATACCATACAACTGATGGCACAGTCTCGGCACCTGCAATTGAAAATGTTTTGCTAAATGAACAGGCTCTCTTAGCCTTAATGACATGCAAACTAACTATTGGCACTGATGATGTTTATATTTTAAGTTCTACTTACCACCGATCTCCAATAATGTGAATAATAAGAAGGTAAACATGTTACATTTTCGTTTCAGTATTGTTTCCATAATTCTTTAACGTCCATAGACCTGAAGAATAAATAACAAAGGTCAAGATGTTCACTTTCTGTGAGAGAAGACTAAACAGTATATTAAGGACTCTAAAAGCTGGTATTTATGCCATTTTCTACCATTAGTGCTCATAACTTTCCAAACATTCATATCAAAGTTTAAAATAAATGCTAACATTAACTATAACTTACTCTCTGAACTGTACATAAACAATCACCTGTCTGCATGCAACCCTCAGAGCCTGCATCCTCCCCACAACACTACAGCCTGGATCCTCGCATGCAACCCTCAGAGCTCACATCCTCCCCACAACACTACAGCCTGGATCCTCACATGCAACCTCAGAGCCCGCATCCTCGCATGCAACCTCAGAGCCCGCATCCTCGCATGCCACCTCAGAGCCCGCATCCTCGCATGCAACCTCAGAGCCCGCATCCTCGCATGCAACCTCAGAGCCCGCATCCTCGCATGCAACCTCAGAGCCCGCATCCTCGCATGCAACCTCAGAGCCCGCATCCTCATCATCATCAACATTTATTTATATAGCGCCAGCAAATTAAGTAGCGCTTTACAATCAACCTCAGAGCCCGCATCCTCGCATGCAACCTCAGAGCACGCATCCTCGCATGCAACCTCAGAGCCTGCATCTTCGCATGCAACCTCAGAGCCCGCATCTTCGCATGCAACTTGAGCCCGCATCCTCGCATGCAACCTCAGAGCCAGCATCCTCGCATGCAACCTCAGAGCCAGCATCCTCGCATGCAACCTCAGAGCCAGCATCCTCGCATTTAACTTCAGAACCTGCATCCTTGCATGCAACCTCAGGCCAACATCCTCGGATGCAACCTCAACGCCAACATCCTCGCAGGCAAACTCAACGCCAACATCCTCGCATGCAACCTCAACGCCAACATCCTCGCATGCAACCTCAACGCCAACATCCTTGCATCCAACCTCAGTGCCAACATCCTCGCATGCAACCTCAACGCCAACATCCTCGCATGCAACCTCAACGCCAACATCCTCGCATGCAACCTCAGCGCCAACATCCTCGCATGCAACCTCAGAGCCCGCATCCTTCCCACAACACCACAGCCCGCGTCCTTTCATGTTACCTCTGAGCTTGCATCCTTGCTGTAACCTCACAGTAGCTTATACCTCTGTGCCTAGATCTTCTTTCCTTAATGCAAACAATATGCCTTCATGCTCTACTACTTATCTCAACACCTACTTATATCCACCTTCTAACCAGCATCCTGGTTTTATTCCTTATTCACCACTCCTTAAATACTACCCAAACACTGTGTTTTCACCACTGTCTGTCCAAAGCATGGTATCCTCACTTTCTGCTCCCCTAATCCGCAATAACACGTAAACTATATCTGTATACTGACCAGGAAAGCCCCGTCCGAATCTCACCTCCTGTTAGCTGACTGATCATTCCATAGAACTCACGAGAGCATGATGTAACATCATTGATGTATCACTATAAGCCCCACCCTCTTCCTTCTTTATTTTATGAAACAGACATGTCAAAACAAGTAGATGAGCTATGTTCTAAATAATACAATTAAATATGTTACATAACGTGTTAAAACAAACTGTCATTAATGTACCCGTTTATTAAGCGATCCGCCATTTTTCTGAAGACCGTATTTATGGTACAGTAGAATACACAGGGCTTTATGACAATGGTCCCTCTGGTGGAGTCGAGAAGAAAATATTCTGTTAGCGCAACCCGCTGTTATGACAGCCTAGGGCAGTCCCGGACGGGGTTCCTCCTGCTACAGGTCGGTGACAGACGATAGTTACAGATGGAGGAGGGTTCCATAGTCCTGGGCATTGATGTGGGCACAAGCTCAGTGAAAGCTGTGTTACTGGAGCCTACATCCGGGGATGTGGTGGAGAGCGAGACCCGGGACACCAAGGCAGGGTTAGAAAGTGAATCTGGAACCCAGGTGAGACAGATCACTGCTCGCCTCATTGTACCGCAGCAAGGCATGCTGGTGCTTATAGTTCTACACAGGCTGTAGAGCTACAGACTGCACAATGGTGCCCTAAACTGCTGATGTAAAGCTGTAGCGTTATACATAGTACAGACCTGTCAAACTTCTCAGAAGTTTTCTCTCTGATCTACTACAATATGGTGATTGTTATTCATATAACATGTAATCCCTACGGCAAGATATAGGGTTAAATCGTGTTCTTAAATAAAGGCATCATAACTTATATCTAAACAGATTTTATTTGCATCAATTTAGTTATATCTTATGGGGCTCTTCTCATGCTTGTCTATCACTAAAGCTAGGTACACACTACAGAATTTTCCACCAACTTTTTATGCCAATCGATTTTACATGCAATCAATGGTCCGATCGCTCGGTCCATGGACTGCATACACACTAGTTTTGTTTAGGACGATAAAGGGAAGAGCGGACGTCTCTTTAGCGACTTTTTACAGCCATGTTGTCGTGAGCAATGAATGTAATTTCGTACTCACTGTTGTGGATCGGACAGAAACTTATACACACTATACAATGGAAACGAGATTGGAACAAAAATATTTAACGGTACGACAAACCAAATGAGGCGGCAATCATTCACTTGGGCAGACTTTCGACCATCGTGTCACTACACACACTGACCCGACTTTTGAACGAGAGGTTGTATGTCGGCTGATTGAGCCGATTATTGGACGAAAACTGTGTAGTGTGTACCTAGCTTAAGACATTAAACCCATCCAACCTTTCTCCACTCACTATTGTTTTTTTAGGTACTTAATTTTTCTCCAAGACTTATTGAAAAAAAAAACTCAGCGTCATTTATTATCTAATAGTGTAATGGGTACAAGATTACATAAACGTGTGTGTTTTACACACTGAAATAATTGTGACCTTGCAAAAAAAATCTATTTATGCGCAGATATACTAATTTGTTTGCTTAGTGTATATATGTCTACATTCACTTCCATAGAAATGCAACCTTTTATTGAATTGCTAGTCAAGATGAAAATGTGCATGTGAAAACATCACTTCTAAGTCCTGCCACTTTAAGAATACATCTGGTCTGTCTTTATCATGTGTCACATATACATTTCAGTGGTTTTATTACATTGATAGAGTTGTGTCTAGACATGTGCTTTTCCGTATAAATAAAGTGTGCCTGTGAGCTGCATAAGGCCTCCCATTGAAAGATATGTGAAAGCGCGTTCACTGCTACCTCCAAGGACATTTAAAGCAGTGTGTTTTCTTTTATCTGTGTACAGTAAAGTTCAAACAAATATGCCCTTTGTTCAGGAATTAACATGGAGTGACCTTAAAAACAGAAAAAGGTACATTCTAATCACCTCATCAGGTGTATGCAAACTGTACTTCTTCATCTTTTGTTAAACTATCATCCCCAGCTAAACATACTGGTAATTGTAGTTTAGTAAAACCATTATAAAAGTCATATAATAAAATGCTATTTATGAGCGGAAACTTTATAAAAAGTCATGTCGAAGTCAGCAAATTGGATAAAGTCATTTCAATTAATATCGAGCAAACTTGGTTGTCTTTGTCTGAAAAGATGCGTAGAGCACGCTACAGCGTGGAAGGGCGTATCCAGCCGCAACACGTGGCAATAACAGTTTTTACACTTTTATACACATTCACACAAACACACATTTGTAATTAGTACACATTAATTGTAGTTACAACACATAGTTATTTATGTCAAAATATAGTAGTAATTATGTTTAATATTATAAGTTATATGCATGTTAGTAAAACATAAGGTTCAGGTTATAGGAAATGTCATGTCTGGTATCATTTTAATCCCCTATTCATCAGCAGCTGTCTGGTTCATTTGCCAAAGAAATCGCACATTGCATACTCTAGTTATTAATGTTAGGGAATAAATGCTTAGAGCAGCGGTTCCCAAAGTGTGTGCCGCGGCTCCCAGAGGTGCAGCGGAAAAACCAGGGAAAAAACAAACAAAACATAAGCTTGCCAATCCGCGCGGCATCGGGACCCAGCGCCTCCTCTCTCACACAGCTTGTCACTATTTATTATTTTATTATCATTTATTTGTTGGGCGCCACAGGGTTTTCGCAGCGCCTTACATAATACGAACAGTAGACCATACAGGGTAAAACATCACAGAACAATAAACACTAAGTACCAATGCTTCGGAAACTCCGGGCAGACATGTGGAGTGAGGGCGGAGCAGAAGAGTCGGTATGAAGACAGGAGGGAAGAGGGGCCCTGCTCATACGAGCTTACATCCTAAGGGAGGGTGGACAAAACAGGCACGAAGGGAGGCAGTGATGCAATGGAGAAAAAGGGACCAGGGGAGAGGAGGGAGAACAAGCAGAGTGGATGAGGGGTTAAGTGGATGGTTGGTAGGCTTTCAGGAACAGGTGAGTTTTGAGTGCCCGTTTGAAGGAGCACAGATTGGGAGCGAGACGGATGGAGCGAGGGAGGTCATTCCAGTGCAGGGGGGCAGCTCGGGAAAAGTCTTGGACTCGGGAGTGGGAAGAGGTAATGAGAGTGGAGGAGAGGCGACGGTCGTTTGCCGAGCGCAGGGAGCGAGCGGGAGTATGAATGGTAAGTAGGGAGCAGTAGACTGGGAGAGAGCTTTGTAAGTGGTAGTAAGGAGTTTAAAGAGGATTCTGTAAGGGAAAGGGAGCCAGTGTAAGGCCTGGTAGAGAGGGGAGGCAGTGGAGGAGCGACGTGAGAGAAAGATAAGTCTGGCAGCTGCATTGTAAGGGAGGGTGGACAAAACAGGCACGAAGGGAGGCAGTGATGCAATGGAGAAAAAGGGACCAGGGGAGAGGAGGGAGAACAAGCAGAGTGGATGAGGGGTTAAGTGGATGGTTGGTAGGCTTTCAGGAGCAGGTGAGTTTTGAGTGCCCGTTTGAAGGAGCACAGATTGGGAGCGAGACGGATGGAGCGAGGGAGGTCATTCCAGTGCAGGGGGGCAGCTCGGGAAAAGTCTTGGACTCGGGAGTGGGAAGAGGTAATGAGAGTGGAGGAGAGGCGACGGTCGTTTGCCGAGCGCAGGGAGCGAGCGGGAGTATGAATGGTAAGTAGGGAGCAGTAGACTGGGAGAGAGCTTTGTAAGTGGTAGTAAGGAGTTTAAAGAGGATTCTGTAAGGGAAAGGGAGCCAGTGTAAGGCCTGGTAGAGAGGGGAGGCAGAGGAGGAGCGACGTGAGAGAAAGATAAGTCTGGCAGCTGCATTGAGTACAGATCGGAGCGGGGCGAGATGGGAGAGAGGGAGGCCAGTGAGGAGGAGGTTGCAGTAGTCCAGGCGGGAGATGATGAGTGCATGGATGATGGTTTTGGCGGCGCCTTGTGAGAGGAAGGGTCGGATGCGGGCGATGTTGCGTAGTTGGAAGCGACAGGCTTGAGCAAGGGATTGGGCGTGGGGGGCAAAAGAGAGAGAGGAGTCAAGGGTGACACCCAGGCAACGGAGTTGGGTGACAGATGAGATGGTAGTGTTGTTAACAACGATTGAGAGGTTGTGGTGAGAGGGGGGTCTGGAAGGAGGAAAGACTATGAGATGTTAATTTTGAGAAAGCGTGAGGACATCCAGGAGGAGATAGCAGAGAGGCAGTCGGATACACGAGAGGAGGGTGGACGAGAGATCAGGAGAGGAGATGTAGAGTTGAATGTCGTCAGCATAAAGGTGATACTGAAGACCAAAGGAGGAGATGAGCGCACCAAGGGAGGAAGTGTAGAGCGAAAAGAGAAGAGGGTCAAGAACAGAGCCCTGGGGGACTCCTACTTGGAGGGGCGTGGGGGCGGTGGAAGAGCCGGACGTGGAGACAGAGAAGGTGCGGTTTGCAAGGTAAGAGCAGAACCAGGCATGGACAGAACCAGAGAGGCCTAGAGAGAGAAGAGTTTGCAGAAGAAGGGGGTGGTCCACGGTGTCAAAGGCCGCGGAGAGGTCGAGGAGGATAAGTAAGGAGAAATGACCCCTGGATTTGGCTGATAGGAGGTCATTGGTGACTTTAGCCAGGGCAGTTTCAGTGGAGTGGAGGGGGCGGTAACCAGATTGGAGAGGGTCGAGGAGGGAATTGTCCGAGAGGTATCTGGTGAGACGACAGCAGACTAACCGCTCAAGAAGTTTGGAGGCATAGGGGAGAAGAGAGATAGGACGATAATTGGCGACGGAGGTGGGGTCGAGGTTGGGTTTTTTGAGGATAGGAGAGATGAGAGCGTGTTTGAATGAGGAGGGTACAACACCAGAGGAGAGTGATAGGTTGAAGAGGTGTGCCAGGTAGGAGCAGGCAGTGGGAGAGAGAGAGCGAAGGAGGTTAGAGGGGATTGGATCAAGGGGAGGGAGGAGAGAAAGGAAAGAGGGAGCGAACTTCATCGCCTGTTGTGTGGCTGAAGGAGCTCCAGAGTTGTTTGTTAGAGGGAGGTGAAGCAGTAATGGCAGTGGGAGAGGGGTTGGAGGAGGAGATGTTGAGTCTGATGGCTTCAATTTTGGAGGAGAAAAAAGTGGCAAAGTCATCACCTGGGAGGGGGGGGGAGAAAGGAGGGAGTTAAAGGTGGAGAAGAGACGACGGGGATTAGAGGACTGAAAGGAAATGAGGGATTTAAAGAAGGTTTGTTTAGCCAGGGAGAGGGCAGAGCAGAATGAGGAGAGGATAAATTTAAAGTGAAGGTAGTCAGCCAGGGAGCGAGATCTCCTCCAGAGGCGTTCTGCAGTGCGAGAGCACTTTTTAAGGAAGCGGGTGAGTTTGGAGTACCATGGTTGGGGGATGAGACAGCTTCGGTGGATGGGAGAGGCAGGGGCGACAGCGTCAAGGGCAGTAGTGAGGGAGTGGTTGTAGAGACAGGATGCCTGGTCAGGGCAAGTCAGGGAGGGAAGGGGAGAGAGGAGAGAATCAAGAGTGGATGAGAAGGAGATGGGGTCGATTGCATCAAGGTTGCGTCTGGTGAGGGTGGCTTTAGGCGGGGGGGGAGCAGGGGAGGAGGACAGAGTGAAAGAGAGGAGATGGTGGTCGGATAGTGACAGCTGCGTGAGAGAGGAGAATGCTGGGTCCCGGAGCCGCGTGGATTGGTAAGTTTATGTTTTGTTTTGTTTTTTTCTGGCTGGCAGAGGGGACAGAGAGGGAGCGTGACAGAGGCCAGAGGATGGGACAGCGTGACAGAGGGAGAGGAGAGGGGACAGCGTGACAGAGGCCAGAGGAGGGGACAGCGTGGCAGAGGAGGGGGACAGAGGGCAGAGGAGGGGGGCAGCGTGACAGAGGCCAGAGGAGGGGGACAGAGGGCAGAGGAGGGGGCAGCGTGACAGAGGCCAGAGGAGGGGGACAGATGCCAGAGGAGGGGGACAGAGGGTAGAGGAGGGGGACAGCATGACAGAGGGTAAAGGAGGGGGACAAAGGGTAGAGGAGGGGGACAGAGGGCAGAGGAGGGGGCAGCGTGACAGAGCCCAGAGGAGGGGGACAGAGGCCAGAGGAGGAGGACAGCGTGAGAGGGGGCAGAGGAGGGGGGCAACGTGAGAGGGGGCAGTGTGTCTGGATGCAGAGGGGGCATTTTTGCATACAATTAAATAAGTATTTCTGTCCTGACCTAAATACTTATTACATGTTTTTGACCCAACTACTTCTAAAACAGGACTGCTCGGTAATTATTTTGGAGGGGTGCCTTGAAAAAATTATGGAGACTCTAAGGGTGCCGCGAACTGCAAAAGTTTGGGAACCACTGGTTTAGAGTGATACTGACTATAAAATGCTAATAGACTAATTGAAACCGGAGTTTTGGCGGGAAAGTCGGAGCACATCCCCTGGAGAGATGACCCCCACCTTTGGATATTTTGGTTTGAACTGGCCTATGACCTGCAGTACCCTGGACCTTCCTGAAGCCTGGACCAATAGAAGCAAGCCACATCATTTACATTGTTTTACTGTATTTCTGACTGAATATAAGCAGGAGCTTTGGGCTTAGTGAGCAGTCTTCTTTGACCATAGACTTCAGACCTGAATGACTGTTCACTGGATCCAGAGCGCCTGCGATAAGTAACGGCTGTACTTATTTCATTTCGCTTGAATTATTCTGCTACTTTTGGATAATAAATCTTTGTGCGTTGGAAACAAATCGAGATTCGACAATCGTTATTGGATAGCGACAGAATGTGCATAACAGTCATAACAATAACCTAGATAGTTTTACTATTGAACCTTGTTGAGCATCAGACATAACAGTTTATTATCACCGCTTGATTTTTCTTAATCTGTTTTTAGGTAAAAGAACAAGATGTTGGTCGAATAATAAGTGTCCTAAATGATTGCTTGACTGCCCTACCCAGAGAAAAACTTCAAAAAGTCTCACGGATCGGGGTGTCTGGGCAAATGCATGGGATTGTTTTCTGGCGAACAAACCAAGGTGTAATGTCCAGGTGCTATTGATATTTGTGTGTATGTATATGTGTATGTATATGTGTGTATGTGTATGTGTGTGTATATATATATATATATATATATATATATATATATATATATATATATATATATATATATACATATACAAGTTAACCTGTGCCAGGGGCGGATCTAGGCAACTGCTCTACCCGGGGCGATTTTAGGGGGGGGGATTTAGGCCCCGCCCCTTTCTAATTTCTACGACTGCACAGTATGTGCAGGTCCATTCAGCATTGGCAGTGTGCTGTCTCGCTGCTCTGATTGTGTTTAAAACACAATCAGAGCAGCCGGGCAGCCGTGTGCAGCCGTCAGCAGCAAGCCCCTGCTAGGGGGGGCGATTGCCCGCCCTGGATCCGCCACTGACCCGTGCATGATACTCATGCATTCTAGTCAAATCAAGCTACTTAAGGTGTTAAAAAGGTTCTTGTCATGCATTTGGGCCATAGCCCAGGCCTCAACCACTCCCCACTGTCACCCCCGGCAACCACCAACCACTCCCAACTGTCACTTCTCCTTCAATAAATATATATATATTTTTTTTAAATCTTTATAAACACTTTTAACAATTAACAATTAAAATTAACAAATTAAAAACATCTTCGTATACCAAATTTCAGCCCTTTCTGATTTTTTTTTCCACACACACTAAGAATTTAGTAGGTCAGTGTATAACTCCGCCCAGCAGGTGGCGCTGCAGCTTGGTTTTATTTTTTCCACAGACAGACAGACTAACACACGCCACTAGACATTTATATTATAGAGCTATATATATATATATATATATATATATATATATATATATATATATATAATGTGTGTGTGCTGGGCTGCTTGCATATGTGCTTTTTCTGCTACATTTTCTTTCCTCCGATATCCTCTACTGAGGTCAAGGGTAGACATACATCGGGCTCCTGCCAATCAGTTTAACATTTCATCTACTCTAGGCATAGGATAAACATCTGTGATACGATCTTGTTAAGTTTACAATAGTCTGTAGAAAACTGGGTGTTACCCTCTTTCTTTGGAATTAGTATGATGGGTGAAGCCCAGAGGCTGTAAGAGGGTACTATTATTTTAAGGGTTAACATCAAGTTGTTTTATCTCGTCAGCCTTGACTGATTTGGTAGGCTAAGCTTCATAAGGGTGGGCAAACGTCAACACCACTTAATTGATGATCCATTTAGCCTTTCAAAAGTTATTGCTGAATACATTACTGGATTCATATAATAGATCACTTAATCCTGCTCGTCGATTGTGATCTAGTTGTTCATCTCCCTTTATGTGGGTTACTGTCTGTTCAATGAATGGACTCTTGTAGTAGGTTTGGCAGATTTAGTTTTGTTCATCAGTAGCTGCCTTGGTATCCTCTGTATCTTAATATATCTTCATCATATTTTATGTAAGTTTTTTTGCTACCTGACATTGTCTGGTATCCCAACTACATATGTTGTGTTATAAAGATGTTGTGTTTTTATATGGCGTCCGGCTCAGGCCGTCTTTCTGTTTTGTGAATCAATTAATAACACTTTAGAACCCACTTGAAATGCCTCTGTGGTTTGTTGATTGTACCAGGCCTTTTGTTTGCTTTGAATATCAGTAAATGCTTCCTATCTTTATCCTAACCAATCCCATCTTCCGCTCTAATGGGAATTCAAACCTATATTACCATAGGAATTTCAGAATATGGATGGCTCCCTTTTTAATGTTCTCTAAGTAAGTTCAAAGTGACTTGACTCCACACTGCTACCACAAACACTTCAATACTTGGGCCATATATTGAGGTCGCTTAGCTTACAAGATTTCACAAATAAATCCCACTGTAAAAAATACTTGGATTAAAGCATTGGGTCATTAATTTAATGTAGCACCACTCCCTTGAGATATCAGGTGACATAATCCGCTATAGTCAGTATGTATTGTTGCAGAGTTCGGGTGGAAAGGCCAATGAAATTAATAGGCTCCCTTTGAAAAGGCTCCTCAATTACTGTCATAGGATGTAACCGAGCGCAACATCAATTGCTTGTTTTCCCGATGTCTGAAATCTGTTGCATGTCTGACAATATGTTGTAGCCTATTAGGACATTCTTGGTCAACACAAATCTGATTGAAACATCTCTGAGTAATTCCCGGGTGTCCAGCGAACACTGCATCTCATGAGTGTGACTATACTATATATATTGATTCCAAATACTATACTATAAGTGTAGTATTTGGAACCAATATCTTCTGGGAAATACACTTTGTTTGTTGGCTTCCCAGGGTCTGTCGATTGGGGGGTGGTTCTACAGTGCAGTCTAACTTCCCGTTTTACATAATGACATGCTCTTCTGTTTTGGCTGTGGCTTGTCCTTAGATACTTTAAACTTGGGCAATCTTGTATTCTCTCTAAAGGCAGTTTACTTATGTAAGTCACCATCCGTGATCTCTTGTCTTACCTCATTGACCCTGAAGCAAACAATAGCGTCAGCAGTAGGATTGACCACAGTAATGTAACACTGAAGCTTAGCCATAATGTTGCCCAACAAAACGTCAGCATGTAACAATAGCATTACGGCTACCACAGGAGCAGTAGATTTTTGACCACAGTCTAAGGTGAGGTACAGGTATTTTATTTACATATTCCTCCAGCCAGAATTGCTTGAGTTTCCCAGTAACACAACACCAGAAGAGGTGATAGAAGTCTTAGCCAGTTTCTAAAAATCCCTTGAGTTTTATTTAATGTTTTCGGCTTTACTGCAGCTTGTGCTCAAAGAGCCTCAAGTCCATTTAAGAAGAATGTTCTCAAAGGGCAGGTGGCTTGTAAGTGACCCAAGCAACTACATCAAAACTAAGCTTTATTGGTGTTGGGAGCAAATTGTGGTGGGGGGAAAGGAAGACTGGGCCATGATAGGGTAGATGGCTTATTTTCCTTTAAAAGGTTCAACTCTCCTCCCATATAAGTAGACTGCTGTAAATTTGTCAGGCAATCTGCGTCCAGGGTGCGTTGCTCTACAGATTGTTCTTTCTAGTATAGATGTTTTATATCATATAGCTGCTTAACATGATATTCCCTAGTTCAGTTTTCAAAGGCCAGAGTTAGTTTAGTAGCAAATTTTAAAAGTGGCTGTTGTGACATAAGATTATTAATAATTCTGAAGTGAGAGAACATTTATCCAGAATTATTTTATTTCACTTCTCCATAATCCGCTCCTTTCTGTGAAGTGACGTTATCCCCAGCCCTTCCTTCTAGATTTTGTAATCCATTCGTCTTTTGGCACATTATTATGTTCACACATCAAAACTTTGCAAATGAGCCTCAATCTTAGTCTCCTGGATGAGGACACAGCACTTTCATGGGGCGATACCTCTCCCTCAAGTTGCTTCTCCTGAATATTTTCATTAACTTGAGCTTTTCAGCTGCTGCATCGGTATCTCCTATTAGTTCTAACCTGTGTTGAGACTCAGCTTGTACCCTATCAGTGAAGTCAACACTGACTTTGTACATCTGGAGAGCGTTTGTCTTCCCCAACTATCCCCAAGATAAAAGCACTAGGAAAGCTGTGTACATGGCAGATAACTGGCTAAGGGTTAGTGGATTGTTATAAATTGAACATATTCTGATTTAGCTAACATTATTAGTGGGATAGCTGGTGGAGCTGGGCCCTCTCCTTTTTCTTCTTAATAATCTTGCAGAAGGTCTGGGAAGTAGGGTTTCCATATTTTCAGATGACATTACAGTAATGGAAGGGTTCATTTACAATTAAATACATAAACAACCCCAGTTTGTGTCTTTCAAGACAGTACAAAGATTTGTCTGTTTGCACCCAAAACCATACAGGTGACAAGAGGGTATCCAGTGTGACTGGGGAACAAAATTTTCACTACAGACATAGAAAGGAATTTTCACAGATTCCCCTGGTGCATTGGATGCCCTTCATATAGGAAATAGGATCAATAACATTACTAATTACTATGGAATCAAGTAGCTGGAAGTATATACAGTATATTGTTTTCGTTTTTCATTTAGTCAACATCTAAGTAAAGTTTTTGGGCCTGAGTCATTAAGGCAAAAAAGGAGTAGATGTTCTCTGGGACAAACCATGTTGCAATTCAAGGGGTGCAAATGCGTTTATTATTTTGCACATAAGCTAAATACTGGCAGTTTTTTCATCTAGCACAGAAATACTTGCTAGCTTTATTATTACACTGAAATTTAAGGTTGATCTAGGACATGCCCTTCCCCAACTATAAATCTGTCCCCACATTTTAAATTTACCTCCCCCTCCAATGCAACATGGTTTTGCCCAGGTGCAAATGTTACTCCCTTGTGTTTTTTTCTTTTTTTTTTTTTTCTTCCCCAATTTTTTCTTCCCTAATTATGTAACCCCCACATCCCTTTTGTTTCCTGCACCCCCTATGCTATACACATACCTGGTCTGGAGAGAAAAAAAAATAAATATATATATATATATATATATATATATATATATATATATATATATATAATTTTTAATAGTTTTAATGAGTACATTAAACAATTTGAGGAATTATTATTTTGCCATATCTGAAGTTAAGGGCTACGTTTTGGGATTTTTTTTCCCCTCTGTGAGGTTACATTGGCAAATGCTACAATTTATAGAGGGTTGAACTTGATTGACTATGTAACTATGTACTTGTATTTGGTGTGACAGTTATTTAAATCGTATAAAGGGGTGGAGAGGGTGCCTTTAAAGGGATGTTCCATGCCTTTCTGAAATATACAAAGGGCATAATTTACAGTTAGGAGCCAATGCAGCTAAAGAGTGCACACGGGAAATACCGCCTACTTCTTTATGTGGCACTTAAATGCTGGGCAGCTGTATTTTAACACTGGGATTTAAAGTGTCCCCTCTCCCAATTCAGACTTTGTCCACATATTTTAACTTCAAACCCAGCATCCGCAGCGTTACATTGGTTTACCAAGTTGCAACATTGCACCTTCTAGTAGTATTTATTCCTAGCTCTCAATGAGTCCCTTAGTGGTTTTTCTCCCTACAAAATGACTTGAAATTTAAGTATGTACCTCACTTTTTACCTTCCAGGTGAACCTCTGCGAGAATGCACAATTTCTAGGTACACTTAAGTAGTATAAGCACAAGCAAGTGACACGTGTAAGAAAGACTGTCCCAATGTCTCTTAACTCTCTTAATTTAAGTCATGAATTAAAGTCAACCGAGCAGTATTTTAAGAGGAAAAGTATAGTTTATGGAAGTGAGTAGAGTACTAGCTGGTTGTACTTAATGTGAGGTCTACGCTTTCTGTCTAGGGTACTGACTACATTTTGGTCATTGAAATGTTTTTTTATTGTTTTTTTTATAAGGATGCCATTGGGTTAACAGTGGAAACCTGAGAGTCTTTGAGCCCAGAGAAGTCAGCCAACTCATTACCTGGGAAGATGGACGATGTAGTACAGACTTTTTGTCCTCTTTACCTTCGCCGCGCTCTCATCTCAATATAGCATCAGGCTTCGGTTGTGCTACTATATTCTGGTATTTAAAGAACAGGTAAATTATACCATGGAGGTATTCTCCAGGCTTTTATATAACTTTAAAAGTGAAATTACAAAAATTAACATGCATATTAATGATGCCTCAGGTTGAATTTTAAGAATGGTTTCCTTCACCCTCCCACTGGGTATGTGCAGTTATTGGTATAACTTTGACCCTTGCATAATAATGGCCAGACACTATAGGAAGACAGCATGTAAAATTGGGGCTGTAGATTTGAATGGTATGAATTAGAACAATTATACTAATATTTAACACTCTTTTGACTTTCTTGTTTTACCTAATGAAGTGCCAACTTGTTTAGCCTAAACATATTTAGCACATGGTGTGGCTATTCTTACACTGGTATACTATCAACACTTATTACATTGCACTTGGTCCTATTCAGCGTCACCTGTACAACGACTTAATGGTGGAGCAAGGAAGGTCTATACATTATTATTATTATTATTATTGTCTTTTATTTATAAGGATCCGCAGCGTCATACATAGAGCATAGGTAAAACAGAACTCTGCTTACAGGGCAGTGGAAACAACATAAACAAAGTGCAATTAAAATAAATTCAGGTACACAGGGTAAATGGGTATAGATGAGTTACAGAACAAAGAGAAATTAGGAAGGTAATGGAGAAAGGGTGGGGAGTAAATTAAGGCAGGCTGAACCTGTGTCCAGCAGTATGGGTTCAACTAACAGGATCGGGGCAGTTGTGGAGATACAAAGGTAAGGAAAAGAACCAAAGGCAGAGATGCAGAAAGGTGGCTGGGGAGCCGAAGGCAAGGTAAACAGGAGGAAGAGGATGGAGGGCCCTGCTCAACTGAGCTTACAATTTAAAGGGGAAGTGCATACTGACAAGAATCACAAAGTGGGGAGTCAGGGTGAAGGGACTAGAGCTCAGAAGGGAGAGATAAACAAGAGCGGGTAGTAAGAGGAACGGAGGAAGAATGAGGGTGAGGTATAGCACGGTTATTGAAGGATTGGGAAGGGGAAATGTTGGACATAGGAAGGGTAGGGTTTCCTGAACAAATGGGTTTTAAGGGAGCGTTTCAAGTTTCGCAGGCTCGGGGACAGCCTAATAGAACAAAGGAAGATCGTTCCAGAGAAGGGGGCAGCACGGGAGAAATCTTGAATGCGGGAGTGAGACGTGGTAACCAGATGGGAGGTGAGGTGGCGGTTGTTGGCTGACCATAAAGGACAAGAAGGAGTATGAATGGAGATAAGGTTGGAGACTGAAGAGCAGTGGCGTTAGAGAGGGCTTTGTAGGTGAGGGTGAGGAACTTGAAGGGGATTCTGTAACGGAAGGGGAGCCAGCGCAGTGCTTGACAGAGAGGGGAGGCAGATGTAAAACTGCAAGAGAGGAAGATCTCTAGTTGGGCTGCAGCATTGAGTATGGACTGAAAGGAGCGAGACGGTGTGCAGGGGAGGCCAGTCAGTAGGATGTTGCTGTAATCAAGGCGGGAACTGATCAGAGAATGAATGAGAGATTTGGTGGCATCAATGGAGAGGTGGAAACAGCAGGATTGGGTAAAAGATTGAATGTGGGGAGTGAAAGAGGGAGGAGTCAAGGATGACACCCAGGCATCAATATTAGGGAAGAGAGGAGATGTTGGTATTACCAATAGTGATGGGGAGGTGTCTCTTGTGGGAGGGAAAGCTATAAGTTAAGATTTGGCCACGTTTAGTTTAAGGAAATGTTGGGACATCCAGGAGGAGATGGCAGAGAGGCTGCAGGATACCTTAGTGAGGAGGGAAAGGGAGTGGTCAGGAGAAGAGAGGTAGATTTGGTTGTCATCACCATAGAGATGGTACTGAAGGCCGAAGCATAAGTTCACCCAGTGAAGAGGTATACAAAGAAAAGAGCAGGAGGCCGAGGACTGAGTCCTGAGGGACTCAGATGGGAAGTCTCGAGGAAGAGACAGTGCACGCCTATCTCTCAAACCGCTCTATATTTACGGGAACGTGAGGAAAACAAATCTATAATTATTAGTCTCCCTAGTCTGTTCAAGTAATTGTATATATGATTGCAGCATCAATAAATAAAGGAAGGTCATAAATAATATAATCATTATTCATCCCTCGATAACTGTTATTTCCAAGTGATTACATTATATTTATTTTACAGCTGAATAGGTTCTCATTCCAATATATATTTTATGAAAACAATATGAAGTGTTGATAAATTGATCATCTCAATTAATTTGGAGCCCTTGGGCAATGCCAAATAAAGTATGAGCATAATAATTTTATGGTGGTTCTTGAAACATGAGTTAAAAATATAGATATATATATAATATATTTAAAGGAATCACGATTATCATTAACCACATAATTTACCATCCACCATTCTTGGATAAACTGAACATTATCATTATTTCAGAGCATTTTCTATCACATACATATATTTACTGTACAGAGTTAGTTGTAGACCTGTGACATGTGCATAAAACAGGAAGGTATACCGAACCGTATGCATCATACCGTTGTCAGATTGTTGTGGAAACAGTTGTAAGAACAGACACTGCATAAAAACTATGCCCTTATTATGTTATTTTAGGGGTTTGTTGTTTTTTTCTGAGCAAATGTTATTATAGTATGATTAAATTCCAATTGTAAAGTAATCCAAAAGGTTGTGTGTCTTTTTTTTTTTTTTTTTTTTTAATAACCTCTCTCTTATAGAAAAACTCTGTCTTTTGATCAGACCAGATTTCTTTCGGCAATATAACACTGCTGGAACAATCCAGGACTATGTTGTGTCTATGCTGTGTGGGCTACAGAGACCTCTGATGTCTGTCCAGAATGCAGCTAGTTGGGGATATTTTAACACCAGATCCAAAACGTGGAATATTGACATGTAAGTATTTTGTAGTGCTGTATATGCAGTGGTGTAGCAAGGAGCCGTGGTGCCTGTACATGTCCCCCGTTCCCTTCAGTACTAAAATGTTGGACATGAAAGGGCGGAAGAGAGGTAGCCAGGGTGCACGGCCAGCTGAACTGGGGAGTCTCTGGAAGAACAGCCATCATAGCCAGCCTCCAGAGACCCTCCTATAACAGGTGATATATGTAGTGATCCCTCCAAAAATTTCCTGAGTGAGAGACATGAGGATATACATTTTGTACAGGCAGTGTAATAAAGATACAGGTTGCAGCCAGAACCTTACAAAATAAATCAATGGTCCTATGAGGACCCATTTCACTTTCTATTGCCATAGAAGGTTCAAAGCAGTGTCTGTGTCTTTGTTTACTAAGTTATCACTCAAGCTGGGTACACACCTAAGCAATCATTCTTTAGATGCAATTTCTGTAATGATTGACAGCCCCGATGAGCATGCGGATTCATGTGTACACACCTACACAATTTACCTTCAGTTCTGATTTTCATATCTCATAAACATCTGCTGAATAGACATTTTTCCATTGTTGATAGCGATTTTTAGGAAGTTTAGAAACACAACTCAATAGATGCTACCTGTTTTGGTGCGATAAAACATGATCATGGGAGCATTCTTGCAATATCTGACCAAAATGTCATGAATTGTGTGATCTGCATGATAATTGCATAGCTATGTACCCAGCTTCATGGCCACATCTTTCTTTGACCCTGTCAATATCCTAAATGTCAGGGGTGCTTACTTATGTAACCTGTTCTCTCACTGATCCTGGCATTCATTTCTCTTGTTCCTTCTGTTCTTTTCCCTTTTTGTTCAGTAGTAACAGCAGGGCATTTTCTGAGACTATAGAGGATAGGTAGAACATGTGCTTGATAATTACTAATTATTAAATAATTTAGTCTAAATGTAATTACTATTTAATATAGTAATGTAAATGGGTGAGCAGCAGCCAGCATGCTGCTTCATGCTGGCAAGATGCAATACATTCACACCACACTATTTGTATATGCTAATATTCCTGGCTGTGGTCACGTAAGGCATTTAATGTAGCAGGACAGGATGATATGGCTATTTATGTATACAACAAGTCATTTCCTACATCATTGTGAAACAACTTGTAAGAGAAGTATTTATTCATAAACATGTATAACACACCGCACCAAGAAAATCATTAAGTCTCCCTGTATATGTCAAAATCCAAAAGTGTACATTATTTTGCCAATCATATTTGCCACAAGAGCATAGAACAGCGAGGGCGTCGTCCGCCGACACACGTTTCGCTATAAGCTTTAGCAAGGCAAGGCTGCTCTATGCTCTCAGACCTATAATGATTTTTACTCTATAATTGATCCAGGCAATCCATATAAAAGTGTGGAACCCTTGTACAATTTTCTAATAGATCTATCCATCTATAAGACTAATAAAAGATCACATTAGACGGCTATAATCAAAGCTACATCTGCACTTATCATGGAAGTGAGCTCTGCTGAAGAGACAGGCATTTATATATAAGATGAAAAGAAGATTGTACTGTGACAATTGAAGCCATACTTGCATATATTAGGTGAGTGAACTCTTCTGAAGGGATTGGTTTATTACATAAGTTAGATAGCAAGGACCCCATTGTGAGCAGTATGAAGTAATCAAGGAGCACAAGTCGGAAAGAAAGTGTTGTCCTTTGAACTTATAGATGGAGTAAGAAAACAAAATAGGATGAATAAGCTCCATGTATAAATAAAATCAGACACGTGAAATTGGAGGGATAAGCTCCATTTCTATTGTGTCAGCTGGTATCACAATGTACTAACTATGCAGATTTTGTCATGGTAAATTGGATCCTGAGAGAATCTTTGTACAAGGGTCCTTGGTAATAACTATACTACCAGGGATACCTACCTAATTGTATTTCAGGTACAACTGGATGTACTTCAATAGTTAATATGCACAACTAGAATTAAGTGCAAGATAGAAATTAAAGTACCAGAGACCAGTATGATTTGATATAGAATGGTTTATTAGGGGTCATAGAGTGATACTTTATTAAATACATGTCTGAGAAATATATTCGCATTTATAAATAATAGTTAATATATCTTAAGAATATATATTAAGGTTTATCTTTATCTGAACAGCGTCACGGCTAGGCAGCATAGTTCTGTCTATTTTAATAGTTTCTTTTTTGGTCATTATTTGGTATTCACACTTTAATACTTCGCTACAAGTTTCTTTATTTCATGAACATAAGAAATTTCAATAGAGATCATTTTTCTTTTAATATATTGAAATAAAGATTGAGTTTTTAATGAAGTATCATTGTCATTAGAGTGCCTGAAACAAAACACACCTTTCTTTCTTTCCTTCCAACTCAAGTATTTATTCATGTTCCAGACTAGTGGAATGAATATGGCGGTTCTCCTGCAAATGTTGCACAATGCTATGTGAAAAGACAACGCAATTATAATATAATATACGGCTGGATTGTTGTAGAATGACAAATGAAAACTCCATAATATACACTAGTTCTCTATAGCTAAATTTTAGCACCATTAGATCCATACACTGAGATAGGTGGGTAAATACTGCTTGTGTTTTAGATTACAAGAGTGGGGGTTTCCAGTCTCCCTGCTCCCTGACATTCTGGATGCTGGGTGTATAGCAGGGAAGACTTCCTATGATTGGTGTGGAATTCCACAAGGGACGGAGGTTGGAGTGGCCTTGGGAGACTTCCAGTGTGCAGTGTATTCTTCTGCAGCCGAGAGCACAGATGCAGGTACTGTATATTCAACCAATTGAATTATTTACATTGGACTGAAAGACTGTATATAATGTAGTATCTATGGTATATCTATGGTATCTTCCTTGTCTCACCACTGGGTGCTCCCGCACTAATAGGCATGTTCCTGCTGTCTCTAGATTGTAAGCTCTCACATGCAGGCCTCTGTCTACCCCTGTCTCATGTCTACACCTTATCTGTCAACCTCTTATGTCATTATTCTGTTTCTGTGTATGATTTAGTTTTATGTTTAATTTATTATACCTACTGTCCTGCACTGTGGAGTTTTGTGGTGCCTTATAAATATTGGTGTTTTAGTTTGGATACGCATGTTCCCGCTTGGTGCTCTAGTACTGATACGTATGTTCCCACCACAAACGCACATACACATTTTTCCGCAGTGTGCCATAACACGGATACGGTGACGGCTGCTCTAGCGTGGATATTCATGTCTCTAGCGCGGACACCCATGTTGCCGCCGCGTGCTCTAGCGCGGACACCCATGTTGCCGCTGCGTGCTCTAGAGTGGACACCCATGTTGCCGCCGCGTGCTCTAGCGCGGACACTCATGTTGCCGCCGCGTTCTCTAGCGCGGACACCCATGTTGCCGCCGCGTTCTCTAGCGCGGACACCCATGTTGCCGCCGCGTGCTCTAGCGCGGACACCCATGTTGCCGCCGCGTGCTCTAGCACAGTATTTGCTTGTTGAAAATTGTGGCGATAATGGGAAATTAGCAATCCTCATGACACTCAGTTTGGCTGGTTTGTCCAGGACAGCCTATATGCCAGCTGGAGGACCCAATACCTCAATGTCATCGTACTTCACTAAGGTAGAGATCAGTTGAATAAAGCCAAATATTTTCCTTATTTTTAGAACTACAGACACTTGAGAAAACAAATTAAATTAATAATAGCCAGGAGCATCACCATAACCCAAAATACTCTGCAAAGCTCACCAATCAGCAGATGCTTGTAGCCTAGAATATCAGTTTCCCTTCCACCAACACAAGCATATCTTCACTACAATACTGCAAGGTACAATCCCTGCTTAAAGTCTCCCTTCTTCTGGTAAGCTCACAGCTTCGCTGAAACCACTGAGCCTTCACTGACGTTCTTGTATACTGTTCAATCCTCTAGACCACTGGACTCTGAACCACTTAGTAGTCATGTCTGCACCAATACCTTGTTGCCCCGGCTGGCTCACCCCCTTTAAACTCTCTTAAATTCCCATGGGTGTGAGGCTTGTGGAAGGCTGTCTCTAGATAGAGATCTGGAACATCATTGGCTCAGCAAGTCCTATGGGGATGGCACGGTGTTCGTCCCTAGTACTTGGATCCTCTCCGGGCCTCCTGTGGTGCTGACTCTGGGTGGTCTTCCAGAGAAGAGGAAAAACAAAAAGTCCTTGAATTTTCATACAAAAGAGCTCAATTACTTTAAGTTCGTAATGACCCTGTTCCCTCCCCTGGTTAACCTGTTTGAATCTTTTTGGAAAGTTCTTGCTTTCAACCCGGTATTTGTTAAGATCTTGCCGACCGCTAAAGCACCACGCCTTGCATAGTTCCGATTGATCAGCAGATAATGGGTTGACATGACGGACAAAAAAAAGGATGTGATAGCAGTCCGATGATGTAGCTCCCTTGGGGAATATTTCAAATGACTCCCTATTACGACAACCCTGGCTACATTTAAATACAGAACCTTGACACAGTTTACAACAGAATATAGCATTGTCAATATGGATTCAATACATGCATTTCTCATCTAGAAAGTCCCCACATGGGTTAATCCTTTATTGCATAGGTTGGCATCCTTCCCCATTATACCACAGAAATGCTATGTACTTTTTCTTTTATTGTAAAATTTGAATTTTGTCAAAACTAAGTAATTATAAGAAACACAATACAGACATTAGTCTCTATGCTATAATTAA
The DNA here is from genome assembly GCF_038048845.1 of Mixophyes fleayi. Taxonomy (NCBI): domain Eukaryota; kingdom Metazoa; phylum Chordata; class Amphibia; order Anura; family Limnodynastidae; genus Mixophyes; species Mixophyes fleayi. The sequence goes on from NC_134403.1 coordinate 333,879,540, forward strand.
CAGGGTTTATATTCATTGTAAGTGTGGCTACATGCCAGAATGACACTTTACAAACCACATCTACAGAGTCTCCACAATGTCCATAACTAATAATTTATTAAAGACCCCAAAACAAGGATTGTTTGGCTATTCATTCCATGTTTTTGTAGTTAGACCAGCATACGAGTACATGTCTTGGGACCTACGTGTCTTACATTTCTGACAATACTATACCATATTTTATATTTCTTAATGATGCATGCATTGTATACATATTCCTCTCCATCCTCCTGTTTTTTTTTTTTGGTTTTTTTTTTTGATAATAAATTTAAGCAACGTCACATTCTGCTCTTCATGACAAATGTTTGCAGTGGTGATGTATGCCTGATCAATAGAGATTGACATACATACACTACGTCGCCAAAAATATGATGACTCCCCTTCTAATTAGTGTGTTTGGCCATTTCAGCCACACCCATTGCTAACAGGTGAATAAAATTAAGCATACAACCATGCAATCCCCATAGTCAAACATTAGCCGTAAAATGGGTCATATTACTAAGTTACAGTAAAATACAAAATAAAAATAAAACAAATTCACACCAAATAAAATATAAGGTTAAAGCAACAATCCCACATAGTTTTTTTTCCCTTTAAATGGCAAGTTAAGTTAGTTTTAAGCATAACATTTGACTTGGCTACAAATCATCTCCATTTCAAAAGCTGTCTGGATGGAAAAGTATGGTTGCCTAACACAGACATGAACCCTTAAGTGCAGCTACAGAAACTACGGGCTAGATTTACTAAGCTGCGGGTTTGAAAAAGTGGGGATGTTGCCTATAGCAACAAATCAGATTCTAACTGTCATTTTGTAGAAGGTACTAAATAAATGAAAGCTAGAATCTGATTGGTTGCTATAGGCAACATCCCCACTTTTGAAACCCGCAGCTTAGTAAATCTAGCCTTACGAGTTTAATCCTCAAAGTAGTTAAATAAATATTTTTTTCAATATTATTCAGTTATTAAAGTTTAGAATTATATGTTTTGATTTTGTTTATTGCAATATTATTATTTTTAAAACAAGCTACGTAAACCTATTGTATACTGTTTTGTATTTATATTTTGTCTCTTGAAAATATAGCTTTTTTAAAAAAAAAAAAAAAAGGAACAATCTATGTGAGCAGCGGTATATATAACCCGGCTAAGATAAATGGTTCAATAATATACATGTATTCTACAATAATATGTCATTTCAAAAAAGCAGCTCCCGCAGCACAAGAACATTGCTGAATAATCACACATAACAGATTTTACTGTGTCATTATTTAATAGAAAGAAAATAAGCCGTCAAGAACCCTCCCTTGTGTGAAAAAATGAGTACTCTCCATTATACAGGAGCCTGTAGAAGTAATCATTTTCTGTGTACGTTTATCAGCCTATCTTCTCTTACAATCAAGAGATAATGAAGTACACCTGATTGCTATTTTATATAGTCTTATCAGTGTCTGGAGGTGATGACACATGAATAACTGGCACCGATATGGAATACAAGGAGAGATCTCTTGGCCAGAGACCCGTTATCTAAAAAGTTCTGAAACATGAATAGAAAAAAAATATAACTGTATTTCTGAGATATTGTCATATGCACAAACATAACACTAGTGATTTTTGTCATGGTTACTATGAGGACGTCTGCTAAACAATTTAAAGTGAAACTTCAGCCTGCACTTTTATTTGAATAGTAATATGTGCATAGTACATGTTTGCTGCTGCAGTACTTTTGTTGTTGCTTATGATGAAACCCTTATCTAATAAACCTAATGTCCCATGCATCCCGCAGAACAGATCCTATACCTGTATATAGCATTTCTACCTTAACTGTATAAAATAATTCCCATCCACGCCAATGGTAGCCCACCCCCATATAGTACATACAACAACAGAGAACCAGGACCATTTCTTTATAACGCTGTGTCTGCTCACATGACAATTTAATTATTTTTATATTATCTATATTTATGCTATATATTTATAATTAGACTTTTTTTTTTCTTATTATTTTAAGTCCTGAATATTAGCACTTCCGCTCAGCTGACATTCTCAATGCCAGCGGGATTCCAGCCTGAAGACCACCCCAGTCCTGCCGAAGCTGTGACTTATTTCCCTTACTTCAAGGATCAGTACTTAGCGGTCGCTGCTTCTCTGAATGGAGGAAATGTTTTTGTATCCTTTGTCACAATGTTGGCTCAGTGGATGACAGAGTTAGGTAAGTACCAATCTCATTAAGCAGAATATGTAAATTGGGGATTTACCCTAGCTCAGTGTTGGCTAACTTGTGACACTCCAGGTGTTGTCAAACTACAAGTCCCAGCATGCTTTGCCAATATATAGCAGTTTATTGCTGGAATGGTATGCTGGGACTTGTAGTTTCACAACACCTGGAGTGTCACAGGTTAGCCAACACTGCCCTAGCTGCATGCAGTGATTTGGAAACTCAGTCTTTATGGTGCTATAGGGAAACAGTGTTCCCCATTCACTTTGATGTTAAGGCTTTCTGACCATATCATTGCTCCAGGACACCAAGGTTTCCTGTTCAGAAGTTTGCAGCATTGTTTATTGCTCACTGACCTGAACCTGATCATTATCATGTCCCCTATTCCACAATTTAAATATTGCAGAGCTTTAGCTGTATTTCCTGTTTTTGTATATAGCTATATTTCCTGGTTTTCAGCTTTCCGGGTAATAGATGCTCATTATGAACACAGAAAACGGCTGTTAAATTAAAATAAACTAACACAGTTAGATAAGTGCAGTCTTGTCTCATTACCTCTCTAATTTCCTGATCTCATTAGCTGATGTGTTGTGAAGACAATAACTATTCTGCGATTTCTCTGGATAAAAAGCATTCCTGTGGGTTTCTGCAGAGCACAAATTTTCAATGTAAAATACAAGATTTTAAACATTGTTCTGTGCTCTTATGTTGGTAGTGTTGACGGGATATTGTTATGTTACATTCACAAATATACAGGTTAAATAAAAATACTAAAATATTTGGTAGCATGAAGACTTACTGTGGTCAGTAAGGCTGCAGGTAGAATCCAATCATATAGTTTCAGTCAAGGTCATAATTGTGGATGTTGTAAAATACTGTTTCATAAAAAAATCTAAATGTGTTTTAACTGGAATTATGGGCAGCACAGTGGCTAAGTGGTTAGCACTTCTGCCTTACAGCACTGGGGTCATTAGTACAATTCCTCAACCTGGCCTACTCTGTGTGGAGTTTGTATGTTCTCCCCGTGTTTATGTTGGTTCGTGTGGTCGAGTTTCCTCCCACACTCCAAAAACATACTAGTAGGTTATTTTATTGCCCCCACCAGTGGCATTTCAGACCTTCTTTAATAATATTTGCTTCTACATTTACTTATTTACTTGTTGACGTTTGACGGTTTACTTCATGATACGCTCGTCTGCCTTGGGCCCGCCAGGGACCTCGGAAGGCGACAGGTTGTATCGGTGGGATGAAGCCCTCAATATATAGTACACCGATGCTATATATGTCTAAAGTCAATATAATAGGCATTCTACAGTTATTATGTAGTAACTACATGGCTGGATGAAGCATTTTAATTGCACTCTAATAATAATTTATGTAATGATGCACCATCATAAAAATAAATAAATTAAAATAATAAACGACTGCATTAACTGCTAAAAAGTATTTTATTTGTAGCAAATACATTTAAAAATTACATTGCAGATGTATATTTTCATTTACTATCTCATCTGTGTAAACTGAGTAAAAATAAACACTCATTTAATTGTCATATATTAGTGGTACAAATCTTCTTTGAGGGCAGTGTAATCATTCACTGACTAAATTTGTGGAAATAATTGTCATGATGCCTACCCTATTCGAAAAATGTCTCCATGGGGTTATTTACTAAACTGTGGGTTTGAAAAAGGGTAGCTTTTGCCTATGGCAACCAATCAGATTCTAGCTGTCATTTTGTAGAATGCACTAAATAAAAACTAGAATCTGATTGGCTGCTATAGGCAACATCTCCACTTTTTCAAACACACAGTTTAGTAAATCTAGCCCCAAGTGTTTATGGCTATATGCTTTCCATACAAAATGGTATTCACGCTGCTTTGTTCAAACACAATGATGTCTGGTGTGTGATGAGTGGGTGGGGGCTGGCCATAGACCGTGTACTGCATAGGTCTGTCCTCCCCGAAGATGAAGACGTTACAGTAAAGGCGAATGCTGGGTATACACTGTTAGATAGTGTTTCTAGCAAGCGATGATGGTAAATAGGATGACAGGGTTTATATTGCAAAAAAAAAACTCTTTGGGTCTTCACATTTAATTCCTAAAAAAAAAAGAAAAATCATTCAATTCCTAAAAATATTATTTTTATTTTAAAACTATGACCACTGATATACATATACATACATTTACATGTTTTAGATTTAAATTAGATGTTCTTTCCTCGATCTCTTTGCCCTAGATTTTTATTTATAATATATTTTAATAATATCGTTGTTTAGAAAAAAAGTACTTACCTGCCTAATCCTGCCTCCCACAACATTACGGCTTCTCTTTGCGTCAGTAAACCTGTCATTGTTTATAATACAGAGTGCCTATGTGATAAACACATGTCTAACTCACCCATGGCATACCTGCCATTGTATGTGTGGCGATTCTTATTTTAAATATCTGCCCCCAACCATACTTATTAGTAAAAAATTAGATATTTTTTGAAGCTACTCTTTTAAGATCCCTCCATTAAAAAGACAAAAAAGTATTTGTCTAACTCCACTTTTGTGAATCTAAATTTGGATTGAGAATACATTACTTTGCATTGCGTTTTTTTCTTTGTTTTTCAGGTTTCGAAACTTCTGATTCCAACATCTACAGCAAGGTGATCAATGCAGCTTTGTTTGTAAATGAGACCCAATTTACAATCTGTCCCACACTCTTTGGTGAGAGGCATGCACCTGACTGCCTTGCTTCTGTGTCAAACATGACCTCTACAGGCCTGTCATTGGGTCATGTGACTAGAGCCTTGTGTCGCGGGATCATCGAGAACCTTCATGCCATGCTGCCATCCCACCGGCTGAAAGAATCTGGGATTAAGCGGATTATTGGATCTGGCAATGCTTTGGCAAGGAATGCTGTGTTAAAGCAGGAGGTGGAGAGAATCTTCCCTTTTCCTGTGGTCTATGGAAAGGATGTTGATTCTGCAGTAGGCGCTGCCATGTTAATGGTGAAACAGTAAATAAATATTAATCCTATGACCTCTAATATGGGTTTTAATGTAACAAATTTGCATTAGGGAAAAAAAATTCTGCCTTTGCGGCCGGTCTGTTCAAATGCCAACTGCTTAATAATATCTGGGAGCTATCTCGGTGGCTTAGGTGTGCCAACACATAATGAGGTTTCTTGCCACCTATTTATCTTTGTTTGGTCAGATCCTCTGTATTTGCCTGGCTAAGGAAAATGTACAGTATCTGCCTTCTGACATCCAGTTTCCAATACTATAGTTTGTTATTTACTCATACAAATATTAGCTATGATTAAATGGTGCTTTGCAGAATAATTTCTAAGTCTTAAAACAACTACAGCATCATGTTTGAAACAATAAACTATGTTTTCTTTACAATTGTTTTAAGTATATTCAGTATTCTTGCATGAAATCCAACCATATTTCTAGATCACAACAGAGATATTGATGGAATTGTGTAACTGGTGACCCACTACAATACAATGTAACTGCTACAGTCAGGGCTAGTGGCAGAGAGGAATGATAAGTAAAGCAGTAGGAAAAAGCATGTGGTAAGGGGTTCATTAAGATTACATCCTAAGATAAAGCAAAAAAACTAGACAGTTGTGAGTCTGGTCACAGATAGTGAAACTAAACATGTTATCAAGTAATTTGCAAGATTTGTACATAAACATTGGGAGTGTTTTTTGGCTGTAGGAAAAGCTGGTGTAAGGATCCCTGGGATTGTGAATGGAGAGTGAAGGGCGGTCTCCATTCATCAGGCCTATTTCGGGACTTCCAGGTAGCTAGCAAGTTGCTGGCTAATCAGGAGTTGCACCCGATTGGGTGCTGTTAAAAAGCCATGAGCTTGTTCCCTCACACTCTCAATACATGGGTAGGAGTTCAGATGGCTCCTGAGAGATGCTGTAATTTGTGACCCTTAATTTCTGTTATTTTGTATGTGTGTGGGACATTAGGTCCTTCACTTTAGAGAGATGTTCCTGTGTATTAGTTAGAATCCATACAGGCAAAGATTTTGTTTATATTTTGTTGACTTTGTGGATGTACTATGTTGTACTATAGTGGATAAAACGAGCTACGGCTATTTGAACCAAAGCACTGGACTATTGTGATATATTTGGCTGATGTGTTTGAAGTGTAGATGTCTACCCCAGGAGACGGTACCCGTAACCCTATGTTGTGACAATGTCTGTGTGTGTATGTGTGTGTATATATATATATATTGTCAGGTACCATATAATATAAAATTCTCAAATATAAACTGCATACAATTGATAAATGAAACAGGGCTTATCTGTATAAAATCCTTCCTTATCCCACTTCAGTCTGCTTGAGTGATGTCATTTAAACTCAAATCCAATGTAGAGGGGAGAATAGACCTGAGTAAAAATAATAAGAATTCACAGCAATTGACCACACATGTGGAATTGATTTTGATGAGCTAAACAAAAAATGTGAACTTTTGGCTATTGTATATCAAAAGGCCTTTAAAATGAATTTGAGCATCTCAAGCACTACATGGTTCTTGATGAAAATTGTGAGACTCTCCCTTCATTGTACAGAAAAATAAATCTGTGTTTTCCAATGTTGAAATTACACTCAGAGGGCCCAATTTATTAAGCAAAGTAAAGCAAAAAAAGGAGTAACTTTGCACCTTGCCAAAACCATATTGCATTGGAGGAGGAAGTAAATTTAAAATGTGAGGACAGGTTTATAGTTGGGTTAAGGCATGTCCTAGATCAACTTTAAATTTCAGTATGAAAATAAAGTATTTGTGTGCTACCTGGAAAAGCAGCCAGTATTTAACTTATGTGTAAAATAATAAATTACTTTGCACCCCTTGCATCGTAACATGGTTTGTCCTGGAGAAATTTACTACTTTTTGCCGTCCTTAACTTAATGAATCAGGCCCAGAGTGTTCAAGTGCTTGACAGTGACCAACATTTATTTTCAAGACTAAAACTGATAAAAAAAAAATCAGCTTTACAGCACAATGGAGCAGCAGTGTTTGAACTGGTTTTCACTCATGTGTATTGAAAGTGATATCCTGAAGACCACTGACTTCAAGCCAAGTATAAAGCAATTATCTGTAAAGAAATTGTGCAAATGTTTGTGTTTGAACACTTGATTAATAATAAATTATTCATAGTAATTTTGTACTGTGCCATCTCCGTCTATGATTTACCGAGTACCATTTTTATGCTGAATTTCTTGTTTTTCAGGCTGATGTTATACTGTCCAAACGTTTATGTACATTAATCTCTCTATGTTGTACAGCATGTTTTTTAATGTTGATTTTATTGCAGTAAATAAATATAAGCTTAATTATATCGATAATTTACATTTTTATTCCTGTGAGTGGTTGTGTAGGTAGGGGCCCCAGTTCACTGCTTTGCCTGGGGGCCCATAATGCTGTTAAGATGGCAATGCCTGTAGTCAGGGGACCATCATCGGTCTTTGGAAGACTTTGGGAGACCTCACAGACCTGGCATACGCAAATAAAGCAAGGTATTGATAAGTTAGTGAACTCAATAGTAGAATTTAAATGATAACTTCATCAGATAAAATATAAAAAGACATTTAGCTTTAATTCTCCATACTCCCAATTCATCGAGATCCCTGATCAGTTTAATGATCCCCTTCCACTCTCCTTATCCTGCTAGTGCTGTTTTAAGGAAGCTGAGCTGGTAGATGTCCATCCCCTGTGAACTTTCAGGATGAAATGGTAAGTTCACAGGTCTGAGGCAATCGACACCCACTCACACCACTCAACAGGCAAGTGGGAAAGAGGAGCATGGAGTTGGGATCATTAGAGTGAAAGTGAAAACCAGCGAATGCAGAGCATGGAAGGTAAATTAATATATTTTTTTCATTTTATCTCATCAAACTCCTTCTACAACTATTTTTTCTGTTTTGGGCTTAATTAACTTTTCTATTTTAGTTAAACTTTTTACATTTTAATTAGAACTTAGATTATTTAACAGTATCAGGATCAATAGAGGAATAATTGGTCCTTATTTTCTCTATAATTTTTAATTTTGCCATTTTAAGTCCAGGTACTCTCTGCCATTGCTTTAGAGGGTTTTTTTTAAAAAAACAAATGATGGTAAGACATGTAATTAATGCTAGTGGGTAGGAGGAGGAGTGACTGACATACTGACACTTTCACAGATTACCTGGAATTATTTCACAGTCCTTTGTTTTATCATCACTTATTAATGTGCAATTAATAAATATAAATAACAAACACATATTTTGCTTGATCAAATAGCCAGTTTATTTGCTGATTTCTGATAAATCATCAATAATATCAGCATCATTTTTTTGTAATCTTGGTAGACTGACAGATGTTAATCATCCAAGTTTAAATAATTTTTCAATCTGGTAGGAGCTGGCAGGGAAAAGATGTCATCTGGAAGATTGTTCTCTGCAATCAGTTGTTTTCTTATGTATATCCTGCAGAGATGGCTCAGCTCCCACATATTTATATCAGGTTGCTGGAATATATTCCTGCCAGTTGGGTATTATTGCAGGATCTTCGTAACGGACCTGGTTCTTGAAATTTAAAAGAAAAAGTTTCTCAAATTATTTCATATGGTATCCAAACTCATTCTCAGCTTGGCTTTGTTACAGTATATCAACATTTATCATTGCGTAAAGAAACATTGACTTTATTAGTATGCAAAAGCACGTAGGGCCTGATTCATCAAAGCACAAATACTGAGCGAAATCTGTGTTTGGTGTAAAACGCACGTATGTCGGCCTTGCACACGCCCAAGTTCATCAACCCATGGATCTGAAGATACGTGCGCTGTTGAATTTGGGTATAGCTCTACTGTACTCTTCTACACAAGACACCGCACAAAATGTCCAAAGTCTATGTGGATTATAAATTTGCAAAAGAATGCACAGCAAAAAATAAATATATATATATAATTTATATATTTATTTTTTGCCGTGCATTCTTTTGCAAATTTATAATCCACACATATACATAATGTCACCGGTTAATAATAAAGGCATTAATGATCAGATTTTTTTCCCCCATAAAACATGTTTATTAGGATGCTGTTAATGTCTACTGAACATAAAACACATTTTTGCAGTTGTTCCTAATTGCAAACACATGTTCTAGCATGCATACAAGACTGTCATTGCTAGTGATCAGGACTTAAACTAACCCTGTAGCTGGAGCAAGACATACAGCAGAACAACAAATAACTTTGCGATGCCCAGAGCTTCATTCGGACGTGGCTGCATGCGCTCGAGTTTGGCACGCCCTTACTGTACATTGACAACGCAAAATACCTATTATCCCCACTCCGTTCACTCCCCGAAATCGTAAGCTGAAGTAAGTGTCCTTTGTGTTTGAAGACGGAGCTGACAAGGCTGCATTTACTGGCGCATGTCCCGATTCTGGGCATGTGCACAGTGATTTTGCGTATGATACGCTCAAAATCTTCAGATACTTGCCTTGATAAATCAGACCCATAATTTCTGTATGATATAATCACTCAAAAATGGATATAATATATCTTGACAAAGGACAAGCAAAGTGATAGTGGAGGAACTGATGAAATCACATGGAGCTACGGGTGCTGGAGATAGTCCGGATTGTCTGCACTAGTATGGACTGCTGTCTAGACAGAGGCATCGGGAGTTCCGGGTTATCAATAACTGATGCTGACATTTAAGCTATAGTTAGCCAAAGTAATAAAATGATCACTGGATGTAACAAAAACTAAGAATAAATTGTATATAAATAGGTAACATCAAACATTATATAGAACAGAATGAAATAAACTAGATTGTGGCATTGAGATAAGCTGTATAAAGATAAACAGAAGAAAAGGAAATAGTTGAGTATGAAATGGTTATGTATACACTGTAATTTTAAAATGTTTTAAAAATGTAATGGATAAAGGTATGTATTGTATGGCATCTAAAAGGACTATGAGTGTAGATACACCTGAGCGATGGCTTTCCACCAGTCGTACATTCAGTCCAAGCTAAAGTCATGGCGGGTTTTATATCTGAAATTAGAGACCGTTGGCCTATATAGCGAATCAGCTGTTGAGATAATTGTTCAAGTTGTGAAGACTCTGGTTTTAACTGAATGTACCACTGGGACAAAACAAGTGCCTGAGTGTATGAGCTCTGAAGATACAGAACAGAGGAAAACGAAAAACAGAAAAATAGGAGAAATAAACAAAATGGAATGTGATATTGCTGTCATCAATCATAACAGGATAAACAACATATAAAGGATAGCTTAGCACTATATAACAAAGCCCAGGGAATCACCAGCGATAGCCTTCAATGGGGGCTCTGCCGAAGCTTCCCCCGAAAAAGGAATCCTATTTACCAAGCACATCCGACTCATGTATGTACGGAAGGACCATGCCCTAGCCTGGTGAGTGACAAGACTCCAATCAGTATTGCCGGGGAGCTCAGCGTCACCCAGCTGTCCTGGCAAACTTTTATTGATAAATTGGGCGATAGAAGATTTTCTATTGCTGAGATAAGCAGTGATAGGAAACCTTTCATATCACAGGGACTTGATAGTAGAAATAGATTTGATATTTTGCAATAAACCAACATATGCGTCCAGAATTATTCAAAGCGGGAAAAGCATAGATGTTTGTGATGGTGATTTCCAGCCGTCTAATCTACAATGATATTGGCAATCAGTTTGAGGCCAACTTAAAATTTTACCTGGGCAGAGCAAGTAGCAGCTGCATAATACTAAATAGAAATATGCAGATAAATAAGATTATCTGCGCACAATGATTTATGTCCATATGATTAACAGAACATTTATTTTAAAGAAGAACTCCACACAAAATTATAGATGTTGTCCACTTTTGGCAGCCCCTTCTTAACTAATCCTGCTCCCCACCCACTCACATATAACAACTAGAGGAACCCTCCCTGTTACATGAACCGGAGGGCTGACTCTCACCATGGCTCTCAGTGCTAGATGACTTAGTCTGTCCATAGAGGTCTGTTGAAGAAGTACAATGGATTTCTTGCAATGCGCTAAGGGGGATCAATTGTCCTCTCTTCATATAGAAATAGGGGGATCCCCCACCCACCCTTATGTTGGATTGACATAATATGAGTGATGGGTAGCAGACTAGACAAAGTTCTAAAGTCAACAATATAATGACATCAACAGTATTACAATTGAAATATAGACAGTATTTTTAGTTTGAAAATTCAAATTTATACAGCATAATCCATAACTTTAGCGCTGTCCCTATCTCTAGACCTATCCCATACCCTGTCCCTATCCGTGTCCCTAGACCTGTCCTTAACCCTATCCCTAGACCTGTCCTTAACCATATCAATAGCCCTATAATAATACTGTCCACATTTGAAAGTCTACCTAATCATACTGTCCACCATGTGAATTGGCAACCTAATAATAGTGACAAGAACGATGGTACCCCTCCTGTGTCTGTGTGAGCAATGCCATTGAGCAATGGCACCAGAGACTGGAGAGTGACAAGAACACTGTTACACCTGTTTCTGTGTGAGCAATAGCACAGAGCAATGGCACTGGAAACTGGAGAGTGACAAGATCACTGCTACCCCTGTTTCTGTGTGAGAAATGGCATCGAGCAATGTTACTGGAGAACGAAGAGTGACAAGAACACTGCTACCCCTGTTTCTGTGTCAGCAATGGCATAGAGCAATGTTACTGGAGAATGGAGAGTGACAAGAACACTGCTACCCCTGTTTCTGTGTCAGCAATGGCATAGAGCAATGTCACTAGAGTCTGGAGAGCGACAAGAACACTGTTACCCATGTTTCTGTGTAAGCAATGGCAATGAGCAATGTCACTGGAGAGTGGCAAGAACACAGCTACACCTCCTGTTTCTGGGTGAGCAATGGCAATAAGTAATGTCACTGGAGAGTGACAAGAACACAGCTACCCCTCCTGTTTCTGTGTGAGCAATGGCGCTGGATCTCTGGTGCATGGAGGTACTTATTGAATCCACGCAACAATGACTTTTACCTTGATTTCAGTTCCGAGGAAGCGGGAAAGTACCGAACCAGCTTGATTCGTTACTTGGATGTTTGATGTTCGGGGGGGCTTGGTTTTCAAAATGAACATACAAAATGGTAGTAAACAAGCAGTCATAACAGTAACTGTCAACAAACAAAAAAAGTATATCTATACTGTATATAATGTAAAAATGAATGTAATGATGATGGATAATCTATATGGAAGTGGTGTTAGCTGTATACGTTTACAACTTCTTTCATACTCCAACATGGCGGCAAGGTTAATGTTGTATTGTGTCTCTGCTTGGAATATTGACAAATAGTATACACAACATGCCATTAAACTTGGAAAGTCTAATCAATTATAGGTACTATAGGAAAAAAGCAACATATACTACTTCCAGCTCTCAGACTGCTGATTTACAAAATACCTCTGTATTTTGCTAGCACTTACACAGTCAAATATAGATTGAAGGAATGTTTTTATGTTCTTTCCATGTCTTCTTTTGAAGACATCCACTCTGGTTTATAGGGGTTTAAATAGTTTTCTTCCACTATCAGAGTTGTGAAGTACCCAGAAGTATGCAGCAGAGCAGATAATCATGTTTTGGCTTTTTTTTTTTTTAAAAAAAAGTATTTTTCTATACAATTAAAAATATTTGAAATTACAAGTTTAGATATGTGCAAACAAAATTTATAATAAATAATATCAGCCATCAAATCATTTTTATTTTTTAGGTTGAGCCTTAAATTTTATTACACTCAATTCACAAACATTTGACAAAAAATGGAGCTATGGGAACTGATCATGTTATTAGTAGTAGTAGGGCAGCGCCTCACAAACCCTACATTATAAACAGAACAAAGATATTGATAATGGGAATATCTCCCAATTGACTGTATTTAGGGGGGAATGCGTCAATTTGCAAATCCAAAAACAGGCAGGGCTTTTCAAAAATGTGGGTGTGGTTTTAGTAAATCATGGGAGGTACTTTTGAACTGTTGGGAGGTAGGTATTTAGGTGCACAATTTGCACTGAAATACAGCAAACAATAAAATATTTGTCTAACTTACGCTAGATATTATTTACTTATGAATTGACATTTATTTATATAGACTCTGCACAGCTTTGCAATTGTGAACAAACACAGAAATAAAACATCACCAGGTATTTCCTAACTGACAAAGAGACATATAAGCTAAGTGGTTGCTGTAGTTCAGTGCAAAATTTCACCTAAACGCACCGTTAGTACATGGATCCTATTGTCCAAACATTTTGCGAATTCATGAAGGCGACAAACTGACAACCCAGCAGACTGCTAAACTTTTCCAAATTGTTTCCATCATGTTTAACAATATATAATACTTTATTAATTTATTTGATATAGGCTGTATAGCAGATATACGTTTAGTCAGCTCAGAATCTTCATATACCTACAACTATAAGTATTGCATTTCTGGCCTCCATGTCAGCTGAATTTCTCTCATGCGTCTTATAGTCACATGCTTAAGCCACTAATAATATTGTGATTTAACAGAAAAACATTTCCACATTATCTACTGCCAGTTTGATTGCTAGACCTTAAAAGGCACTTAGCAACCGCAATTACTGTCGGTGGTCATATGATTTGGTGGTAAATATTAGATGTATTTTTCCCTTGACTAACTGTGTGGTCAGATCATCCGTAGCATTCTCAGACTTTTTGCTGTGCCTTATTCACAGCACAATCAGCCATTAGTTGTTGGAATTGGTTCAAAATTAATAATTTTATTTTTCTTTTTAAACATACATTAAAGTATATGGTTATGTGTTTCATCTGGAAATAAATCATTGTCTTATTTTGTGGCCTCCAAACTCATTCCTATGAAATATACATTTGTGGCCACAAGACAATTTAGGGTTGTAGATATTTAAATATTTCAAATCATTATGATTTCTATTTTTAGTTTTCAATAGTTTTGCTATATGTTCAAATAAACCCAGTGCTTTACTCGGGATGGAATCACCTATGAGCACACTTATGAGTCACTTTTGAGTTATTATGAAAGAAAATGTTTAACAAATGCCAAATCAGTTTGTGAAGGTTGTGTAAAAAAAAACAAAAAACAAATCAGAATCTGAAACAACAAAAATTTTTTAATTTTTAACTAAATTGTTTTTTTAAAATGTACTTTTTAACAATATTGTATCACTTGCAGAAACTTGAAGGCTTATGTAAATATACAGTGATGATGGTCATTAATACCAGCTAGACACTTTTACTATTTGAGATTTGACCTCTAAAGATATTACAGTTTTCTTCTCCTCATGTCTATATTATATGGTTTTATAGGTGTATTCTACAATTAAATCCCTATAACTTTAATGTATTAATAATAATAATATGTAATGTACATTTGTAAATAACAATAGTGAGAAATTATTAATTTATAATAATAGTAATAATAATAATATGTATTATAATGAGATTTTTATTTAAATTATACCCAATAATATATACATATTTTAGTATCAAAACAAATGTTAAAAAAAAAAAAATATTGCATCTTTAATAATTGTTGATTGTAATTACTTCTTGTGACGAACTTTAATAAATAAATTATTTAAAAAAATAAATAAAAAAAATTCTGCAGCGCTGTGCTGTGAAACTTACAAGCCAAATTAGGGTATAGTACAAAAATTTAGAGGGCCAACAAGCAAAATAGAGAACAAGTAAAAGCAAAACACAGCACTTTTAGCAAACATTAATGCAATGATAGCTATAGATAAAGCATAATACATACAACCTAACAGGCAAGGTACAGAACAAGCAAAGTGTAATACAGAACTTGGAAGAGGTATAATACAGGGAAGCGTAGGTGGAAGAGGTAGGAGCTGACAAAAAGGGGGAGAGATGGCCCTGTTTGTGAGAGTGGGAATGTGTTCAGAGGCAGCACCAGTGGAATTAGGTAGCAGACTGATAGGCTTTGATAAACTGGTAGGTTTTTAAGGAGCATTTAAAACTTTGGAGTTTCATAGCTTGCCAATAATGTGGCTGTTACTTGTTACAACAGCACATGTAAAACATGTATTTCTTTAACATATGTAACACCCCCTAACACAGATGAGGATGGTGTTAAGATGAGGTGTATACTTGCGTGTGCATCTTTCATGTTTCTCCAGATATGGTGCTTCTACCCAAATCTTCATTCCCAGGCACACACAATGTAAACTGCAGTATACTTATAAGGTAGCCAGTGTTACGAGCCGCGGCAGTGCCCAGCCGCCGCGACTCACTCACCTGCGTCCCGGCCGTCGCCATGGCGACCAGGACGTCATTTCCGGCCATAACCCGGCCGTTGCCGGGGCAACCAGCAGACGCTTCAGAGCTGCGTCCCGGCAATAGGAGGAAGCCGGGCGCAGCGATTCTACAGCCTGTGGGCTAATTAATAGGGGCAGATCATAGGAGGCAATTGCAGGCATTAGCCTGCAACTGTGCAGGCCAGGGGCAAGCCCTGATTGGCTCTATTAGTGACTGCTCTATTAACCTGCAGGAGTGTGTTCAACCTGTGATTGGTTCAGCTGGGTATTTAAGGCAATGAGGTCTGCTGCCTCATTGCCGGTTATAGCTTCTGTGCTCCAGTCTGCTGACCTGCTTGTTCCAGTTCCTGTATCCTGTATCTACGTTTGACTTCCCGTGTATGACCCTTGGCTTCGTATTGGACTTCGCTTGTGTTTCCTGTGACCCTGATCCTTGGCTTGTTTACCCGTTCTGCTACTTTGCCTGTGACCTCTGACCTCAGCTTGTTCATCATTACTGTTACCTGCTGCCGGCCTTTGACCTCTGCGTGGACCTGACTCTTCTTGCCTGGGTTCTCCCCAGCCGGTACACACTTCACGACCCTCTGTCAGTCTGCAGCCCAGTCTGTCCCCACCATCAGGGGCTCCAGTGAACACCTGACTGGCAGAGTAGACTCCGGGTTGTGTTGTGCCGGCTGGAGGGGTTCCTAACAGCCAGTTAATAAAACAGGAGTGGCAGCAGCAGGTTAAAGGTTAAAATACAATTTAAGATAAAAACAAATAGCCATGCAAGGTTAAAGATTCTGTTTATATATTGTAACCGGGTTAGGGGAACAGATGCCATCTCCAGGGGTAGATGGTAGTGGTGTACAGCAGCTGAGAACTAGAACTCACACAAGTCCAAGGTTGTGGTACAACTGGCCTAAGCCAATTTTATTAAGCAGAAAAAAATAAAGAAAACTTCAAAAGAAACCCATTTTCTGTCCAGCACTAACTAAACACATGTCGTTCCAGACTGTCAAACTAAACAAAAACATTAAAAGTTCCAGCACATATAGTTCACTCACAACAGATGTCAGACTATCTCCTATAGAAACGATACAGTCTTATTCCCCAGTCAGAGCAGAGACTGACAATGATCACATTGACATCATTTCAAGAGCCCTTACAGGTGATTTTTGTCACAATATATGTACTGTTCTTTGGATAAAAGTATTAATATTTGTCACAGTGCTAACAATTAACAGGTCCAGTGCTCCCTTGGTGTGCTCCCCCGGGGAACCTGGTTAGCTTCACTCATAGAATCCCACAGCAGAAGTCTCTCAAAAGGAGCCTCTATATCATCAGCAAGAGTTATCTACTTCCCCTCTCTCTCAGTAAAGAGTATAACACTCTCCGATGAGCAATTATATTTGCTTGCCTCAGCAGCCTCTGGCCCTGTTTCTGACTGAAACTCTTTCTCCTTCACCTCAGAGCCTCTCTACCCTGGATTGCCCCTTCACTCAACACACTTATCCTCATCAACTATTAATTTCCTGTGCTGAGCTCACTGTTCTGTTTTCTCGTTATATGGTTCACTGATTCTGCCTCTCAAGATAGCTTATAAAGACTATTCCTGAGATATATGCTCTCTTTTCTGAATGGTCACAATGAGTTACCTCACTTACAATATTCTACCCCTCTCTCAAAACAAAATTCCTGTTCCTCCTGTTAAATTCTACCACCTCCAGCTCCTTTGGCATGCCAGTGAACTGTGGATCAAACCATTTCCTTTCTCACGGAACCCGTCTGCAGGGTCTTGCACAAGTGCATTGCGGTCTCCCAGCCACTGTCATGGCGGGGATGACTTCCTCCTGCTGAGGTCACATCGTCTCATCTTGAAGATCTGAACGTTGGCCACACATAGATGATCCTGTTATGATCTAGAGCATGCACTGTCACCTTCTTTTAAATAAAGTCATCAAGCCCCTTTTTTTCCTTGCATATATTTGGAGCCTTGCTTTGGGGGAAAGGGAAAACTCTTAACTACTGACGTGCCTGAATAAATTGTAGAGCACTGTGGAATATGTTAGTGCTATAAATGATGATAGTTATAATAATAATAATAATAATAATAATAATAATAATAATAATATAGATCCAGTAAACTGAATTGTACAAAGTAGGAAGAAGGAAATGTGTGGTTTATAAAGTGCTGAGATGAATTATACTTCAATTACAAATTGACTCGTCATCAACACAAACAATAATGGATGTTCAGTATAATTTACTTTTGTGATATATACATTTTGTATATCTGACTGGTTTAAATTATGTATGAAGCTATAAAGCACTTGGCCTGCACACTGGTTGGTAGAAGTCCTATTATGCTGAGACTGCTGTCTAATAAAGGCCAGCAATAGAAAACCCTACTTAGTATTATTGTACATTTCCAATTGTTTCTACAGCAAAATGTTTGGTCGGTATAGAAAGTAAGAAGGAATATTGTCATATTGTAAATTTTTCTTTTTCACCTACAATACCAGTCCAAAGTTTGGACACACCTACTCATAAAAGGGTTTCTCTTTATGTTTACTATATTCCACATTTTAGAATAATAGTAAAGTCATCAAACTACAAAACAACACAAATGGAATTATGCAGTGACCAAAATAAGTTAAATAATACAAAACTATCTTATATTTTAGATTCTTCAAAGTAGCGATCCATTGCCTAGATAATGGCTTTGCACACACTTGGCATTCTCTCAACCAACTTCATGAGGTAGCTTCCTGGGACCTTTTCCCACAGTCTTGAAGGAGTTCTCCATGAAGTTGTTCTTCATTATGGTGAGCAGTTACTCCTTACTTTTTCTTCACTCTTCAGTCCAACTTATCTCAAACCATTTCTATTAGGTTTAGTTCAGATGATGAAGCGGGGCAAGGCCATCTGATGCAGCACTCCATCCCTTTCCTTATTTGTGATAGTTCTTACACATCCTGGAGGTGTGTTCTGGGTCATTGCCCAGTTAGAATAAAAATGTCAGCCCAACCAGATGGGATGGTGTGTGCTGCATAATGCTGTGGAGAACAAGCTGATTAAGTATGCATTCAGTTCTAAACAACAGTGTGACCAGAACAGCACCATCATACCTCCTAGCTCATTCTTCATGGTGGGAACCACACATCCAGACATCATCTGCTCACCCTCTTGCATCTCATGAAGATACAGCGATTGGAACCAAGAATCTCACATTTGGACTCATCAAACCAAAGGATGGATTTCCACTGGTCTGATGTCCACTGCCTGTTTCCTTTGGTACAAGCAAGTCTCTTCTTCTGATTTTTCTCCTTCAGTAGTAATTTCTGTGCAGCAATTCTACCATTAAGGCCTCCTCTGAACAGTTGATGTTGAGATTTTTTTTAATGATATAAATAGTATAACAAATGTATGATTTTTACTTTGTATGCTGTTCAGTGTGGTAATAGAAACTTGGCTAGTATCAGAAATAAGTATTATGAAATATGAAAAATGGTTATAATGAAGTAAATTAAAGATTGATACACATGTTGGAAATTCAATTAATAGCCGGGTCTTTATAAAGATGCAATTGGAAGAATGGAACACACCTGCCTCTGAGGAAATCGTTTGTTGCAATGAAACGTGTTGGGTCAGGTGTATTGGATTAATCAGTACCTTTATTGTCTGTGTGTTTAGCCTGATAATTGTTATTTCACCCCTGCTGTGAGATCCAGTGAGATAACCTCAGTGTGGAGTACTCGGAGCGCCTGTTATTTGCAGCCCTACAGGCATTGGTATCGGAAGGCTCCTCTGATCGGTGAGACTATTTAATTATGAGTCACACCTCTTAGAGCATTATATCAGACAGATCCCTGACATTATATTCACTGATTATATACGTTGATCATTTGGAGTGCTTATTTATACTTTTCAGGAAGATATGAGATTTGGATAACTTCCGATTTGCTCTCAGATTATTTTCTGAATTTTTGCATTTTACTTCATTTGCTAAATTGATTTATCTACCAGATGGGAGTTATATCGGATGAAAAGATCTATTACAATCTGTGAAAGGCTAATTAGCCAGATTCTTTCAGTGAGATCTAATCTATAATATAAATGTCTAGTGGCGTGTGTTAGTCTGTCTGTGTGTGGAAAAAATAAACCCAAGCTGCAGCGCCACCTGCTGGGCGGAGTTATACACTGACCTACTAAATTCTTAGTGTGTGTGGAAAAAAAAATTCAGAAAGGGCTGAAATTTGGAATACTAAGATGTTTTTAATTTGTTAATTGTTAAAAGTGTTTATAAAGATTTTAAAAAAAAATATATATATTTCTTGAAGGAGAAGTGACAGTTGGGAGTGGTTGGTGGTTGCCGGGGGTGACAGTGGGGAGTGGTTGGTGGTTGAGGCCTGGGCTATGGCCCAAATGCATGACAAGAACCTTTTTAACACCTTAAGTAGCTTGATTTGACTAGAATGCATGAGTATCATGCACAGGTTAACTTGTACTGTATAATTGCGATTCATCTTCTAGTTTTTGATTGGTGGAAATTTACAATCTATGCACACTCTGGAGTGGAATAAGGTCCTAATTAGTGATATCTATTTGTATTATACCAAGGTTCATCAAAGTTCTTACAATTGCTACTAAATATCTATATCATTGACTTTCTTCAGGTCTTTGCTGTTCACCTCACCTAGTTTATTTGATTGCAGGTGTTTCTATCTTTATATCTCTCACAGAGAAATCCTGAAAAATCCATAGCAGTATAGTTTATTTAGCATAGCATATACCCATATAGTTGAGGAGCAGGGAAGCATTGGGCCGCCGCTAAGTGGCAGCGTGTCATTAAAGGGGCGTGGCCATATCATTGGGGGTATGCCTTGCATCATTGGGGGTGTGCCCTCCATACTTTTGTCCCCCCTTCTCTTATTTCACTCACTCTGTGCCCTCCATACTTTTGTTCCCCCTTCTCTTATTTCCCTCACTCTGTGCCCTCCATACTTTTGTTCCCCCTTCTCTTATTTCACTCACTCTGTGCCCTCCATACTTTTATTCCCCTATCTCTAATTTCCCTTTCTTATTATATGCCATTGTGTCTCCATTATATTATTTACCTTTCTATTGCCTTTTTCTCTTCTGTCTTCTTCTTTTCTGGTATTCTGTCTTCTTTCTTTTCCATCAAGGTGCTCTTTTCTGCTTCTCACTGAATATGGCTTCGGGCATTATGACGTCACGCCTGACATTCAGTGGGACAGAAGAGGAGACTTCCAGGAGCCGTCACGGTCATGTGATTTTCTTTTTCTTCTTTTGTTTGCATTTGTTTTTCCTAAGGCAGAAGGGGGTAGGCAGGTGGAGAGAAGCGCCCCGTGCCTTGGCTACCCCTCTCACCGCTGTCGCTGGAGGGGCCCTCTGGGAATAACTGGGCCCTAGGCAGTTGCCTAGGTTGCCTAGCAGTAAATCTGGCCCTGCAAAGAACCCCTTACACCATATTTTACATGAATACACAAATATTACATTACCACTGCATAGGTATGTTAATACATCTTCTACATCCCCACTAGAAACTCTTTTGGGTTTACTTTGAATATTTTTGTTATTACTACGTTATTATGTATGTATTGAGTATGTATGGCCATTGACAATGTTATGTGTCTGTCCCATTTGTAACCAATAAACACTTTTGCACCTTCACTGTTTATTATTTATTATTAGGTATATTTATACTGCATTGACACTGTAGCACTAATACCTCACATAAATCTCATCTTGGCACAGATAGTGTCTTCGTCAGCAGCGTCTGTGGATGACAATAAGGGAAAATATTAGTTTAGCTATAAGCGTTTATTTTTCATTCATTAAACATTTTTGTGGAAAATCAGAACTGATCCAAGAATTGAATTGCAGCTGAATTTCATAATCGTCCAAATCCAGTCAATCATCTCTAATTAGCACACGGATGTCTAACAATGTGAGAATGGAAAACACATAAAACATGAAACGAGCGTTTAACACTCTGAAACTGTTGTGACACATTAAAAGAAATTCAGCTGTAGCTTATTTTAAAAATATGAGTTTGTTCAATATATTTCAGGTTAAATATGTAGTGTTTTTTTAATATCCTACAAGTGTCATTTTGCTGGGCTTTAGTAACTTCTTAAAAGGTCGCTACAATTATTAATATGAAAAAGAGGAATCTGTTGATTCATTTACAATTAAATGTGCATGCTATTTTATAACTAAATAAGTTAGTTTTAGGCAGCCTATAAAAACAGTATCACAATAACATATTTGCTTCAGTGTGGTTTTAAACATGAATATTTTCCTAATTTGCGTGAAATCAGTATATCAGTTCCCATGTTTCTCACTGTAAATGTCTTTGTTTTCGTCATCTAAATCAACACTGGCCATGAAGATAAAGGCTGGCGTGAGACATATGTTGCTGGATGTAGAGTCTACATATGCACAGCGCCTGGTAAAAGCTTTGATAACTGCTGGGAATTACATCCTCTACAGACTATTTCTCAGTCATCACATTACTAGTGAGCTGAACCTATCTGCTTAGTGAAATCTAAGAATGCCGAGGGGGAAGCAATAACTCTGTCTTGTCCAGAGAAATTTCACTACATCTAGAAACAGCACTGCTGGGAATTGGTCCTGATGAGACTTGGCTCAATATTTACAGGCACAAATACACTCTATACACATCCGATAGAAGATTAAGCTGTTAAAGACAACTGCAAAAACATAGAAAATAACTTTCCAAGGTAACGATTTTGTATTTCATTCAATATTGTATATATTGGCATAACCTATATTAGTTTTACCTACATCATTGTCATTTGTTTCCTGTGCTTTTTTTTTCTACTAAAAACGAACTTATCTAAAGTATCTTGTTTTTCCTATAAGCTACAATGGGATTTTTGGAAGATAAAACTCTGTGATATGTATATCACATGCAATACAGTAATTTGAAATGCATTTTTAAATGGAAGTTTAGCTGACATGTGATATGACATATTATATAGAGTGTAGAAGATAATGAAATATTACTTGCATTAGAGGTTGGGCAGAATAACAGAAAACATATGGAAAATTATTTATTATGATCTTTGTTTGCAAATGTATGTTTACATAGTATAAACAGTGTACAATTGTCAATATGTTGGTCTATTGTTTAAATATTGTACCTCCCTAGCATATCGCATGTAGATATAAATAGGCAAATTGGCTAATGACTGTTAGAAAAAAATCATGGATCCTGTTTGTATCCCCATTTGTAGCTATTTCTAAATCAGTCCAGTGGCATGTGATAAACTCATTACAATGTAATTAATAATATATAAGCAGGTTCATAAGTTACATAAGAACAAATCTCTTAAGTGCTTCTTTCTTATTATGGTTGGCCTAATATACAAACAGAGAAGTAATATAGGCTTTTCCCTAACGTATGTTATTATCACTGCTATTTTAAGAATTTTGTGATGAAGCAGTTGTGCACTTTCCCTGATTTCCAGTAACGATCTTAGAGTGCTGTTCACGGATTGTATTAACTTACCTGGAAATCAAACAAAATCAGTGTTTAGTGATAACAAGGATTTGTGGGGAAATGTTTCCGTAGAATATATTACTGATCAAAACTACAGGATTTCACAGTATACATGATAAATAGTTGCATCATGCTTAATGGATATTAATACAATGTATAGATGAATGTGATCTAAATGAATTTGTATTGATAGTAACACAAATAAATTTGAGTTGGAATAGCCCCTCAGACTGACACCTCTTCTTGGGGTGTGATTAGCATTTGATGTATCTATCAAAGTGTTACTCTCAGTGAGACAATAACAGATCCTTATGACATCATCTATGTCACATGGTGTAGACAGGGCTTAGGGCTTGGGAACTGGAGTCACAAGCCCATTCACTTGTGGTCACACATGATTCCTCCCTGTCCTTCACTTCCCATATTCAATCCTTGATAAAGTCATATTGCCTTCACCTAAAAAAATTCTTCTGCAACACCTTTGCTTCACTACTGAAAGTACTACATTAATACATGCACTTATACACTCATGTCTCTTTCATCCTTCATCATCCTGACTCCAGGACTATTCTCATCATGCGTCCATTCTCTGAAATACACTGCCCTGCCCTATCCATCTAAGTTCTATACGTTAAACTTAAGTGTTTCCTGAAAACTCACCTATTCATTCCATAAGTACACTAGAACTCAGAGACGAAGTAATTGGCAGCACAGTGTCACGCTCATTCCCAAATTTTCTTCCTCCACCATATATTTAAACTATTAATCCTTATGGTACAGTCAGATGTAGATGGCAGCCTACCAGATCTCATATCTCTTATTGTAGCCCCCATGTCTCTCTCATTGCTACCCCATCCATGTCTCTCTCATTACTGCCTCCTCCATGCCTCTCTCATTGCTGCACCCTCCATGCCTCTCTCATTGCTGCCTCCTCCATGCCTCTCATTACTGCCTCCTCCATGCCTCTCTCATTGCTGCACCCTCCATGCCTCTCTCATTGCTGCCTCCTCCATGCCTCTCATTACTGCCTCCTCCATGTTTCTCTTATTGCTGCCTCCTTCATGCCTCTCTCATTGCTGCCTCCTCCATGTTTCTCTCATTGCTGCACCTTCCATGGCTCTCTTATTGCTACCCCATCCATGTCTCTCTCATTACTGCCTCCTCCATGCCTCTCTCATTGCTGCACCCTCCATGCCTCTCTCATTGCTGCCTCCTCCATGCCTCTCATTACTGCCTCCTCCATGCCTCTCTCATTGCTGCACCCTCCATGCCTCTCTCATTGCTGCCTCCTCCATGCCTCTCATTACTGCCTCCTCCATGTTTCTCTCATTGCTGCCTCCTTCATGCCTCTCTCATTGCTGCCTCCTCCATGTTTCTCTCATTGCTGCACCTTCCATGGCTCTCTTATTGCTACCCCATCCATGTCTCTCTCATTACTGCCTCCTCCATGTCTCTCTCATTGCTGCACCTTCCATGGCTCTCTCATTACTGCCTTCTCCATGCCTCTTTCATTGCTGCCTCCTCCATGTTTCTCTCATTGCTGCCTCCTTCATGCCTCTCTCATTGCTGCCTCCTCCATGTTTCTCTTATTACTGCCTCCTCCATGCCTCTCTCATTGCTGCACCCTCCATGCCTCTCTCATTGCTGCCTCCTCCATGCCTCTCATTACTGCCTCCTCCATGTTTCTCTCATTGCTGCCTCCTTCATGCCTCTCTCATTGCTGCCTCCTCCATGTTTCTCTCATTGCTGCACCTTCCATGGCTCTCTCATTGCTACCCCATCCATCTCTCTCTCATTACTGCCTCCTCCATGTCTCTTTCATTGCTGCACCTTCCATGGCTCTCTCATTACTACCTCCTCCATGCCTCTTTCATTGCTGCCTCCTCCATGTTTCTCTCATTGCTGCCTCCTCCATGCCTCTCTCATTGCTGCCTCCTCCATGTTTCTCTCATTGCTGTCTCCTCCATGTCTCTCTCATTGCTGCCTCCTCTATGCCTCTCTCATTGCTGCCTCCTCCATGTCTCTCTCATTGCTGCCTCCTCCATGCCTCTCTTATTGCTGTCTCCTCCATGCCTCTCTCATTGCTGCCTCCTCCATGTCTCTCTCATTGCTGCCTCCTCCATGCCTCTCTTATTGCTGTCTCCTCCATGCCTCTCTTATTGCTGTCTCCTCCATGCCTCTCTCATTGCTGCCTCCTCCATGTCTCTCTTATTGCTGCCTCCTCCATGCCTCTCTCATTACTGTCTCCTCCATGTCTCTCTCATTGCTGCCTCCTCCATGTCTCTCTCATTGCTGCACCCTCCATGCCTCTCTCATTACTGCCTCCTCCATGTCTCTCTCATTGCTGCACCATCCATGCCTCTCTCATTGCTGCCTCCTCCATGCCTCTCTCATTATTGTCTCCTCCATGTCTCTCTCATTGTTGCCTCCTCCATGTCTCTCTCATTACTGCCTCCTCCATGTCGCTCTCATTGCTGCACCCTCCATGCCTCTCTCATTGCTGCCTCCTCCATGTCTCTCTCATTGCTGCCTCCTTCATGCCTCTCTCATTGCTGCCTCCTCCATGCCTCTCTCATTGCTGCCTCCTCCATGTCTCTCTCATTGCTGCCTCCTCCATGTCTCTCTCTTTGCTGCCTCCTCCATGCTTCTCTCATTGCTGTCTCCTCCATGTCTCTCTCATTGCTGCCTCCTCCATGTCTCTCTCATTGCTGTCTCCTCCATGCCTCTCTCATTACTGTCTCCTCCATGCCTCTCTCATTGCTGCCTCCTCCATGTCTCTCACTTTGCTGCCTCCTCCATGCCTCTCTCATTGCTGCCTCCTCCATGCCTCTCTCATTACTGCCTCCTCCATGTCTCTCTCATTGCTGCACCCTCCATGCCTCTCTCATTGCTGCCTCCTCCATGCCTCTCTCATTATTGTCTCCTCCATGTCTCTTTCATTGCTGCCTCCTCCATGTCTCTCTCATTGCTGCCTCCTCCATGTCTCTCTCATTGCTGCACCTTCCCTGGCTCTCTCATTACTGCCTCCTCCATGCCTCTCTCATTGCTGCCTCCTCCATGTCTCTCACTTTGCTGCCTCCTCCATGCCTCTCTCATTGCTGCCTCCTCCATGTCTCTCACTTTGCTGCCTCCTCCATGCCTCTCTCATTGCTGCCTCCTCCATGTCTCTCTCATTGCTGCCTCCTCCATGTCTCTCTCATTGCTGCCTCCTCCATGCCTCTCTCATTGCTGCCTCCTCCATGCCTCTCTCATTGCTGCCTCCTCCATGTCTCTCTCATTGCTGCCTCCTCCATGTCTCTCTCATTGCTGCCTCCTCCATGCCTCTCTCATTGCTGCCTCCTCCATGCCTCTCATTACTGCCTCCTCCATGCCTCTCTCATTGCTGCACCCTCCATGCCTCTCTCATTGCTGCCTCCTCCATGTCTCTCTCATTGCTGCCTCCTCCATGTCTCTCTCATTGCTGCCTCCTCCATGTCTCTCTCATTGCTGCCTCCTCCATGTCTCTCTCTCATTGCTGCCTCCTCCATGTCTCTCTCATTGATGCCTCCTCCATGTCTCTCTCATTGCTGCCTCCTCCATGTCTCTCTCATTGCCGCACCTTCCATGCCTCTCTCATTACTGCCTCCTCCATGCCTCTCTTATTGCTGCACCTTCCATGCCTCTCTCATTGCTGCCTCCTCCATGTCTCACTCATTGCTGTCTCCTCCATGCCTCTCTCATTGCTGTCTCCTCCATTTATCTCTCATTGCTGCCTCCTCCATGCCTCTCTCATTGCTGCCTTCTCCATGCCTCTCTCATTGCTGCTTGGCCAAATCCTGGAATATTGGGTCCCTGTTTGGAAAAGAGTTATTACTATTCACTTTCTGGAAAGCAGAGTAATTAGTAAATATTAGACCTCCCCAACCCCAACCAGCCCAACAGTAAATTAATAGCATTCCCATTTACTATGTAGATCTATTTTTCCCCATCAACTCCAACATTAAATTAATAGTGTTTACAGTTAATAAATAAGCCTTCTTTCCCTGAACCAGCCCCAATATTAAATTAAAAACATTCCCATTTATTATGTAGACATATTTCCCTCCTAGCAGCCCCAACATTGAATTAACAGCATTTCCATTTAATAAAAAGGACTATTTCTCCCAACCAGTCAAATGTTTTTAAAAAATTATACCCCAAATGCCACCTTCTTTTTTTTTATAGATTGAATGCCGGAATAGTCTTGTTATCCCCCCCCCCTCTACATGTTTTATAGATTAGGTATGTCAAGACCCCTATATTTTTTATAGATGTGACACCAGGGGGTAAATTTAAATCGGTGGTGGCTTGTAAAGGCAAGTTTGCCTTTACAAGCCATCGCCGCTTTAAATTTTAGCTGCAAACTCGCCGATTTCCGGCGACTTGCAGAAATCGGACTTTCATACATTTACCCCCAGGTTTCCTAAGACATGAAAGTTTTGAAGAAAGAAGAAATATACTTAGATATAGTCAGAAGAAATTGCGTCATCTGGAAGAATCTTGTGTAGACACATACTTGCATTTAATTGATTACCTTAAAATGTAATTGAATGACAGAATTGCTGCATACATCTATAATCGTTTCAAGGATGTGGTTAGTGGTAGAATGGCAGACATTAAGAAATCATGGAATATTCCACCAAATTAGCTGCGCATTATCCACAAGATGTAGACAAATGATTGAGTTTGCCATTGGAAGAAGCTGTCACACACCTTTATCACATAAAGAGCAAGGATATTTTTCCTACTGTATCTGTTTCTCTGAGAATGCACCTTTGCTTAATATTACCTTTGTTGGTAATAAATTGTGCATTAGTTTCAACAATTAAGACTTCTAAAAGATAAACTAAAGAAACTTTTTCAAAACTTTATCCAAACTGAGATAAGAAGTCTTGACTTTTGTTAGATAGACTAATCTACACTGGAATATTGCTATGTGTTTAGAAGTAGATCATTGGTTAACTGAAATGGCCAGACCAGTCCTTAACAAAGAATACATTTATGTTCAATCCCAGATCTGTAAAAGAAGGAGCTGGCTTTTACTTTGAAATTATTTGTTAAAATCTGGGCTAAATAACTATTAGATCATTCCCAGGTCATCTGAATTTTTTTAAATAAACTTTAACATGGGTAGGTAATTAAAAAAAAAACAAAATGTTCGTACATGCACCCAGATGCCTGGTAAAGAGACATTATGATGACGATGATGATGATGACACCAGCAGCTGCTTCTGATTGGATGTTTGTATATTGACCCTTCTAGTTGGTACTTTATTTATTAGTGCTGTGGCTATACTAAATTAAGGATGTCTGTTTGCATATCTTATGGGCCATTCGATCTACTGCAGAAAAAAAGATTCATATTGGATTTATAGGGCTGATTCAATTTGAAGGCATTTTTCTAGGAATAACGCGTCCTGTGCACTATTACCGTTACTATGGTAATTTTAACACTGATGTTTGCTCGCAGCTCTCGAAGCCGCAAGCAAAAGTCCAGGTTAAAATTACTGTATTAAAGGTAATAGTACTAGCGCCGCTTTAATCCTAGACTCACGTGGCCAATTAGAATCAGCTCCATAATGTGGTAAATGACGGATATGGGGCTGTTTGTGTTTACATTTGATGAGCAAAACATGACTTACACATTTAATAATAACATTGTCAATACACTATTCTCTCATGTATATGATGTATTCATGTAACACACACATATCAACTTTAAATTTCAGTGTACAAATAAGCTATCAAGTATTTGTGTGTTACATGAAAAAACAGTCAGTGTTTAACATATGTGCAAAACAGAACACTCATTTGCACCCCTTGCATTTAACATGGTTTTGTCCAGGAGACTGAAATAAGGATCCACTTCATTTAAGATCCTTAATGAATCAGGCCCCTGGTTTGTCCAGGAAACTGGACAAACTTATTCCTTGTTTTTTTTCTTTGCTCTCCTTAATTACTCAGGCCCCTTATGTTTGTTTGATATAGAAACACTTCTTTGCTTTGCGTTGAACATATATTGAGATTTGTAAGCATACAATTGGGGCGCAGAATGCGTCAAACTCTGAAAGCGGCCAAAAGAGCTAATTTTGATTGGTCATGTCATGCATTTGCTTTTATGCTAATTACATTGTTTTTACAGGCAAGCACTTGGAGTTTTGGGCCAAAATAGCTGCTCCAGTGGAGGTAGGGGTTGGGAGAATCAGGGGTTGTTTCTTGCTGAATATTTAGATGCAGTTGTGCTCCTACTTTTACACCACTATTTAAAATTATCATTCATTTTGTGGGAGGAGAATATTTAAAAGAAATAAAGGGGTGGAAAGAGTGCAGTCACAGTGGAGTTTACTGCTTTGCGGGAGGATGCCCAGCCCATTTCTCCCAGCAAAAGGACTTACAGTTTCCCTTACACTCATCCCTATACTTTTAATGGGACATTTTTTGAACTTTCCAGTTGCACTTTTGTGGGGAAGGTTATTTTTTGATGCACTTCAACCGATGTAATAGAACAAACTTACAATCAGACAAAATAAAAGACAGTCCCAATGTCCCATCTGACACGTATAACAGACAGTCCCAGTGTCCCATCTGACACATATAAAAGACAGTCCCAGTGTCCCATGTGACACATATAACAGACAGTCCCAATGTCCCATCTGACACAAATAAAAGACAGTCCCAATGTCCCATCTGACACATATAAAAGACAGTCCCAGTTTCCCATCTGACACATATAAAAGACAGTCCCAGTGTCCCATCTGACACATATAACAGACAGTCCCAATGTCCCATCTGACACAAATAAAAGACAATCCCAATGTCCCATATGAAAATATAAAAGACAATCCCAGTGTCCCATCTGACACATATAAAAGACAGTCCCAGTGTCCCATGTGACACATATAACAGACAGTCCCAATGTCCCATCTGACACAAATAAAAGACAGTCCCAATGTCCCATATGACAAATATAAAAGACAGTCCCAATGTCCCATCTGACACATATAAAAGACAGTCCCAATGTCCCATCTGACACATATAAAAGACAGTCCCAGTGTTCCATCTGACACATATAAAAATAAAATATACAAATAAAAGACAGTCTCAATGTCCCATATGACAAATATAACAAACAGTCCCAATGTCCCACCTGACAAATATTAAAGACAGTCCCAATGTCCCATCTGACACATATAAAAGACAGTCCCAGTGTCCCATCTGACACATATAAAAGACAGTCCCAATGTCCCATCTGACACATATAAAAGACAGTCCCAATGTCCCATCTGACACATATAAAAGACAGTCCCAGTGTCCCATGTGACACATATAAAAGAGAGTCCCAATGTCCCATCTGACACATATAAACGACAGTCCCAATGTCCCATCTGACACATATAAAAGACAGTCCCAATGTCCCATATGACAAATATAACAAACAGTCCCAATGTCCCACCTGACAAATATAAAAGACAGTCCCAATGTTCCATCTGACACATATAAAAGACAGTCCCAATGTCTCATCTGACACATATAAAAGACAGTCCCAATGTCCCATCTGACACATATAAAAGACAGTCCCAATGTCCCATCTGACACATATAAAAATAAAATATACAAATAAAAGACAGTCCCAATGTCCCATATGACAAATATAACAAACAGTCCCAATGTCTCACCTGACAAATATAAAAGACAGTCCCAATGTCCCATCTGACACATATAAAAGACAGTCCCAGTGTCCCATCTGACACATATAAAAGACAGTCCCAGTGTCCCATCTGACACATATAAAAGACAGTCCCAATGTCCCATCTGACACATATAAAAGACAGTCCCAATGTCCCATCTGACTCATATAAAAGACAGTCCCAGTGTCCCATCTGACACATATAACAGACAGTCCCAATGTCCCATCTGACACAAATAAAAGACAGTCCAAAATTCCCATATGACAAATATAAAAGACAGTCCCAATGTCCCATCTGACACATATAAAAATAAAATATACAAATAAAAGACAGTCCCAATGTCCCATATGACAAATATAACAAACAGTCCCAATGTCTCACCTGACAAATATAAAAGACAGTCCCAATGTCCCATCTGACACATATAAAAGACAGTCCCAGTGTCCCATCTGACACATATAAAAGACAGTCCCAGTGTCCCATCTGACACATATAAAAGACAGTCCCAATGTCCCATCTGACACATATAAAAGACAGTCCCAATGTCCCATCTGACTCATATAAAAGACAGTCCCAATGTCCCATCTGACACATATAACAGACAGTCCCAATGTCCCATCTGACACATATAACAGACAGTCCTAATGTCCCACCTGACACATATAAAAGACAGTCCCAATGTCCCACCTGACACATATAAAAGACAGTCCCAATGTCTCATCTGACACATGTAAGACAGTCCCAATAGCCCATCTGATTAATTAAGTCATAATATAAAGTAAATCTGTATTTTTAAGATGAAAATTAAAATATTTAAATTACTGAATGTCGGTGGTGCTAAAGTAGAAGTAGGCTGGATTTGTAGTGTCATTTTTACTATTTCTACCTTTTACTGGAGCCCCCATCAACCAGCAAATGATGGAGCAGATTGAGCTTTTGAGGAGTTTCCCAAGACCGTCATGTGGGCATGCATTTTGAAATGTGCTAAGAACTAACTGCAGTCGTACACATACAAAGTGATTGTGGGTAATGACTTCTGCAGTTTATAGATGAGCATTATTGAGTTATTTGTTGTAATTGTATAATTTACTTTCTATGAATATTTAAGTCTTTGTTGGACTAATGGGATTATGTTGTATGTCATGTTTCATCATCACTTCCAATGTAATAAGTTTTCCACTGGCACATAATTTGACTTTGGATATAACAAATGTCAGAGGACATGAACGGGATTTTGGATTGTCTCTGCACTTTATAAAGGTTATTTCTGATCATCATCATCATCATCATCAGCTATTTATATAGCGCCACTAAATCCACAGCGCTGTACAGAGAACTCACTGACATCATTCTGATGGTGTTTTATTGTACTGACAGTGACACAAAAATATGTACAGAACTTTTTATGACTTATTTATTTCTGCAGATTAATGAAAATGAAGAAGATGGGAAGTTCATCCGATCTTGAAGAAACAGACCATACCGAGGATACAACTGCTTCTGCGGATGAGTCTCATAGCGACGACAACAATCTCCAATGTCATGAAACTAGTCAACACTTAAAGTTAAAACATACCAAGTATGCCATTTTCAGCTCACCTAAAACGAAAGGTCGCCGTTTTGGCAAAGCGGACACGGAGCGGGAAATGGCTCCTATGGACTCTGTGTATCAGATAGAAAGCAAGGTTATGTCTCCAACTATCAAATTTCATGTACATTTTGAAAAAGGAAGACATTGCAATCAGTTGACCAGGTAAGTATAGATCATTTAGGACACTTCAAATGTCCACCATCTACTGTATGTGCTTTAAGGGCTCGTTCACACAAGCAGTACACTCACTTTGCATTCCAAATGGAATATGATGCGAGTATACCGCCGAATATCACCGACAAGGGATTTATTCTTGCGGTTACTATTGTAACGTGTGCATCACTGCTGTCTGCATGGGGAGCATATGTAACATGGAAGTAACTGTAAGAAATTTATGTAGACACAAGGTCATGGTCACTTCTGTACTATGTATTTCATAGGTGTCCATGTAGACAGTGTATGTGACATGGTTCAGGGATCTTTTCCCAGCGTTATTTAACGGGTGCCCTAACAGTATTTTGTATATTGTATTGCTATGACTCCGGATCCACATATTGGAAATTGTTTTATGTCTTCTTGTAAAATATTGTCTATATGTAACAGTACAGCTTATTCTAGTTCCAGGACTGAACACCAGTACAGACTGATCTTGATCTGAGTTCACAACTGTGGTTTAAAAACATTTTAAACTTGTATTTTGACTGTCTAGACATCTGATCATTCTTTAAAATGAAAATGTAATAATGACCATAAGCAACATAATTGTTAATGATTGTTTTAATACTCTATAACATCAATTTAAAAAAAATATTTTCTTAATTACATATAAAATACAGACAATAGTCAATTGAATAAGGATTTACCCCTACATAGACCCTGGTACAATCAGTTGTCTACTAATATCACATAATGAATTGTTTAAAGTCCACATGTGTACAATTAAGGTGCCCCAGTTGATTTAAAAAGAAATACACCTGTCTGTCGGAGGTCCCACAGTGGGCATTTGCAAAAAAAAAAAAAAAAATTCATTACGAGGATCAAGGAATAATCAAAGCAAATCTGAGTCTAAAACTATTTTTTTATGTCAAATATAAACAATTTAAATGATGAACTGTTTGCTGTATCATAAGGTTATGATAACAAACAGAGTGTGTTTACTCAAAGCGTATTTGATAACATAAAGAAGATATGCATACAATCAGATATGTAAATAAACCATAGAAAATACAATCTCTATTAATAGTGTACTTGTTTGAATGTGACAGACAGAGTTCATCTGTGGACTCCATAACCAGCTGCAAGGACAGAACGTTTAAGTTGTATGACCGCACTAGGATATTTGATGCTGTAGCTTATGGGGACTGCGATGAGTTAGATGATCTTCTGGTTTATTTGCTCCGGACTCAGAAACGTCTCACAAACCCAGAGTTTAAAGGTAACATATTGACAAACCTTAGTATTTTGAGCTTCCTTTACACTCTGGCAAACTCTATCACTGTCATAAAAACAGGTTCTGATTATCTTTTTTTAACTCTCTTTCCACAGAACCAGAAACAGGGAAAACGTGCTTGCTAAAAGCAATGTTGAATTTGAGTTATGGAAAAAATAATGCGATTCCACTGTTACTGGAAATTGCAGAGAAAACAGACAATCTGAAAGAATTTATAAATTCAGCATATACAGACACCTACTACAGAGGTAAGGCGTACTTGCCACCCAAATATGTAATATCTATTCCTCCTCCGCCGCACACTTTGCAAATCAATACACTGGCTCCCCATATAATTCAAAATCCAATACAAATTACTCATCGTCGCTCACAAAGCACTCAACTATACCCCTTCATACATCTCATATCTCGTCTTCAAATACTCTGCCTTACTCTCTCTTAGATCTACCTCTGACCTGTACCTTACATTGTCCTCTCACTCCAGCCTACGAGACTTCTTCTGTGCTGCTACCCACTTATGGAATTCCTTGATACGCCCAATCAGAATCTTAGCCAACCTTCAAATCTTTAAACCCTCTCTGAAATCTCATCTCTTTCTTACCCTACTGCCACGTATACTACTCACACCTTCACAACTGGCCCAATCTCTACTCTGAGCCACACTCGCTCCTCTTGTCTCAGCTGTGCCCTCTTCCAATCAGAAGGTTAACAATAATAATAATAATAATAATAATAATAATAATAATAATAATAATAGCATCCTATCTTATTACAGTATCAAAATGAATATAATTTAGCCTATTCATCCAGTTTGTACATCCATAGGCCAAGATATTTAAAGCTTCAATTTAAAAAGATGTTTATAAAGGGTGGTGTTCATTTTTCATTACATTATTCTTCAACCTGCTATTGATGTTTTACTGATTGCTAAGTGTTATGTTACTCCCATGTCAACTACAGTCACATGACCATACGGCAGACATGGTCTGAGATGTCCCTGTAGTCAGCATGCTTGTTCACAGCTCAATCTCCCATCCTTCCTCTGCCATCAAATACATGGAGGGAGAGCTTTGAATTAGACATCAGGTGACCCATTCGTCAGAAACCAGCTTGAGTACCGAAATGCAAATGCATTCCAGATAAAAGACTGTGCCTTGTGATTGCAGGCATATCAGACTTCCCCACAGAGAGAGAGAGAGAGTTTGCAAAGAGTAGACTAAATTGTAGGAAAACATACTAGAAATAGTTGAACAAGTACACCAAACTAAGCTAACAAAAATATATAGAAAAGAAAAGTTAGGAAAACCAAATAATCACAATACTTCAGATGTTCAAAGTTTATGCTATTACCAGAAAAATAACTAAATTATTCAGTAGCAGGCATATTAGTTTCCAGACCTGTGGCACATATTAAAATATTGTGTACATATAACATTATATATACTACCTTACTTTCAATATGTAATCCTAAATGAAAATATTTGAACTCACACTAAAAAGCCCAAGTGCCAATTAAAAAAAAAAACCTGGACAGAGGACACCCTTGATGGATACTATGAATCAATTTAAAAGACTGGATTACATTTCCATCTATAATAATAAAAATCTGAACATTTTTTTTATAAACTCAAGAAAATTACCTCCTAGCCCAAATCGTTCAAAAGTAGATGTAGCCTGGACCCAAACAATATTAGCAAAAGCCAACAAGGTAAAGCATTTATAGATGTTTTCCCCAATTAGACTGAATTATTTACACATCCTCATAATATTTTATGGCAGCCAGTAAGTATAGGATACACTTAATAGCAGAACGCCATGGTATAGGGCCAGTTTGGTCTTTGTGTAATATATTTTTGATTATTACCTTGAGGTGCACTACTAAATTGGCCAGAACGACTTTATTATGTCAGTTCAAGAAAGAGTTCTGAACCCATCGGGAGCAAGATGGGTTGGATCAGCATCGCTACTTATTGTGTACCTGTACCTATACACAGAAGATCAGGATATTAAAGTTTCTAGTGAATAAATCTACTGCCTTCTCATAAATATTGGTTTAGCCCACAAAAAGCATACCTCCTCTGTGTATACGATGCATGGTGGAGGAAGCAATTTTGTGGACTGAAACAATATTTATGAGAGTAAAACCTACCAATCCAATACACTGTATAGGCAAAAGGTACACTTTAAAGCCTGGAAGATACTGTCAGATATATAGGGCCAAAGTTTATAAACCGCAACCAATGGAATGCTGGCCTCCTTCAAGTAAAAACATGTTATTGCTGGTGTATTGAATGGGTCTAGCTACATTTTCTTGAAATGGATGCATTTCCTTATAGCAATGTGGTTTGGTAAACATGTGGTCATTTCCCACCAACCGTCATTAAAATAAGCCAAAATTAAATGCACCAAGTGCGCCAACAAGAAATGAGCACTGAATAATTGTCAGCTTTAAGTGTAATTTTAGATTTTATATTTCAATGAGAACTCCAGTCAATTTATTTCAGCACATCCTATAATCCCTCCCCTTCAAGCCCGTAAAACCATGACTTTTGCAGTCAGAACAATATGTATATTACTTACGCATTCTGAAAATGCTTCAACTTTGCACCCGATGAATAGAACAAGTGGGGCTGTGCCAGGTGAGTAACTCATTAAGTAGCTTGATAGAAGCATGGATGTACAACTGGAAGCAGATTGTCTGTTGGAGTTCCTCAATCTACCCATCTGGAGCAGAGTTTCTTAACTCCGGTCCTCACGCACCCACAACAGCTCATGTTTTCAGGATTTCTTTAATCATGCCCAGGTGACTTAGTCTACTTGGCTGGGTCAGTAATTATCTTAACTGTTCCACAGACAGAAGACCTCCAAACATGACCTGTTAGGGGTGCATGAGGAATGAAGTTAAGAAACACTGATCAATGGCAATAATAAATTTTGAAGCTTCACATGATGTCACGTGTTGGAAAATTGGAAGAAAGGGTTGATGAAAGCTTGTCTGGGAACTGAAGGTTGCCTCATGTATTAGGTATGTTAGTGA